>NC_054598.1:29494679-29807804 GCF_004785595.1 Juglans microcarpa x Juglans regia | reverse complement strand
CAGATTTTTACCTTTTAATGCTCTGTTAAGGTAGGCTAGAGGCCTCCCTTCCTGCATTAAGACAGCTCCCAAGCCATTTCCTAAGGCATCACACTCCACCACAAAGTTCTTTGAAAAATCTGGTAATGCAAGGACAGAAGGTGTCACCATGGCTGCCTTCAAGGCTTCAAAAGCTTAACTAGCCTCTTCATTCCAACGGTAAGCATTTTTCTTTAGTAAGGCACATAAAGGGGCTACAATATTGCCATATCCTTTAATGAATTTCCTGTAGTAACCTGTCAGTCCTAAAAATCCTCTTAGAGTTTTGGGATTTTTAGGCTTAGGCCATTCCATCATGGCTGCAATTTTTAATGGATCTACCTTGACCCCTTCTTTAGAGATGACATGGCTCAAATATTCCACTTCCCGACACCCAAACACACACTTTGAAGCCTTAGCATGCAGTTGGTGGTGCTTCAAAACTTCTAAAACAACCTTTAATTGAACCACATGCTCCTCAACAGATTTACTATACATAAGTATATCATCAAAAAATACCAACACAAATTTCTAAGATATGGCCTGAATATCTCATTCATCAATCCTTGAAAGGTTGATGGTGCATTAGTGAGCCCAAAGGACATTACTAAAAATTCATAATGCCCCTCATGTGTACGAAAGGCAGTCTTAGGCACATCTTCAGGTTTCATCCTGATTTGATGATAGCCTGACCTTAAATCAAGCTTAGAAAACAATTTAGCACCATTAAGCCCATCCAACAATTCATCTATATTGGGAATAGGAAACTTATCTTTGATAGTATCTTTGTTTAGAGCCCGATAGTCCACGCATATGCGCCAACTCCCATCTGTCTTCCTCACCAAGAGGACTGGTGACGAATAGGGACTTTGGCTTGGTTGAATGATTCCTGCTTTCAACATTTCCCTAACCAGTTTCTCAATTTCCTCCTTTTGATAGTAGGGATACCGATAAGGTCTAACACATGTGGGTTTCGCTGCTTCTTGGAGTTGGATCTATTGGTCGTGACTCCTAGGAGGTGGGAGTCCACAAGGTTCAACAAACACTATTTTGAATCCATCCAAAACAGTTTGTATGGTAGGCTCTGTTGGTGCCCCTCCTTTGATGTCACTGGCCTCCATGAGCTGCAACCAAATTCCTCTTCCCTCTACAAGTGTAGCCTTGCTCAAACTGTGTTCCTCCTCCAATGACCTCTTGGGTAATTTCAAACCCTGCAGAAACAATCTCTCCCCTTCCACAAAGAAGCTCATACTTAAATCTGCAAAATTCCATTGAATAGTTCCCAAACTCCTTAACCAATCTACTTCCAACACTACATCACATCCTCCTAGGGTTAGCAAAAACAGATTGGTTAAAATGTTACAGCTTTGTAATTTTAAAAATACTGTCTTACAGCAACCTCGGCAAGGAAGGGTTTCTCCATTAGCAACTTGGACTGCCAGGTGGCCTTCTTCCACTTGTAGCTTTGCCCTCCTTGCTACATTCATATCTATGAAGCTATGCGTACTACCAGTATCAATAAGAACAATAACTGAACATGTACCAATTTTTCCCACTAACCTTATAGTTTTGGGGGAAGGAGCTCCTGCAATAGCATGCAGGAATATGCCTAGCAATTCAGCTTGTTGTGCTACTGGTATGGTATTTGTATTAAGCTGGTTCAGGGACTCCTCCTCTTGCCATTCTTCCTCTATCTCCCTTTCAAATTCCATACCTTCCAGTTGGTATGATTTTGGCCTGCTGCATTTGTGCCCTATTTGGTATTTTTCATCACAAAAATAACACAATCATTTTTCTCTCATTTCTTGCATTTGGTTAGGACTTATGCGCCTTATGGGACAAGGGTTTCCCCTTGGAACATTTGGGTTAGGTCTCTGGTTTGGTAGGGCTGGAAGTCTTGGTATTGGGTTTGGTGTAGGTAGTCTTGGTAGGGGGTTTGGTCCAGGTAATCTAAGTGGAGCTATCTTGGTTGGGTTAGGCTGGAAACTGTTTTGGATATGGGTGTTTCGGTAATGGTATTGCTTTCTTCCAACCTCTTCTTCTTGCAACTGGGCCAAACCAAAGCAGCCGAGAGGGTGCTTGGTTTGAACATGGTCACAATAATTCTCAATTCATCTTTTAAGCCACTTAAGAAAGTACTTATACGAAATTCTTCACTTACCTCATTTATTTTGTTTGATAGGATCTCAAAAGCAGCTCGGTAATCTTCTACACTTCTAGTTTACCTCAACTTGGTGAATGCCCTCACTGGATCCTCGTATGCCGAAGGCCCAAATCTAATGCGAAGAGCCCCCACGAAGTCCTCCCAACATGTTACTGGGTTAGACTCCTTCAACCAGTAATACCAAGTCAGCGCCTTCCCTTCCATGTGAAAAGAAGCGATCTCCATCTTATGATCTTCCGAAGTTTGACAATATGCAAAGAATTGTTGCGCCTTCAAGATCCACTCATTGGGATCTCCCCCATCAAAACGAGGAAAATCCAACCTGAGAGTTCGTGCTTGAATCCCACCGCGCGTCTCAAACAAGGGGTTAGCATTAACCCTTATATTATTTGAAGTTCCTTCTCCTGAACTGAGCTTAGATGTAATTTGTTCCAAGCTATCATAACTTGATACCAAATTATTAAGCTGTTGTAATACCCCTTCTATTAGTTTCCCATTCCTAGTCTACTCCTCTTTCAAGGTAGCAGTCTCACCATGTAAAACATTTACTGCTTCTGATAGTTGTGAAAAATGTGTGCTCTTAACCATGTCACAGGAACGCGGCTCTGAGACCAACTTGTTAGGACCCAAAATAATTTCAAACAGATAAATTTAGCAATTCGAGGAGTCAGAAACCTCCACAGATGCGCACGGCAATTTGATGAAATTCATAATGATGTTCTCATTCATAACTTAATTAACTTAAATACAATCTGGCAAAATAACTGAAATTAAACTCCACTTGTGCACGGACTGATGCACTGCCCGTAACTACCCACTAACATACCATGGACCCATTCCGTCTAACAGCCCATTGACTCATTCTAACCTAACAAAATGAAATTACAATAATAATCCCAACAACTTAATTAATGACCTATCCTACGTAGCCCTTACAAACCCTTTTAGAATTGGGCATGTAACAGTAAAATCCTATATACCACACTTACATCACATTTTCATTCCAATATGTAATAAGATGAAAGTGAGATAAGATTATGATGTTTATCATTACTCTTAGAGTTAACCTTGAAATAATGTTCATGATGTCCGAAGATTAAAGAAATTGTGAGTGATCGATCATTCCAATCGCATATGTAGATTGATGTCTCACCTAAGGATGACAATATGTCACACGAACACAACACAAAAATTAGCATGGTTTGGTTTGATATAAATGGGTTCATCTCAAAATAGGTTGACCTGATAATACACAATTAATAAACAAGTCAACTTGCTTAACCCAAAATCAGCCCGTAATAACCCATTTAAATTTTATTCCAAAAATATATTTTTATTATTATTAAGTTGTAATATTTTTATTTATTAACATGCTAATATTTTTATTGTTGGGATTATGATTCTGGACCTATACTAGTATTTGTTATTATAAGATTTATAATATTAGTTTTATTATAGGTTAATTTGAAGAATATTGATAATTTTTTGTTAGTAAATAGTTTAATTATTTTTTTTAAATTATTGTAGCTATTAAGAAATATAGATTTTAACTTTTATGTGAAATTATATTAATCAGGTGAAAAGGGTTATACGTGTTAGTTCAACTCATATACATTAAACAAATTGAAATTAATCGTGTTGTGTTGACCTATTTCTAATTAATCATTAAACGGATCAAAATGACTGACACAACACGACCTATTTAAACGGATCGGATTAGAATTTGAAACTTTGACACATTTAGATTAACGAATCAGGGTCAAGTTATAACTCATATAGTCAAATATTTATAAGTCGACACAACCCATAAATCTTAATGGTTGACATGGCACTTATAGATAATCCACTTGGTTTTAAGTTGCGTTTGGATGTTGAACTGAATTGAGTTGAGTTGAGTTGATAAAATATTGTTAGAATATTAATTTTTAATATTATTATTATTTTAGAATTTGAAAAAGTTGAATTGTTTATTATATTTTATATTAAAATTTGAAAAAATTATAATGATGAATTAAGATAAATTGAGATGAATTTAACTTCTAAATAAAAGCCTAGTGATCGACTTGTAAAATCTATAAAGGGTTCCCGCGCTTTTGGTAAATATTTATACGTGGATAATTAAGTTTGGCAGTCCACATGTCTTGCGCAAAAAACGATTTTAGTTTAAGTGATATCCTCGATATTTGTAGTTATTATTTTAATATGATTGAAGAAAATTTAAAGAAAAAAAAAAAGACAACTAATCACCTGCCTGCCTTATTCTTGTTCTTTGTTATACTTGGACCGACAAAAAAAAAATAAAAACATTAAGAGTTAGTTTAGATTTATAGTGTGTTTTATTTCATTTTATTTTATCATTATAATTTTTTTAAATTTTTATACAAAATATAATAAATAATTTAACTTTTTCAAATTTTAAAATAATAATAATATTAAAAAATAATATTCTAACAATATTTTATTTAATTTTTAACTTTCATTTAAAATCATCTCATTTCATCTCACTATTTAAAATAATATTCTAAAAAATAAATAGAAGCCATGAAAAGAACGTGTAAGAGTTTTTCCATGTTCTAATACTTACGGATGTATTAGAGACTATTTAATTATAAAATTCCGGCTTCACCTTTTGGTTTGCCATGTTTAAAACACGTTTAATTGGGGAATGATCAAACTACTAAATGCTAAATCCTCCGTATTCCCAGTCACTTAATTATAATAACTAATAAATTTGCAATTTGAGTAGTGTTCCACGTTTACGTACTATTGTTTGGAGTATGTGGAAATATTGAAACTATTATTTATTTCAGCAACAAGACTTTGGGGTTATGGACAATATAGACAATTGCCTTGCCTATGTTGAGAGCTATGTAACTTTAAAGTCTCATCATTTGCTAGCAAGCAAGGACAGTGTACGTTCATGGATTCCATGTAACCCATGATCGGTACTAGTTTGAATATTCTAGTATTTTCAGAATATTTTATTATTTTATTATTTATTTTTTATTATTATTTAAAATTTTATTTTATTTTTATTATTTTTTTATTACTATTCACAAAATATCTGAAAATACCTCACTATCCAAATACAGATGCATGCCCAAACCCTCCAATGATGTTTGACCTATTTTAATAGAATGAAAATGTTAGTAAAAGTTTGGAGAGTGAGATGAGATGAAAATTTTATGAATAATAATGTGATAGTTTGAGTATTTTATGAGATTTTAGAAAATGAAAGAGAAAAAAATTAAATAAAAAAGTTAAAATATTGTTAGAATATAATTTTTTAATATTATTTTTGTTTGAAAATTTGAAAAAGTTAAATTATTTTTTATTTTTTGTTTGAAAGTTTAGAAAATTTATAATGATTAGTTTGAAAGTATTTCTGTTTGAGTAATGCTTGGGAATGAGATCAGATGAGATGATAATTTTGAAATAGAAACTTTTTCCAAACAAGTCCTTAAGCAGTCCCTCATTTTAACAGCTCATATATTTTATTTTTTTTAATAATTAAAAAAGTAAATATTAGTGAATGTGTGTATTATTAAAAAATATTTAAAAAAAAAAAAAAGAAAAAAACTGAAAATGCACTAGAGGGCATGGCAGCTATGCTGGCGGCCCCTAGTATTGTCCTTTAGTAGAATTAATTAATCAAGGACCCAAGGTCATACTTTCTTAAACAATAAAAAATAATTGAAAAATTTTATATACTATACTACTATTTTACTATCTAAGATATAACATATTTATTACTATTAAATATTTTTTATTAAATGATTTTTATTATCTAATGATAATAAATGTGTCACATCTTACATAGTGAGATAAAAATGTGATGATAGTACGATGTAGCATTACTCAAAATAATTTGAAAAAACAATATGGCATCTAATCAAGATTTAAATAAAAAAAAATTATTTTCAAACAGGTGCATGTGTATAGCACACATAATAAAATACTTACATGACATAATTTGATTTGGAACATAAATATTAAAATTTAAATATTACAAAATAAATCTTACTATTTAAGTGATGTAAATGATGTGATCTATATACCGACTCGATAAAAGAATAAATATATTTAAATACCGATTGAAATAGGCCAAAATTAACAAGAGAGATTTTTTAAAACAAAATTAAGAAAAATAAGTGAATCAACTAAATTGGCTTACTCATTGCAATAAAAGAAAACTAGTTCTGGTTTTTTTTAATCGCAAAATCCCCATATTAATTATTCTGTTGTCATATACTTTTAAAATGAATGAAGCCATATAACTTGGACTTATGGCTTGAGCTGAAAGTAGAGGCTGTAGAGCCCTTTAAGATAGCACAAATTAAATAAGGGCTGGTTTAGATTTATAGATGAGATGAAATAATTTTAGATGAAATATGAAAATTGAAAAAAAATTTGTTATAATATTATTTTTTAATATTATTATTATTTTAGGATTTAAAAAAATTGAATTAAAATTTGAAAAAATTGAACTATTTATTATATTTTATGTAGAAATTTAAAAAAATTATAATAATAAGATGAAATAAAACACTTTCTAAATACAAACAGGATTAATCGTAAACTAAATTAAAAAAAAAGGCTAAGTAGAAGACCTAAAAGCCAAAAGCGGAGTCAAGTCAATGTTCAAATCAGGTCCCTTGAGAATTGGAGTTTACACCGAAGGAAACCACGCATTTCTTGGCAAATAATACACGCTTTCCTGGTATCTTCATGCATGGCAGTTCCACTAACCACTCTTTTTTTTTTTTTTTTTTTTCTTTTTTTTAAGAAAAGGGATTTTATATATATATTGATTTTATTAATAAATCTTCATTTATTGTAAAAAAGACATTTTAAATTAATCTTGATTTTATTTTTGAACACACATGATATAGTTTCTAATTAATTTGTAAAACTCCTTCTATATATTGATCTTGATCTATTGATCATGGATTAGTACTAGACAGATCACTCGAAAAGGATGGTTTAGATGATGATCTTTAAATTTAAATTTCCTTTTTGAATTATATATTAAAATTTTTATTTGATCTGCATGCAGTAGTACTAGTACTAGTAGTACTGTATTAATAATTGGATTAAAATATAAATATTTCTGTAAGTACGTTCCAGGTATAATTAATTAAAGGAGATTAGGTAAGCTGGCAACCCTTGATCATGATCTTCCACTTAATTCGTTTTTATTAATTGGCATTTGATATAGAATATTTTGTGACGACTGAAAACTAGTCTGCGATTCAATAATAAAATACTTGCTAAATGACAAAAAGATGTTCAGTGCGATAACTCTTTTGGTTGTTGAATTTTCAAGGGTCAAGTTGCATGTGGATTGGAAACCCTAAAAATATTTGGTCCAAAGCCATCATTTTCAATCAAAATGATATACATGCAACACCCTGTTGGCACTTATTATATATTGAAAACCCAAAAAAAAAAAAAAAAAATATATATATATATATATATATATATAAACAAATTACATGAACTCATGATGAACTGGCCGGTCGGTTATGAGAAATACTATTTAACATCGTTTCAACCATCATTATTTTGTCATTTATTGACGTGGCATTTGTCGATCACATATAGATATGGGATTGGTGATTAATTGAGACCAAAAACCTTTTTTAAATAACAACAACAAAAAAAAAAAAAAAAAAAAGATTTTGCATGTAATCTACACTACAAGAGATAAGGCTTTTTGTCATGAAATTTTTTTTCCAAGATACTCCATCGTGAAAAATAAAGAACTTATTACACCAAAATTGATCTTGCAAAAAGAATGAGCCTTTTCCCATAATATTACATCGGCAAATAAGTATTTGTGGTGAAAAAATTATTTTTTGGCGAGAAAATGGTTTATTGCGGCAATAACAGGTCGCTGGAAATAGTTTTGTAAATTTTTTGTGCATTTATCGGGTTATTGCTTTTTGTGACGACCTAATTAACTTTTGCATCTACTTTTTCCCGCCAAAAATAAACCACCTTTGTGTTTTACGGCGATAAAATGTCGCCGCAAATAGTTTGGTGAATTGTTTTCCATTTATTTGGTTATTACTTTTTTTGACGATGTAAATAACTTTTACGGCGATTTTTTCTCGCCGCAAAAGATAATAAATACACGACTTCCCCCTTTTTCCTTTCTTCCCCTACCCCCAACCCCGCAAGGCTCTCTCTCTCTCTCTCTCTCTCTCTCTCTCGCAGCGACTGCGATCCACCAACCTCACTTCTCTCTCCCTTGACCGTGATCGAGCCTCTCCCCCTGCCGCACCTCACCCAGTCCCCCCGCACGACTTCACCCAGTCCCACCCCCCCCCCCCCCCCCCGGCGGCGCGACCTCACCCAAGCCCCGCCCCCACAGCGCAACCTCACCCAATCAGCCACCCAGTCCCCACCCTGCAGCAGTCCAGTACACATCTTCTCAAATTTTAGTGCGACACGGTGAGTTTTTCTCTTCTCCTTTCATCTTCTCTCCTTGTAATTTGTGATGATATAATTGTGTAACATATTGTGTAATTTTGTGATGATATGGTTGTGTAAAATCTATCTAATGTTGTGATGATATGGTTGTGTAAAACATATTAAATTTGGATCGAAGACTGAAATCCTTCCTTTATTTCAGATCGAAAGTATATATTTCAGATCGAAAGGTTATATACTAGGGAAGGACTTTCGTCTGATATTATTGTCAAGGTTAATGCTCTGTTTCTACATGTTTCTCCTAAAGACAGATCCTTCATATTCTCTCTGTGTTATTTGTGATCATAGTATATAACATAGAATAGTTATTGAACTCTTATACAAAAAACTAGTGTTTGTGTTGTAGAAAATAGAACCAGGACATGAGACCAGATTAGCTTAATTTGGAAGTTAAACTCTGAAAGAATAATTGGGAGGCATATATATGCACGTGGCCGTGAAGTATTTTCTTGGAGCATATACTTTTGCTGAAGGGATTGATCATCTTGCAAGTTTGTTTTAGTTAGATTCAATGTAAGTTGCAGGTGGGGTGGCTCATAATCAGCTAATTAATTAAAATAGTTAATCTCTTATCTAAACCCACAGGGTTTGCACAAGGAATAGGTAGTGGATGCATGCATGCTGGGTCATGCAGTAATTAATGCAAGTTGTAGCAAAGAAATAAGTAGTCTTCTCGAAATTAATTTTTTCTTTGACTGATGGCCATATATATGTTGCCAAGATTGACAATTGACAATGGAAACCATTCATATTATTGTATATACCTTGCAATGCAGTCAAAACATTTCAAACTAAGTTCAAACCTGAGTAGTACTAGTACATGGAATCATCTGACCTCCATCCATATATGGAATCGAATCTAAGCCTTCAACAGGTTTTGGACCAAGTAAACAACATCTTCTCTTTACAATAAGATACACCTAAAGATGTGACTGATTGATCCTTAACGTAACTTCTCTTTGGGGCGCGTAGTTTTGTTTTCAATAACTAGGTCCATCAATGACCATCTCTACTCTTTTTTGATAAAGCATATACACCTTCTTTTTTGTGAACATTTTTTTCATAAGAATAAATCTACTAATTTTTACAATTTCTTCTCAAGCCTTAGATGGATAAGGCTTGGATGCATATCGAAGATAGATTGCAGTCCAACCAATATGGTGAAGGCATTAAACAATTCATTGCTATGGCTCAAGCGCATGCACCCGAAAGTGATCGCATTAGGTGTCCATGTAGAAGATGCCAGAATATGCTTTTCCATCCATTTAGAGTGGTTGAGGATCATTTTTTCATAACCGAAATTGATCCAAATTATAACGAATGGATGTTTCATAGGGAGGAAGAATCTTTGCCTACACATTTGTCCGACGAGGGAGATGATGGAGACAGTGGTAATGATGACTACATTGATAATATAGACGAGATGTTAGATGACATCCGGGTTGGATCCTTTATGGATCATGAGGCTAGAAATTCATCATGTGATGAAGCAAATCTTGGGGGTCACACCTCTGATACTCCAAAATACCAAACATGTCTTCCACTTTATCCATCGTGCACAAAGTTCTCGAAACTAATATTTATAGTCAAGTTACTTCACATCAAGTGTATTGGTGGTTGAACCGTGAAGTCGTTTGACATGGTTATAAAGCTATTGAAAGCAGCATTTCCTGATGCCCTTTTTCCTGACTTATATCACGAGGCTCGCCACTTGGAGCGTGGATTGGGCTTTACATACAAAAAGATATATGCATGCCCAAATGATTGTGTCTTGTTCTGGAAGGAAAATGCCGACAAAGATGTATGCCCTATATGTAATGCATCTAGATGGGTTTCACGGAAAAGTAAACAAAGGAGAATACCTCAAAAAATAATGCGTTATTTTCATTTGAAAACTCAGTTACAGAGACTATTTATGTCAAAAAATACAGCAGAAGCCATGAGATGGCATGTAAAAGAACGTAGTGATGATCTAAGTTGCATGAGACACCCAGCTGATTCTAGGGTATGGAAAGAATTTGATACCAAACATGCATGGTTTTCTAATGATGCTCGTAATGTCAGGCTTGGGCTAGCTAGTGATGGTTTCGACCCATTCAATAACATAAGCAGACCGTACAGCATATGGCCAATACTACTTGTGCCTTACAACTTGCTCCTTGGTTATGCATGAAAGATCCATACATGATTATGTCTTCACTAATCCCTGGCCCCAAGGCACCAGGAAATGATATCAACGTGTTTTTGCGTCCTTTAGTGGCCGAGTTGAAAGAATTATGGGAAGAGGGCATCGATACATATGATTCATTCAAGTCAGAAACATTTAGGCTATATGCAGCGTTGCTTTGGACGATCAATGACTTCCCCGCATACGCCAATCTTTCTGGGTGGAGCACGAAAGGAAATATGGCTTGTCCTACATGTGGTTGGTCTATGGGCGTAAAGATTACTATATGGGTCATCGTCGTTGGTTGGTACCAGAGCACAGTTGGAGAATGAAGAAAATTGCTTTCAACAGTAAAGAGGACCACCACCTGA
This sequence comes from Juglans microcarpa x Juglans regia, assembly GCF_004785595.1. Lineage (NCBI taxonomy): Eukaryota > Viridiplantae > Streptophyta > Magnoliopsida > Fagales > Juglandaceae > Juglans > Juglans microcarpa x Juglans regia. Next base: position 29,796,589 of record NC_054598.1, on the reverse strand, counting down.
AACCTAAAAGCCTTATGGGACAGGATTTACTTGAACAGTTAGAAAGTCTCTCCGATGTGCAATTTGGTAAAGCACCAAAGAAGAGGAAATGGACACCCAATGAACTGAATTGGACGAAAAAAAGCATTTTCTTTGAGCTTCCTTATTGGGCAAGTTTGGGTTTGAGACATAACTTGGACATCATGCATATTGAAAAAAACATATGTGATAGCGTCTTGGGAACATTGATGAATACGGAAGGGAAATGTAAGGACACCGCCAATGCGCGTAGGGATTCAACTCTTCTTAGACTAAGGAAAGAATTGCATTTACAACAAAATGGTGATCATACTTCTATGAGTCTTGCATGTACATGTTAAATTTAAATGAGAGAATGACTTTTTGTGAGTGGTTGTCAGAGGTTAAATTTCCAGATGGTTATGCCTCGAATTTAGCAAGATGTGTCAATGTTAGTGATGGAAAAATCACAGGGATGAAGAGCCATGATTATCATATTTTCATGTAGAGATTGCTGCCAGTTGTGATTGGTGGGTATTTACGACCAGATATACGTCGATCATTAATTGAGTTGAGCTCATTTTTCAAAGAATTATGTGCACGTACATTGACCTTATCAGTGTTGCATCAACTTCAATTGGATATTCCCATTATTCTATGTAAACTCAAAATGATTTTCCCTCCTGCCTTTTTTAATATAATGGTGCACCTCGCTATTCATTTGGCAGATGAGGCATTGTTTGCCGGACCTATGCAATATAGGTGGATGTACCCGTTTGAGACGTATCTTGGAAAGTTCAAGCAATATGCTCGAAATAGAGCTCATCCTGAAGGCTCAATTGCTGAAGCATATGTTCATGTAGAGTGCTTGACATTTTGCTCCATGTACCTTCACGATATTGAGACCAGATATAACCGAGCTGAGCAAAACTTTGACATTCCTCAAGCTTCAGCTGAAGGAAGTTTATCTGTCTTCTCGCAAAAGGTGTGTCCATTAGAGTCATCAATCTCTTACAAATTACCAGAACCACTGTTCTCGAGGGCCCAGTGGTATGTACTTAACAACTGCGTCGAGATTGAGCACTACCTTGCGTAAGTACACTACGCTTTCTAATCTAGAATAACTTTTATATTCATTAAATGTATTTAGTTGCATTGTAAATCAATATGTTTTGTAGTGAGCACTATAATATTATCAAAGAAGAAGACACTAGCAACATCGACAGTAGGCACCAGACTAAATTCCCAAAGTGGTTCAAAGAACGCGTAAGTGAGCATATAGTATCCCTATTAAAATGTATTTTGAAACTACGAGTTATATTGTAATTATGTTATTTTCTTTGAAATGTAGATTCAACAGCTACGCGCGACAAGTCCAATCCAAGTGACTGATGATATCTATGCATTAGTATGTGGTCCAGATCCATGGATTGCATCATATCCCGGATGTATAATGAATGGGATCAGGTTTCACACAAAGGAGCGTGAAATGCATCGCCGCACCCAAAACAGTAGGGTCGTTGTTCATGGCGACCATCAGGGAGACCCGGGTGACTTTTATGGTGTATTGCAAGATATATTAGAATTACGGTATATGGGTTGGCGTAAGGTTTACTTATTTAAATGTGGTTGGTGGGACATTAGCGATAGGAGAAAGGGGATACGTGTTGGAGACCACTTGACATCTGTCAATACTTCTAGAAAATGGTATAAAGATGAGCCATTTTCCCTTGTCTGCCAAGCCTCGCAAGTGTTTTACAATATCATAGTTTGGGGGGTAGTTGGCATGTCGTCCACAAGATAACAAATATGAATGTTTACAACATAAATCTCATATCCTCGGTTGAGGATGATGATGATGGATCCTCTGATGGTGATGCATTCTAGGAGGATGATACTGAACTCAAAAACAATGGGCCCATTACTGAGAATGAGGCAACTTTGTTCAATCCATTGCATCGCGTCAATGAGCCACATTTTATGGTTGATCCCTCAATCATATTAGGAGCCACGACTGAGCGTCAAAGTGAGGAGGACTTTATTGATGATGACATCATTGACGAGGAATTAGGGATTGACGACGTAGATGACCACATCGAAGCTAGCGAGTGCGACATTGAGAGTGATGATGATATAAACTCGAATGATGGTATCTCTTTACTCCAACTTATGATTTTTACCCTTCCTTGTGTAACTTTATATTCCAACTTCATAGCCACTTTCAATTGGAATTGTTCTACATATCTTAGTTTGTGTATATGTTCTTAGCAGACTGCATGTGATTATAATGGCAGAGTAAGCTGTCCCAGATGCTAATTGAAAGTCTTAAAGATCAGTAAAAGATGTTCCATTTGGGTTGTGGTATGGGAAAAAAAATCATCTTGCTATGTTAGGTAATATTTTAAAATACATTTATATACTTCTAATATTTATGACTGCTTTACCAGTGTATGTCCCTGTAAAACATTGGGTTTCTCAACCATATGGATTGTTTGGGAAGTTATATTTATTTAACCCATATGTTTTATGAAAATATTAGTTGATCAAACAAAAAAATAGAATTATGTATACTTTTAGCACTGAATTGGATATCCAAGTCCAACCAATGTTGGTTATTCTTGTCTTGGGATCATATGATATGTCAGCTGTTGTAGTCTTTATGGTCATATGCCTAAATATATTTATCTCAAAATGTGTCCTCTAGCAGTTCAATGATCAAAGAGTTGCAGTTTAGCATTATCAGAATTTACAGTTATCCTGAGTAATATGATGGAACCAAATGGTGTCAAAATTAATGCTTTATCTTTTGTATGCAGGTGAAGTCTTGAACTGGAAACACCATTTGGCAAGCTTGCGTGCACGTCAACAGAAATTAGTACTTTTGATATGGAAGGGTTAAGGCTAATGACTTTTGTTTGATATAGGAATTTTGTCATATGTGAATATAAAATTCCAAAAACCATAAATTTGTAAACTTATTCAGTTAGGAAAGATTATTACAAACCCTTTTTGCCTTTCTATTAGCAACAAATGTGTCGAGCATTAAATGTGTGCAATCAATATGTTTTGTGGCGATAATTATCATCGCCAATTTGTTTTTCCAATGATTTAATTAGTTCGTTGGAATATATCTCTTTATTAGCGACGATTTATTAAATATGTGCGAGGACTATAAATCATTGCAAAAGTTTTCCCGACGATGTAATAGGCAAACTGAATGGGTATTGCGGCGTTTTGTTTGATATTCAGAATCTGATGGTTGATAAGTTGAATGAGAGGGAACCAGATGAGGATGATGTTGATGCTGCTGAAGAGGTTTACAAGGAGGTTTTAGGGCAAAAATCTGGCTATGCGCAAGGTTTGGGGCACCCAGTCATTCTTGAGTCATCTCTTTCAATGCGAAAAAACAAGGATTTTGTACGTCTAGTTGAGGAAAATGAAAAGAACAAGGCTGCTACAGAAAAAGTCACTGCTCATTTAGAGTCACTGCTGGATGGCATGGCAGCAATGAGGAAAAACTTTTTTGATTATGAGCAACAAATGAACATACGAATGTTAGAGTTGGAGTCCCATACGGAGTCTCAGCAAGAGACTCAAGCTTAGGATGCCTTGTTTTTGTACATTTAAAATATTTTGAGGGGTTTTTTTTTTTATATAGTAGTAACACCCCTTAATGGACTGCATTAAAATCCACATGTATTTTTGCTGGGCAGTGTGCTCATGTGTTGTGGGGGCTTGGTGGGCATGTTTAGTATGGGCTTCTATGTCATATAAGTTAGGATTTTTGTGATACTTTTGCTGGGCAGTAACTTATGTTTTTTAAGGATCCTATGGGTTTGAAGAGGCAGGGGCTTCATGTTATATAAGTTAGGATTTTGGTGATGTTTTGATGATTATTGTAATGTACATAGTAAGTAGATGGTTTCATGCAAGTGGCAGGTGAATCGTGGGGTAAGAATTGGTATATGATTTTAATCTCCTATATATGGTATGTTTTGCATTACAAATATATCCTCATATGTACTTGCTCCTTCTAACTTAGATTCTATGATGTAATGCAAGATATTTGCAATGCATGTATTTTTTGGGTGGCAGGGGATTTCACATGGTTAAAGAAGAGAAGTCAGGACTTGTCTCTTCACCAACTAGAAACTATTGGCATACAACAACCATCCTTTAAATGTCACAACAGGTTTGTCGGTAAGCAAAATCTCCCTTAATTAGTGAAAAGCATGTTGTTATAGTTAAATATGACAAAACCACTTAGTCTTTATAGATATATTGAGGAACCCTTGTGAATGATGTATTATCTAGTGTTTATTAGTGAAGTTGATTTTATAATTAGGTAGTTGTAAATGTGATAAAGTCTGAAGGCTGAATTATGCAAGACCCCTTAGTTTATGAAGTTCATTAGGTAGAGTGATCAAGTGAAAATAATGGGCTTATAAGGTAAGTACTTTTTGCAGTTAGTTATCACCCTAGGGATGGTTTGATCAAGAGGCATGGGAACTTGTTGATGGGGACAATTATATGACAAAGTCAGCCACAATTATGCAGCAACATATCTCTGTCTACTTGTAAGATATATGTATATATATAGTGAACAATATATATATGTTGAAGATGTTGGATCTGCAATTGCAATATTTTGGTGTATGTGAAATGGATGTACTCCCTAACATCCAGAAAACTGTATTTTCAAATTGTATGTAATATTTGATAAGTGTGTTAAAGTGTATTCTCTAGTTTGGAATGAGTTTATTTCTTATGATGACGTGCTTGATAATTTAGTGTTATGGCAAAATTATTAGCATTAGAAAGTGGATCATGTGCTTTGTTTATCAATTAGAGGTTTCATCCATGTAGTCTATGAAAAAAATCTGTACATGAGTATTGTTTTTTTTTTTAAGTTTAAAGGTCACTGTTTACAAGCTGGATAAAAGTTATTAGGATTGAAACTTTGGAGCTAGCATTTGGATCCACACATATTAATGCAGTACTAATCTACTCCTAACTAGCTATTATGTGTTCCCAATAATTCTCATGCACACTACTTAGCTAAACTATAGGCTGATGATTTATCAAAATAGTAGCATAAATGAGAGGATTATGCAAATGTAATACTAAAATTGAGTCATTTCATGAAAGTGGATGTTAAGTGATATTATGCTATAAAATGATTCAGAAATGTATAATATACTTTACATGCTTTGCCATTTTATCAGTGGAACTGCATGTGGAAATTCGCATTACAATGATGTACATTAATTAATATATGATCTAGCTAGCAAACTAGTGTTAGTTATAGGTTTCAGCCCTTGATTTAGATGATTTGATATCTAATTAATTAAGGCTTTATTAATTCAAATGAGAATGGAGTAGTACATGTGATTTGAATTGGATTGAATATTTTTCCAAATCTTTATATTTTTTTTATTCTCCCAAGTGAATATGGGTGGACCACCTAAGATTGAAAACCCAATCCCTTTTTATAACTCGTCACCTCACTACACAAGACACACACATAAAATTAGAAACAAATGGTCATACCCTAATTAATTAGTTTTCCATGTAATTTATTCATTTGATCCGGTCCAAAATTTCCTTTGGAAATGGCAGTTGGCTTCATGTGGGAATTAGACAATTTTTTTCTTCTTCTTTTATTAAATGAGTTTCTTAATAGTGAGGATGGTTTGTTAATCCTGCTCTATTAGTTATTGTTCCGAGAGGATTATGCAAATGTAATACTAAAATTGAGTCATTTCATGAAAGTGGATGTTAAGTGATATCATGCTATAAAATGATTCAGAAATGTATAAATGGATGTACTGTTGGTTTGGGTACTACACGTAAAGAGTCAAATTCATGGTTTTCTACCACTAAAATCTTCTAAAAAATAATACTTTTACTGACATTATCTTCTTCACTATTTGTCACGGCTTTTTCACTATTTGTTATCACTTATTCTAATCGTAAAAGGTTATTTCCCACCTTAATTTTTGGTGAAAACTTATCAACCCACCATATATCCTCATGAAAAATACATCTTCATCTTCATTTTCCACGGTGTAGAAGACCTCTTATGACTATTTCCCACGGAAACAAAAGGTTTTTTTCCCACCATAAAATTTGGTGGAAATTTATCAACCCACCGTATATCTTCATGGAAAATACATCTTCACTTTCCATGTCATGACTATTTCCCACGGGCACAAAAGGTTTTTTCCCACGACAACTTTTGGTGGTAATTTATCAACCCACAATGACCCTTCATCGGAAATAATTTTTTTCCCACGAGTCGAAGCCCTCCTGTGACTATTTCCCACGAACGGAATTTTTTTTTCCCACGAACCAAACTGGGCGAGATAAAGTATTTATTCCGACAAGTCGTATTTGTGGTGGGAAAAAATACTTTTTTCGGCGAATTATTTTCGGCAATTCACCCACGAAACTTTTTGTGGAAAATACTTATTTCCTACCAAATTTGTATATTTTCCCACGAAATGCCTCCGTGGGAATAAGCGGTATATGTTATAGTGCTTGTACGTAGGAGCTGCATGCATAAAATCATGTGGTGTTTACAAAGTGTATCTTTATCACCATTGATTTCATGAAAGACAGAAGTAAGTGTAAGGGGAGCGGTCACTCTTGGACATGTGGTCCTAACTCGTTAAAAATAGAGAGAGAAGAGAAGAGCAAGGGGATTTTTCCCTGATTTCATAAGCCCACTGAGCGCTCGACCAAGAGTAATGGACTTCGTCTTGATACCCAGCCCTAAGGCTCAATCTTGCCCACGAAATAAGTCGCCTGCAAGGAAAAGTAAACAATGATGGCTGATGGGACGGACATGCCTGACATTGCTCAGCCGCACCCCACTCATGGGGACTCGTACATGGTAGAATAGGAAAGACGGGAAACTTTTGATCTTTTGACATGAGAATATCGACGGACCGCCAAAGACACCAGCAGAGTAAAGCAAATCGGAGAACCACGCCGCATTAATGACATCACTACTCAAGCTACAAGCCACATTATTGACGCCGTCGCAGAGACAAGACACATTAAAAGAATAGTAAAAATGACATGTACTCCATGGGGGCAGGCACAATCTATCCCCCCAGACACTTGGTATAAATAGTAATTTTCAGGTACGAAAAAGCTCATGATCTCTAGGCGCTCTCATTATTTACAAACTTCTAAAATACTCTATTAATTTTGGCATCAAAGACTCCCCGGCTCCAAGGCTGCTCTCTCCCAACTACTTTCTAATTCATTTTCACAGGCTTAGCTTTGAAGACCTAAGTTATTGAAACATAACCTAAAAGCATACAAAACACAATATTAACAAGAAGTATGCAAAAAAATGGTATGTGGACCAAATTACTTTAATTTTTATCTAGTTTTGTGTACTGAACTAATTCGCTTAATTATTAATATTGGTATAAAGTCGAGTAATTATTAGATATTCTCTAAATACTAACACATGCTACTCTCATTCTATCAGAGGATGTCGTGCCAGTTAAAATTAATATTTATATAAACAATTTTAATTACATGACGTGTTATGATAAATATAAAAGAATATTTAATATTTTTCTTACAAAATCTTATAATTATATCACATAACGTATGGAACTCATAGATTAAAGTATGTATGCATTCAAAATTATGTGCTAATACTACTACTGTTTTCAGGATTTGTGGAGAGGAGTGTGATGGTGTGCATTGTGATGGTTGTTGGGTGCACTGGGAAATTGTCCTTGGTGGTGGGGATGAGATGTGCCTTCTATATCAAACACAAAAGATGGATTGGATTTCGGGTGAATCATCATTGCACTTGCCATCGTGACCCTTGTGCATATGCAGTGTTGGTGTCGTATTGAGAAAGTAAATCATGGTGGTGGAACTAAAGGCAGACAGAAAGGGGAGAAAGGGACTCAGTCACCTCTCTACTATTTATATAGTTATCTATATATAAAAAAGAAATGATATTTGCAATCGTGACTTTAAGTGTTGTGTATTCATTTTGAAAAAAATAAATAGATATGGGAGTTACATAAAAAAATTAATTTGTTAATGATGGATCCCACTCTTTTTTAAAAAAAAACGTATGTGTCCTTTGTACAATTCATAACTATATTTAACATTACTATACATAAAATTTCATAAAATGTGTCACGTTAGTTTTAGTAAGTGTGACCGTAAACTAAAAAAAAAAAAATTAAGATGAAAAGTACCATACTCATCTAACTTACATACCGAGCATGGTAAAATATAGTATCTTGATCACAGGTGAAAGAAAATGTTAAATTTACAAAAAGCTTATTTCTCCACATGTCAGTGATTGATATGCTGAAAATCATGAAATTTGAATTTGAATTTTAAAAGAAAACTAACAAAATGAGTTTTGTAAGTAAAAGTATAAGTAAAACTGTAAGTAGATGTGGCACTACTCAAGGTAGAAACCTAATTCGAAGAGTACTCTGAATAGATCTATAAATTTTCACTGATTTTGTTCAGATTTTTGGGGCTCATATAGCCTATGATCTTGATATACCACTTTCACAGTTAATGATATTTTCTAAAACATTATCTAATAAAATTGAACAAAAAGATCTAACCCAATTAATTAGTTTAGAAAATTGATAGATCAGTTACAACTTTTAAACAACTTTAACACAATTAGGGTTAACAAAAGTAAATTAAGTTTTAACTAGTTTTTTAACTGCCGATTGTGAGATATTGTGATTAAATTAAAGGGAAAAATTAATTTTTTAATAATAATTAATTATATTAAAATTGGGTATAATAAATAGTAACCCTATCATAACTTTTAAATTTCCTTCACTCTGATCTCAGTGGAATAAAACATATGTTGATGCTATACACCTTTCTTTTTTCATTGATCTAATCTGATGTACTTGTTTGGATTTTAGTTAGAATTCGGAGCATGCACAACAAAACTAATATATAAACTAATAAAAGTGGGAAAGAAAGTCAAAAAGAAAGGACAATAACTTCACGTATCCCAAGAGAGTACTTTATTTTAAGAAAAATATTACTATACTCATTTTTTTAAAACTTTTATTTGACCATTAGTTAATTTTATTTTATTTTTATTTAGTAATTAAAAAAATGATTTTAAATATATTTATATATATATTTTTTCTTAAATGTATTTAAATATGTTAAAAAAATATGAAAAAAAAATTTTTACGCTAAGCAATATGCCTAGCGGTCAAGTTGGGGCGGCATAATAGCTGCATCCTTATTTTAAATATAGAAATGGGTCTTGAATTCGAATCTAAATAGTATCTCGAATGATTTTTTTCTTTTTTATTTAGTGATTTAATGATGTTGTTAATTTTTTTAAAATATTTTTAATGATTAAAAAAATACATAAATAAATAAATAAATGAAATGCACAATTTGATAAATTCATTCGGGCCACTTTTTCGATGGTAGTAATAGAGCTCTTTTGAATAATGCTAATAATTAGTTGGGCAAATACTGTACATTCTTTTTTAAAATGTATAGAGTTTATTATTAATTTTTTTTTTTTGTAAATTTCATATTTATTCTTTTTTTAAATGAGTATCCTGCATTTGTATATTTTATGATTATAAATATCGTTTATCTATTTTGACTGATACCAAGGAAAATCACAATGATGCCAACCTCTCTTTTTCGAGTCTTTATTATTTATTATTAAAATAATTCTAAATATAACTTTAGAGTGTATGAATTTCATGTAATAATTATAAAAGAAAATTACCATTAAAATGAGTTTTTCTTAAAAAAGTTTCCGATGCACCTTTTTTTTTTAAAATATATATATATATATTAACTAACATCTGGACACCGTAAAACTATCAAATATTCTTTAAAAAAGACATTTAAGATAAAAGAATAAAAATCATAATTATTGTTCTACACCGGATATTAAAACTTATCTCTTGCTTCATCAAAATATCCGTAACAGTCTGTCTTGTCTGGATTTTCTGCAATTCCATCAACAGTTCAAAGGAGTAAGGCATCCTAGCAGCTGCCAAACACCCCTACCCCCCAATTAGATCTCCTGTCTTTTTCTTTAAAATAAACCGAAAAAAATAAATCACAAAACCTATATATAGATGGGTATAAGAACATGAAAGGTCATTAAAAAATAAATATGTATATACCTAAGGACTCGATTTTTGTTAATACAGCCATGGCACACATTACAAGAAAAAAAAATATTTGTAACTGATTATTTACGACGATGATGACTATTTGTAATGCAAATAAATTCATTTTAACATGAAATAATTATTTTTATAAAAAATTATAATTGTCTACAAATAAGCAGTTTTCTTGTAATAACATTATTTATTTTCTTACTAACAAATTGATAACAAACATTCAATGTGTTTAGATGTTAAAATAAGTTGAGTTGAGTTAATAAAATATTATTAAAATATTATTTATTATTATTATTGTTTTAAGATTTGAAAAAGTTGAATTTGTAGTTATAAAGTACACAAATATCGTGCACTCTTTTAAAAAAAAAGAGTGAATATGAAATTTATATGAAGAATTCATTTTTTAATAATGGACTTTTCTTTTTTTTAAAAAAGAATGTACAATACTTACATAATACATGATTATATGTAACATTACTCAAAATACGTTTTATACCATCAAATTCATCTTTTTTCAATTTACACTACAAACCATCCAAATACTCGATTGCACTCTCTACATAATTATATTTTAAAATTAGGATATATTGTAAAATAATAATTATTTTATTAATTATCTTATAAAAATAATATTTATTGAAAATATAATTGTATAAAGAGTTACGAAAATAATTCGGTGTTTATTTCAATGAATTATACAGAATTCTGGTTTAGCAAGTGCACGTAGTCAGACCGTGAGAGGTATGATGTGGACAGGTGTCTGATGGGCCATATATGGGCTGGACAGTCATATTATTGTACTTTCACCCCGACTCTCTCTCGGCTCAAGTTCACAAACAGCAACTTCAACACCCACAAACATGCCGACACTTCCAGTTTGTTAGAGGAATATCTCGTATCATCTCATTTTATCGTGCATTATTTTTTTTATTTAAACATATTAAATTTTATCTTTAAATTTTAAAAATATTCACTTAAAGGATGATGTTACAGCTCTCGCTGGCTCCCGTTGGAGCTATAGTTTTTATATGTTTTCATGTGTTTTTTTTAATATTTTTTAAAAATAAAATAAATTTAAAACATCATTAAAAACACTTTCTTAATTAGAAAGTAAAAAAATATTTCTTTAATCACGAAGTAAAATAAAAAAATATTAAATTAAAATATTAATTTAATATTTTTTTATTTTACTTCGTGATTAAAAAAATATTTTTTAATAATATTATAAACTTTTTTTATTTTTTAAAAATATTTAAAATTATTAAAAAAATTATATAAAAAATAACTTAAAAAAATACATAAAAATACATGTTAGAGCTCCAGCGGGAGGCCCAAGCGGGAGTTCTAGCATAAATATCAATAACAATAATGAAAAGTAAATATTGTAGTAAACAGTATATAAACAACAAAAATTGACAGTAAATTGTGTGTAAACAATACATAAAATTAAAACATATTTCATCTAATCAAAAATTGGACTCACACCTTTTTCAAATTTTTCAAATTCTGAAAATTAAAACTAATTTCATCTCATCTCATTATCTAAACACACATTATTTTTATAAACTATTTCATTTTATTTTAACTCAAAAATTTTATTACTATTCAAAATATCTCATCTCATATGTATTGGCTAACTAAACCGGGCAATTTCAATGTTTTTCTGCAACAAATGAATGTGAATTTTATAAAGAGAAATGTATGGTCTATATAAGAATATTATAACAAAAATTTTTACAAATTGATGTGATTTTATTACAAGAGTCAGATTATTTAAAGAGGTAGATTATGTGCATGTTTGAAATTGCAGTAGGTAATATAGTTTTTAGCATAAAACGTATAGTTATAGAGGTTAAAGTAATAAGCATTATTATTAAAAATTTATTTATTGTTTGGTATACATATATCTAAAGTATTTTCAAACATATTATATTTATTCGAAAACAAATTAAAAAAAATATCAATAGAATTTACATAAAATGTCATTTGATTTTTTAAAGATGAAAAATGCTATATATACTTTAAATTTTATTTCTATAATCATACATATTGAGTCAACTATTGAAAATGATAAAAATTTTAAAATTAAAATTAAAATAGAAATATTAATAAAATGATAAATATTTTAATGTTATATGAATATTTTCACCAAATGATTGTTTTTTTTTAAATAAAACCAAGTCCGCAAAATTCAAAAAAAGTAGGTTTGAGGAAAAGTTGAAACCTACTTTTTAGCCTTTTTATATTAAAAAAAAGTTTAATATGAATCAACTAAACAAATTAATTTTATCATTAAAATACTTTTAAAGCTATTTAAATACAATCCCAAACAAACCCCATTAGCGATGAAGAAGTAGGGAGGGTGAAGCAGCAATCTGATGCACAATAATAGAACCTGTTGGTATTTTTTTAATAATGTTTATTATTTACCGTTGAGTTTCTCTCATATTCTGTTGATAGTTAATGACATTGCCTTTGGGGAGACTTTTGGTCTTTTAAGTTCAAACCGTTTTTTGATTTCAAGCTGTTTTATGCCTCAGACGATGTAAGGTTAATTTCTTTAACGTTGTGAAGGTTTTATCAAGGATCTTTTGATAAAATATGATCTTTTATTAAATTTTACAATAAAACTATACATCAAATGATCAAGAATTTTAAGAACTTTTTGATAAAACAAAACTTAATAGACTTAACGAAAAAACAAAAAAAATTAACGGAAAAAAATAAAAGTTACTATTCACAATTATATAACCACTTATTATAATAGAATATATATATATATATATATATTTGTTTGGTCTTTCGGTAACATAGAAGAATATACTTTAGAGAAAGTGAGATAAGAAAAACAAGTTTAGTGAGTATATATTTTTTAGAGTATTTCCAGATAAAAGAATAGTGTTCTTTTGGTAGAGCTTTAAGTTCAACTACTTGTGCAGAGTTGGTTCGGGCTATATGAATATCAGTTAGGTTGTTGTATTTTGGAGAAGTCGAATCAAGAGGAGTTCTGCTGCGCCGATTAATTTGAAACTTTGTATACTATAAAAAGCTTAAATCTCTTTAAAGAAAGTAAAATTTTCATCCCTTAATCTAAACTAACTTCATTTTAATTTTAATTTAATTTAATTTTTATTATATTATTTTGTAAGTCCAACAGAACCAACAGATGCCATGCCACAAAGGATGTTAAGATCAATTGGGGCAACAATTTTACATACGTCGAATAAGGTGGATCAAAGTGTAAAGGCCCAAGGAAAGAGGCCTTATTCAATTTGAGGCCACCTACATGTGATTGACTCAATCGAAGCCCTCTTCGGTTGAGGCAAATGTCAATGGCAAAATCCTACATTGCTCACTAGTCACTCGGATGCCATCTCCAAACGAGTTTATGGTTCATCAAAAACATTTGTGCAGTTTAGACAGTGATATGAGATGAGATGATTTTAGATAAAATTAAAAATAAAATAAAATATTATTAAAATATTATTTTTTAATATTATTATTATTTTGAGATTTCAAAATATTAAATTGTTTATTATATTTTATGTAGAAATTTAGAAAAGTTGTAATAATGAGATGAAATATTTTTACTATTCAAAATGTGCCTTGAAATAGGTGGATTATGCCAATTATGCTAAAACATTTAAAGAGCTCAAATATTATAGTTAGCGTGGACAGATAAAGGCCCTTTTTGGATTAAAATATCATCTAATTTCATTTTATCTCATCATTACAACTTTTCTAAATTTTCAAATAAAATATAATAAATAATTTAACCTTTTTAAATTTTAAAACAAAAATCATATTAAAAAATTATATTATAATAATATTTAATTTAACTCTCATCTCATCTCAATTCAACTCATTATCTAAATTTTTACTGAATGACACAAAGTAAGCGTAAGATGAACGAAGTTCGGTATATAATGAGAAATAACTTGAATCCTCTAATAAGGATTTAGATCATCTTGAGTTTTTTACCGAACTTTTGGATTTAAAATAAGAGAGAAATAAATGCATTAAGTCTCGTTTATTTTTAGGAAACTTCTCATCTCATATCATCTCATCTTATTATTAAAATAAAACAAATAATTTAATATTTTTAAATTCTAAAACAAAAATAATATTAAAAAAATATATTCTAACAATAGTTTATTTAACTTTTTAACTTTAAGTGAGACTTTACAGTATTTATAATTTTTCGAGTGAGTTTTTTAGATAATATTAAATGGTCAATATATACTATGAAATTATTTTATATGTCCATCTCTTATTTCAAATCCTAGAATTCAATTAAGAACGCAGATCGAACTCTAGGACAGCCTCTATTCATGAGTAGAAATCTTCACCAACAATTGAGTTTAAATTGACTTAAGTTTTTGAATTAATTGAACCAGGATAAAAAAAAAAAAAAAAAAAAATCTGGTCAGATTAGGCCCAATTAGTTTTGAATTTATTAGGTAAATTTTATTTTATTTAAGAAAGGTAGAGAATTTCTAATTCGGTGATGCTACTTGGCATAACACTTTTTGAACACCAATGATATTGACCGAATTAATAATTTATTTTTTTCAATTTTCGATCCTTTTTAGAAGAAAAATAATTTTCATTTAAAAATACAAAATTAACACAATTTTGCAAAATATTATGTCAAATATCATTTCTCTTCGTAAATCACTTGTGAAAATGATCTTTGTATGTCCAATCGGGTGTCTCGACTCTCGAATTAGCTCATAAAACTTTTTATTTATAAATTTTTTATTTTAATTTGTGATTTAATGTAGAGTTAAGATTTTAATTCTATACTCCTATTATAATATCACAGTTAAATCAACACTTATTTTAAAATTTTGAACCGATAAATAAATTTAATTATTTAAATGATTACTAAAGAGGACAAAATATCCAGATCTAAGACCAGGCCTAGCCCATTGGGTGGGCCTCCACTAAGAGACAAGAGGAAAAATAGGAAGATAAGAGAGAAGAGTGCGTCAGAAGGCAAGGGGGACAATGTCAAGAGAAAGTAAGAAAGAGAGATGTGATCGGACACGCATAGCAGATTTCCCTCACCACTACTGAGGTGTACACGAGAAGAGGATCGGATAAAAAAAAGGGGCTAGACGACGAAAAGGGGACTGGTTCAACTTCGACTTCTTCTTCAACCCATTGAAGGGGAGTTCCAGTGAAGGCGTTTTCTCCAGTAACTATATTCAATATCTTTATTGTATAGTGAGAAATGAGAGGCTATGAAAGATTATAAACAAAGTATATTACAGTGAATTCCTCCTCCTCAAACGCTTGTAAACGTAAGCAATATGTCAAACCGCGTAAATCTTCCTGTCTCAATCTCTTTACTTTTCTTACATTTATTTTATATACATTCCCATAGATGTACGTATCAATATCGTATAATCGTACTGAACCATTGCCAGGGTAGCAAACCACACCGATGTCCAAATTGTCACAGCGAGTCAAGAATTACTTTTTCTCGCATTCTGACTTATTGGGCCATTTTTTAGCCATCAACAATTACTTTTAACATAGTCTGTAGCCTTCTAATACATTTAAATACTGATCCATTTTTTTTTTAAACATATATTGGTCTATTGACCTTACTGTTGCGGTGGATTTGAGTAAAGGGTCCGAACACACTACGAGATTGCTGAGGTTTTTCTTTTCAGCGGACTGGAAAATCTGATCAAACTCAAAGTCGAGGTGCTATGACTGGATCTATATATATAACGGTTCTTCTTGAAAAATAATGTAGAATAGGCCATAGGGAGGGAGAGTGCTTCCTGTCCTAAACAACAGCGGTCTGTCTCCTCGAACAACCAATTCTCACACGCACTCTCTCCGTCTCTTTCATTTCCCCCATAATTTCTTCTCCCATCAAGCCTGGGTCGCTAATTTATATAATTTGTTATAGTCTATTTCGTATTATTGATATCCGATTCAAGTTATTGTTGTTGTTGTTGTTCTTCTTCTTCTACCTGTTGTTGCCGTTTTCTTTTCAGTTTTTACTTCGAGAGATTTTCTTTGATTGTAAAATCTTTAAATTGATCACCAATCTGGTAGATTATGATCGTCGTGAGTGATCTTTTGGGAGTTGGTATGTTGCGAGACCCATTTTTGTGAATGAAGAAGGATGGGATTGGAATCGGTTGGGGTTGAATTCGTTGAATTGGAAGAGAAGCTCGACACCCAGTTCGACAATCGGGTTGGCGAGTTGGTCCGATCAGTGATCGGTTAATTGAATTTTTTTTGGGGTTCTCTTTATTTTGTTGCTTGTAAAGAAGCCTATGATGTTGGAGGCATTGGGCGAGGTCAATTTCCTGGTCGGTGCTTGATTTTGGGGCTTCTGGGTCTGGGTCATGGATGAGGTCGGCCCAAGCAATGGACAAAAAGAATCAGGCGGTGGTGGTGCTGAGGAATTATCATCGTCATCGGCGGCGGTGCCAGGGGGTTTTGATTGGAGGCCGAAGCAGCTCGTTTTTAGTCTATATGAGACTGTGAACAAGGCGCAAGCTTTGCGCGTTGTTGTGCGGAAACCGGTTAGTATTTTGACCTTTTGATTTTGTTTCAAGTCTCTTTAGCTTCATATACAGTTGGCATTTGAAAATACGAGTTTTGGGTATTGGGTCTGCTGGTACTTAAAAAGGGAAAAGGAGAGTCTTCTATGTGCTTATGAGTTGGAAACTCCATTGGCATGATTAAGAAAGAGCTAGCTGCCTTGACAATGGAGATGCCCTTACAAATTGACGGTGGGCCAGTTTTAGAGGATTTTTTGCTAGATGAAGTGTTTAGGATGTCCCAGTTATCAAAATGCAAGTTGGTGAGTGGTAGTTTTTTGTTTCCATTTAAGCAAGACCCTTTGATTTTAAATCAGGAAAATGATATCTCCCAGCATTTGAAAAAAAAACTGTAATAATATCACAAGTAATGATGTAAACGATTTCCTTGTTTTTAAATTATTCCTATATGCTTTTTTTAATTGCTAAGTAACATACGGATCACATGAGATTGCAACCTATGAACTCGCCATTTGACCAAAAGGCCACAAGAATGATCCCCTCAATGTGCAAGAATGTCTAGGAGGAATATTTTCAATGAGTGGCCCTTTCTATCTCGAGCATTTTCATCAATAGAGGTATTTTAGAAAAGAAGGGACAGAATGTTTGAGATAGTTAGGTGACTTGGGTTTAGAGGAGACCCTGTTTTACAACAGGAAAGGATTATGATCCAATCGCAATTTGTGGCTAGTTTATATCAATTGCAACATGAGATCATTAATACTTAAATCACCACAGATCCAACTTTGAATTTCATTGACCTTTTGCACCCATTCAATCAATGATGTCTACAGAAAAGTCGATAAAGGGAGGTAAGTATCTATCCATTCAGCATACTTATAAAAAAAAAAAAAAAGATCATGCCTATGGCCCTCTGAACTCTCCTGTTCAGGATGGTTAGACTATGCTTGTAAAAAAAAAAAGAGATATGAGATAACTTTATAAGAGAGTAGAATGTAATAAGGCAGTCTCCTTTATTTGATTATTCTTATAATTAAATGATGCAAAATGTGCTTCATTCAACCTCACCACCATGAATGATGATGTCTATAACCCTTCTGAACTCTCCTCTTCAGGATTGAGTTAGGTATACGTGATGCCCATTTTGCTATACATATCTAAAAGGTTTTCATGTAAACATCTCCCAGCTGACAGTTAATTTGACTTAAAGTGCCATTATCTACTTCCTCCCAACCTTATCTTACTTAAAGTGACATTAAACCACAGTATACTTAGTTTACATGAAATATAGGATCAAGTTCCCACAGGTTGCATAGGTCTTGGTCCTGTCCTCTACCTTCCCACTGGATGTCACCATGCTTGTTCCTTTTTTTTTTTTTTAATTGTGATTCCAAGCAACAGTGTTACCTCCTCAAAGGTATACAGACCAGGCTTAGAACTCCTATCTGCTTAGTCTACATCTATAAAGGCAGTGGTATCGAGATTATTGAGAGGGTTCATTCAAAGAGCATTATCCTAAGTTGGCGTCTTAGGGGTTGCATGAATTGACTCATTACGCATACAGCACAAATAAGATAAGGCCTAATGGAAGTCTAACTAAATTAGTTACCCAGAAGTCTTCTATCATTGCCAGGATTAGTTTACGGCATCCTCGTCTCTTTGAAGCTCAATATAAGGGTAGAGGTCTATCAGAATGCTCGTGTTCTTTAGGTTTTAAATAATTTCACAGCAATGTTTTCAATTAACTCGATCATTTTATTCAAATTTTGCATTATGATAGCATATCATATAGCAAATTGTACAAAGGCACTGACAAGACAGCTTTCATAAATCAAACATAATGATGTGGCATGAGGCACATGCTAATCACTCATAGCATATGACCAGAATTTATCAACAAGGTTTATCGGGGAATTTTTGACAATGTAGTAAGAATGTAATTCAAAAATACTCGGCAACAACTATGAACTCACATTGCTAAAAAAATGATATAGCTCAAATTGTAAATAGTTTTGATTGTCTTTATTAACCTTGAAGACTTGAGTTCCTTTAAGAGTTTAAAACCTTCTCATGTGAATTGTGGGGTATTAAACTTATAGTCTTAGAGTTTGAGCCTTACATAAATATAAAAAATCTTGGGAAGGAAAATTTTATTTTTATTTTTATAAGTAATAATCTTTATTGATGTGAATGAAATTAGGCGAAGCTCAAGTACACAGGAAATATACTAAGTGAGGCACCTAATTACATTCTAGTAGACTAGAAAGAAGATAAAAACTCATGAACATTCCCTCCCTTCAATACAATAGCAGAAAACCACTGGAAAATAGAGAATACAAAAAAGTTCCAGATTTCTCCCATTGCACGCTCCTTGTTATTAAAACACCTTTCATTCCTTTCTAACCATAAACACCACATTAAGCATAAAGGAATCATCCGCCACACGGCTGCTAGTTGGACACTACCATGAGGTCTGTTCCAGCATGCTAATAAATCCACCACACTCTTGGGCATAGCCCAACTTAGCCCAGCTCTACCAAGAATACCAGCCCAAAGCTCCCCAGCCACCTCACAATGTAAGAGCAAGTGATCTACCGATTCCCCACTCTTTTTACCTTGGGAAGGAAAGTGAACATGCAACTTAACTAGTAAACCTTGCATTAAAGAAACATGGGGGATTTTAAACTCGGAATGTGTGGATTGGGCAAAGGTGGTTATCTCCTCCAATTAGCCTTGTCAGTTTTTGAACCATTTAGGATTGTCATTTCTCTTAGCTGCAAATTTGTAGTATGGAACAACTTATGAAATAGGCAGGCTAGTGTGACCTTTCCATTCTTGTCTAATCTTAAGGTTTATCTGAATTTGTTTATGGATACAATTGTGATTGGATTAGTGTTAAACTTAACTGCCCACATAATATACAACAAATTAATGTAGTCTAGCCAGATCCTTCAATCTTCTTCTTCTTCTTCTTCTTTTTTTTTTATTTTTTTATTTTTTTTTAAACTTGAAGTAAATTTCATTGAAAGAATTAAAAGCTGCAACACAGGTATACAGGATGCATACAAAAGAATGTCTATCTAGAAGTAGAAAAATACAACAAAATCATGAAAGTTATGCGTACTAAAATCTATAATAGCTGTTCAAAGGAAGAGAGTATTGAAATAGAAAATATGCAAGTCTGAACTTTTGTAATGCCTCAATAGAAGACCCAAATCACATGGTCTATACTCCAAAATAACTAGTCAATGAATCAATTGGAGTCTCGTTAGAGCACTCTCATTGAATTAGCTAAAAGCTAAATCCAATGAGTATTTAGCTATTAGAGAGCAAAATATGCTCACAATGGATTAGCTAAATTCCTAACTATAGTGACTTTCAAAAGTTTTTCCCAATTTGAAGGTTACTGTACATATATCAAATATATATTTTTTTAATTATTTATCTCTCATTTTCTTTCTATCACATATTTTATCACAATTGGTATATTAATTTGAGTTAGTGATATATTAATTTAATAAGAATATGATTATTAATTAATATATAATAGGTAGAATAGTAAAATATGATAAAATAAAATAAAGTAATAATTAAAAAATTAAATATTTTTGAAATTATTAGTTATTCATTACTATATAATGAATAAATGTATAATCTAATGTGGAGATTTGATGTGAATAACTAAAACGAAATTCATCTTATATTATTTTATTGTTATATAATGAAAAAATAGCTATTTTATTGTGGAGATTTATGTAAATGGAATAGTCAAAAGTCAAATTTCTCTTATATTCATCAAAAATATCTTTTAACTTTGGTTAATCTAATGAGAGTGCTCTTAGAACCTTATAAAGAGCAAGAACTTTTCATTCCCAAGCAATGTAAGATCTCATACACTATCTACTCTTATCCTTATCATATGAGATATCACAATCTACCCCCTTTAAATTTTTGACATCCTCATTGGGCCTGTTCGTTGTAGGTGGAATAGCTCAAGTCTCACATTTCTGGTTGAGATATGCTCTGATATAATTTGTAATGCCCAAATGGAAGACCCAAACCACATGACCTATACTCCAAAAGGACTAGTCAATGATACAATTGAAGCCTCATTGGAACCTTATAAAGAGCAAGAACTTCTCATTCCCAAGCTATGTGGGATTCCATACACCATCTACCTTTATCTAGTCAATGATACAATTGGAGCCCCATTGGAACCTTATAAAGAGCAAGAACGTTTCCTTCCCAAGCAATGTGGGATCTCATTCACCACCTACCCTTATCCTTATCATATGGGGTATCACAATCTCCCCCCTTAAATTCCTGACGTTCTCGTTGGGCCTGTTCGTTGTAGGTGGCAAGGCTCAAATCCCACATTTTAGGTTGGGATAGACTCTGATACCATTTGTAATGCCTCAATGAAAGACCCAAACCACATGGCCTATACTCCAAAAGGACTAGTCAATGATAAAATTGGAGTCTCATTGAAACCTTATAAAGCTCAAGAACTTCTCCTTCCCAAATAATGTGGGATCCCATACACCACCTACCCTTATTTTTATCATATGAGGTATCACAACTTTAGACTTACAGAACGTTGGATGCTAGAAAGGAAAAGTAATTTTTTTTTTTTTGGGGGGGGGGGGGGGAGCGTAACTTGGGGTCCATTTTCCTGATTGGTTATGGTGTTTTAATGGTTGGCGATTCCCTTAGAACACCACTCTGTTGTTCTGCCCAGAAGTGGGTAAAATCCTTGATTCCTCTCATTAAGTTGTATGTAATCTTATTTGCACCCTTCAGTCAATGAAATAGGTAGATATAAAATAAAGGATAATATCCAAATTATTCCTTCTGCATTTCTTGCTCTTTGTTATATCACATAGTGAATCAGTTGCCACTTTTCTTATTAATACACTCACACAACGGACATAATTCTAATAGTATAGCAGCCTTTGACATTTTATGTGGTTTGAAGAATATCTAGATCTGAGTTGTGTGAAATTTGTGATGACATGTTTTTAATTGTGCAGTTGGTGGCAAGACTAACCAAGGGCATAGTTGAGACGTACCAAATATGCAATCCGCAGTTTAAGTATTCAGAGGAACTAAATCCGAAGAGATATTTGACCAGCCCATCCATTGGAGTCCTAAATGATGGCTATGATAATGTGAACTCAGATCTTATTCTGACTGTGAACTGTGTCTTAATCAATTCAGGAACACAGCGAAGGTATGCTATTCTTTAGTATCTTTTTAATCCATTTTCCGTTCATCTATTTGTTTAAACCCTTTTCTCCTCTTGCCATACTACAAGCTACAAAGGGCGTTCCTGATTTTGGTTGGAAGTGAAAGAACTTGAGATCGTCTTCTTGCATGTTAATATGGTTATTTGAGTGATGCGGACGAGTTAAACGTGTCTGGGGTTTAACTGGGTTTAAAGACATGCTGCGTTTATAGGGTCTCCAGGATTCCTTGTCATAAAAAAATAGTTTTCAGCACTGCAAATTACAACTTTTAATCAATTGAGATATGATAGATGCAATCAGAGGGTTCTGGCTCTGTCCAACCTGGAGTGCCTCCCCTCGTGTTCCTATTTCAGTGTAGGATTTTCACTTTTCAATGTGAACCACACCAAATAATATTCTATTTGGTCTTTTGAATCTCCTATATTGATCTATGGATGGGGGATTTAGCAGAGCAAATGGATGAATAAGGAAATGCTGGATAAGGAAATGCAGGATAAGGAAATGAAGGAAGAACTTTATTTAATGAAATCAAACTATGCAGATAATCTAACATGCTCATTTGGCATGTTTGATCTCCATGCCTGAGACTGAATTTAAGTTTCTTTGGTTAGTGTTCATCCCAGAAGTTAGGAATGCTGTTGTCTAATCATTGTCAGTGCTGGACTCGGCATAGTTTTTGAAGATACTTCTGTGAAGTTGCTAACAATGTAATGAAATAAAATTTTTTCTGATAGATTACCTCCCTGGAAGCAAACTTGTAAATTCCTTAAGTTGTATCTGATGCTTGCTTGCACCCGTCTACCAGCATCGCTGCCTAATAATCATGCATCAGTTACTGGAAACAAACAGATATAATTGGTTATGGATAAATGAAGATAAGTGGATATGAAATACCTAAGGGTAACCTTTGCACGCCCCTGTTTCCCTTTGGGAGGCCACATCTGTTACTGGAAACAAACAGATATGATTGGCTATGGACGATTGAAAATAAGTGGATATAGGAGCCCAACGTAACCTTTAACGCGTCTGTTTTCTTTTGGGAGGTCAGGGGTCTATGCCCCGTAGAAACTATCTACCTAAGGCTGTAACTTGAACTATAGGTCTTAACATGTGGTTAAAATTCTAACTCTTTTTAGAGTAGCATCTCATTGGTATCTCATAGAAATATCTACCTAAGGCAGCTTCTTTGACCTTCACCTAAGTTGCACTGTAAAAAATGTTGACTGATCCATAGGCAGGGAGGAATTATTGTAATTCAGTCCAATTTGTGAAGTAAGCAGAGACAAGGATAAACTTTCTAAACTAAACCTCAAGTTACTGGTATGAAGGCTAAACCATAGTTTCTTTCCTGTGGATGATGAGGCTTTACGGGGATTTAGATGTTCTGTTAACACAAAGGGTAAGCAGACCTAGGGAGATGACCCAAACCTATCAGACAATTGGAAGCGGGAAAGATAGTGATGAATAGGTCAAGCAGCTATCCTTGACTCACCTATATATCCATCGAAAGCCCACACTAGAACAAGCACACGATTTATTACCTAGAACAACATTCATGAGTGAAAAAAAATAGTACCTGCAGCCTCATGGACTCATCATTTTTTAAAAGGAGAGGAGTAAGGGATATCTATTTTAAGTCGCAGAAAACGGTTGCATGTATAAGTCACAGAGAGCTGGGAAGAGGAGAGATCAACGACAAAGCTGCTAGCTGCCGACTTTCATATTGATGCCTTTATAAGGCCTGAATCAAGCACTTCCTTATCAGTTATTTAAAAGGCTGGAACCTCTTTGTGAATGGTTTTTGATCCTGTGAGCAGGTCTAGTTGATCGAAGTCGAATTGAAGGTCTTGAACTTGAGACATAATTGTTAGCTTGCCATCATCTTGTGTGATAGGCAAAAGTTCGTCTCCGTGCAAAGGTTGATTCATTCGAACAAACTACATTGCATTTCAATGCAAAAACCCATATTATATTTTCTAAAAGGTTGAGCATATGTTGTGTTCAAAACTTCAATTTAGTCCTTTATCTATTTGGTTTCTCCTTCTTGCATTAAATATTCAATTGGATTGCTATGATTTGCAGATACATTGTCAACGATGTTCTTGGTCACGGGACATTTGGGCAGGTTGCTAAATGCTGGGATGCAGAGACAAACTGTTTTATTGCTTTGAAGATTATCAAAAATCAACCTGCCTACTATCAGCAGGCACTGGTTGAAGTATCTATATTGACAACGGTAATTATTTCCTCCCTTAATGAGATGTTTCTTATGGTAGTGACGTTGATGGTGAAGCTTCTGTATTACTTGTCAAAAGAAAATTAGTGTTGAAATGTGTGCATTTATGCTTGCCTTTTGCAGTTGAATAAGAAGTATGATCCGGAGGATAAGCATCATATTGTTCGTATTTTTGATTACTTTGTATATCAACGACATTTGTGCATCTGCTTTGAACTGCTTGACACCAATCTGTAAGTTACTGGGACTACTATATCTTGTCATCTATACTAGACATACACAATTTTTTTTTTTAAATCTTGTGTGGATCATGGTTATGAAATGCTTTTTTATTTTATTTTTTATTTTTGCAGGTATGAGCTTATAAAAATAAACCACTTTAGGGGATTGTCTTTGAGCATTGTCCAAATGTTTTCTAAACAGGTATCGCATTTATTGCATGGGATTGGATATTGTGGTGTAATGGGATCTACTTACATCTTGCTCTCTGGATTTTCTTTTTCTGAACATAGATTTTATGTGGACTGGCTCTGTTAAAAGATGCTAGGATCATTCATTGTGATCTGAAGCCAGAAAACATCCTTTTGTGCACGAGGTGAGTTACTTTTGACCATGGTTGAGGACTACAACTGTGAAATGGATATATATTTTTTTTTCCTGAAATGGGTTTTTCTGTCTTGTGAACAATAGTGTGAAGCCAGCAGAAATTAAAATTATCGACTTTGGATCAGCATGCATGGAAGATCGCACCGTTTACTCCTACATTCAGGTTTGCAGTTATGCTTACTCCCAGGCTTTTTTTTTTTTTTTTGCTCATAATTTCATGTGGTGGATGATCTCATAATTGCATTTTTTTTTTTTTTTGCATCCATTCTGCAGAGTCGTTACTACAGATCTCCTGAAGTTCTTCTTGGGTATCAGTATCCTTCTCAATGAAGTGATTGCTCCACATGTCAGTATAGTTTTGTCTCTCTCGGTTAATTTCAATTTCTGCAATATTTCTTTTGGCTTTACCTCCCTGTTTGCTTTTTTCCTGGCCTGCAACTTTGTTGGAATCAAACTGATCAGCTAGATTTAGGCTAAACTCTCACAGTCTATGTTGGGAAGGGATTGAAGATAGAACCCCACTACTATTGAGGACAGGTTCAGTTGTGGCACTCATGCAAGGCCTCCAATGACCTCTAATTTTTCACAAATTTTTACAGGCTGAACGATTTGCAAAAGTTAACCAAGGTTAATCCAACTGGAGCCACTTATAGAGTTGGCTATTAGGCTCCCAGTCAACTGGAAATGCATATTTTACATGTGGTACTCTCAACTGGAGAAGATTCGTTGACCGATCCATTAGAATGTCTGTTTTTGAAATTAATTATTGAATGATTCTTTTGCTAGTTTTTTTTTTTTTTATAAGTAAAAAGAAATTTTATTGACTAGTAAATATGCATAGTCTAAGTACACATGAAGTATACAAGAGAAAACACCTAAGTATAAGCTAGGAACTAGAGTAGGCTAAAAGCAAATCATGAAGATATCTCCGTTCAATACAAGAACCTTAGCCCAAATACATAAAGTACTAAAGAAAAACTCTCTAAATTCTCCCATCGAGCGTTCTCTATCTTCAAAGCACTGCCCATTCCTTTCCATCCATAAGCACCACATCAAACATGAAGGAATCATCTTCCATATCGCAACAATGTGATGACTCCCCTTAGAACATAATTCTTTTGCTAAAAATTATGTTCTAAAAGAGAGAAAATTATGTACATGATTTTCTTATTTCTTTTATAGCAAATTAGATAGGTTTTATCTCTTGTATACAACTTTGTGTACCTGGGCTATGCCTATTCTTATTAATACTACCGTTTACTTATAAAAAAAAAAAAAATTATGTTCTAAGAGAGGTAAGTTGTGTGTTTGGTGCATTAGAAATCTTAATCTTGATTTCATTTTTCCGAGTTGTCTGTTTGGTCCTTAGCCCTTTCTTCAGATATACTACAGCTATCGATATGTGGTCATTTGGCTGCATTGTTGCTGAATTGTTTCTAGGCTTGCCATTGTTCCCAGGAGCTTCAGAATTTGACCTCCTTAGTCGGATGATTGAAATACTCGGGTATGCCTTTCTTTTTTTCTTGGTGATTAATATGCAATTGTATGCATTTAAGTTGTCTTTCCATCACACTTTATCGGGGAGTTTACTACCCAAGGTCTTTGATTGTTGCTTTCAAATATGTTTTTGTACTCTGTGTTAGAAAATTGGAATAATTAGTTTAAGGCAATGTAGTGGAGGTTGTTATTGTTATGTACAATTAGGAAATGTTGCAGAGTCATCTTTTTTTACCCCTTTTAACCCTAAAAAGTTTAAAGAGAATGTCTTATCTTAAGTTTTTTCCTCTGAACAAATCTACACGAATTGGTATTATGGTGATCGCTGGCCAGTGAAGCTAGAGAATCAAGAGTTAGAAAGTTTTAAAATCATTATTTTCCTTTCTTTCGCCTTGACTTTTAAATTTCTCTCTCTTTTTTTTACAAAAAAAAAAAAAAATCTTCCAAGAGTCTAGAGTTTATTTTAAAGTATGATTTGCCGTGAATGTTCTCAATTGGTGGATGGTGTCACAAATTTAGCAAAGAATGGAGTGCTGTATGAGGATAAGGGATTTGGTTTCAAATTTCAGAATGAAGGTTGTGCACAAGGATAAAGGAACATAGTGTTTTGGAAACTCGAATGAATTGAAGTATATCCATTTGAAATTGCCCATGCAAAAGTGCAAGAATGGGCGACTACAACCTTATTAGATGCAGATGTCATGATTGCTTAGATTAATTCCTTATTTTATGTCCTTTCTTAATCTTCTGAAAGCCATGGAGGTATCTGCATGCCGAGATGTTTCAAATGTTTCTACACTTAACATATAGATGGCTGCAAGAAAGATTCTCCAAAATTAGGAGCATCTAGACTTGATTGCAAAGGCAATGAAGGAAGCTCAAAATTTATACCATGTTCACACCATAATAGATTTTAGTTAACATGGAACCAAAACAAGTGGGGGAGGGAGACATTTCTACCTTGTTTGGAGGAAGGGAAAGTTCTACCTTGTTCACACCATACTAGATTTTATGTTAAGTTAACATGGAACCAAAATGAGGGAGGGAGGCCTTCTATAAAAGGCAAGAATTTCTCCTTTCCGAGTGAATGGGGATTTTATTCACCACCCTCTCATTCTATTTCAATCTCCTCCCTTGTCGGGCCTTTTCATCATTGGTAGCACGGCTCAAATCCCCTTTTTGTCTGAAATGACCTAAGAAACCCTAGCTACATCTAGGCATATATTCCATAAGGACGAACATTTTTGCTCCACTTGGTTGTAAGATTGATCAAATTGATCCATCTATAAGAGATGCTGCATTACTACCAATGAATGTTTGATACATGTTAGTGGAAAGGCCACATGTGTGCCATGTGTATTAAAAAATAAAAACATTATAAAAAATCTGGAAAATTAAAAAAAACAACTGCTAAATAGAAAATTCTACACAAAATTTACAAATCTTAAAAAATCTTAAACTAACAAAAAAACCTAACAAAACGGTGAAAAAACAACAAAAAATATTGAAATGCCAAAAAAAAAAAAAAAAAAAAAAAAAACAAAGGGAGGTCTGTCATGTTAAAAAAAATTTTAAAAATGTTTTCTAAGGTTTTTGTTATTAATTTTTAACACATGGCGTGCCATGTTAGCATGTTTAACAATTTATTAATGGAAATTTGACAAAGGAATCAATTTGATCAATCTTACAACTAGAGGGAATAAAAAGTTCAACTGAAAATATGGCGCAATTTGACTTAAGATCAATTGTTAGGACCAATTTAGTTTTTAACCTCCTTTCTAGCTTTTCAGATTTTTTGAATGGTTTTTTCTCTTATTCTATTGAATAAGGGTTCTCTTGTGCACTTCTTGTGTCCTAAGGTTGCTTCCCTTTGTGTTTTTTAATGCATTTACATTACTCATATAAAAAGAAGTTGCTTTCCATGCACGTAGATTGGTCTAAAATCTTTTCTTAAACTTCAATTGTTGTTCTACATGTCATTTTTTCATTTATGTTGTTAAGTTGGCATTTGCAAAACCTCTTTTTATGGCTGTTCAACTGGTCTTGATTCTAACTTGGCCTGGTTGCACTTCGGTGAATAGGAATCACTGGGGATACAAGCCTATCCTATTAAAAAGACATGTTTGAGTTCTTTAGGGTAATAATGTCCTGAAATTGGTTTATCATTTGGACTATCTGTAATTTTTCCAATATTTGAGCCACATGCAGGACTCTTTTATTTGCTTGTGCTTTATCATTGATCTAAAATGGAATTGAATTTATTTTGGTTTTATATTGTGGAGACTAGTGATTCCTTCAGTGATGTAAAATGTTTAGAATTAGTTGGATAAACACTAATTTTTTTTGTTTCCCATCCTTGAGGTAATGAATTGTGTAATAAAATAGATATGAAAGGTATTGATATGTTGTTTATCCACCCGCAATTACTTTCTGAGATTGAGTTTGGCACTTCTATTGTATTCTTTTTCTGATGCATTGTCTAAGTAAATGAGTACTCAAAAGTTTTGGCATTTTCTTTTGCTCAGTTTCAATAAAATTTATTACCAGATTTATATATGTGAACCGGAGAATTTTCTTATTAGTCATTATTTTTTTGTATGTTGTTGCAATTGATTAAAAAATTGGACAATGTTTGATATATAGTCAACATTTTGTAGAGGACAACCCCCAGATTATGTATTAAAGGAGGCTAAAAACACAAGTAAGTTTTTTAAGTGCATTGGGAGTGTCCACAATATAGAGACTGGTGAAGTTTCGACAAATGGCAGAAGTGCTTACCGAGTATTAACAGAAGAAGAATATGAAGTTGTAAGTGTTCATATACTATAGTTTTCTTTAATAAGAAATTTAATGTAGAAGTGAAAATATTGATTATCAGACTTATCCAAAATAATAACAAAATATTGACAATAACGATGTATACTTTCTTTCTTATTCGGCCCTTTTGGAAAGATTCTACTTATGTTGTAGTTTTTTCTGTTTGATTATTGTGTTGCTGGTTTTTGTTCAGAGAGAGAAGAAAAAGCCAGTGATTGGAAAAGAGTATTTCAAACATATGAATCTTGAAGCAATTGTCAGAAGCTATCCTTACAGAAAGAACTTGCCTGAGGAAGATATTTTAAAAGGTTAGGTTGTATCTGTCTGAAGTAGCAGACACTAACATTTTAGCTAAATGTTGCTACTAGCTTTTGATAGTGTCACTGATGGCTGTCCGATCATGAACTTGTGGCAGAAAGGCAAATACGATTAGCTTTGATTGATTTCTTGAGGGGTCTTGTTGACTTTGATCCTGCAAAGCGGTGGTCGCCTTTACAGGTTATAGAATTTTGCTTCATCTGTTTTGTTGTCTCCTAAACTAGAGTTCTTATGGGTTGCAATACATAATTCAAGGTTTTGAAATTAGACTTTGAAATCTATGTGCATGCAGGCTTCAAAACATCCTTTTGTCACAGGGGAACCTTTCACATGCCCTTACAAGCCTCCCCCAGAGACCCCTCGCGTTGTAAGTTGATCTGTTCATCAACTTTCTGTATTGATTCATCAAACTTTAACCCAAGTTTTTGCCATTGTGTTTCAGTCTCCCTGTTATTCGTAATGCTCTACCACTTTTGCAAAGTACTTTTCTGTAAAGTCCAAGTCTTAAATTTCCTATGCAATTGCTCTTTATATCGTCATACCATACTTTACCCTTTTTTTCTTTTTCTTTTTCTTTTTCGATGAGTAATTCTTCTACACTATAGATAATATTTCCCTAGTTAGATTTTGGTATATCTTGTCTTCTTCTCTTTTTTCCTCTCTCTCTCTCTCTCTCTAAATCCTTATCTTTTTAAATTTGTTTCCCCATAACGTTATGTGCTTTCTATTCTGTTACTGGTTCCTGACATGTGATTTATTCAAATAGAGAGAAAGAAGAGTATGAAATGTTTAGCGAGTAAAATCTTAATTTTTCGACATTCTGAACCACTATTTCTTTTGGAGTTCACAATGCGTTAATACGAATTTTAGTTGTTCTTTTACTCTCTTATGGATAATACTTCGAGTCCTAAATGATTATTTATAATTCCTTAAACTTTTTACGAGTATGGAAGTTCCTGGATTGTGTAGAATAAGAGTAGTACCAAAGGCATATTGAATAATATATTTTGCTTTTAATTAAAATATCTATTTAGCTGTGAGGTTGGCTCCAATTGAGAGATCCATGAAAGATGGTTTACCCAATGTAGATGGAGACCGATGATTGGTGTAATGAGAAAGAGGTGAAATAAAATTGGGTAAGGGCTGGCAGTAGGCTTAAGTATTATGGATTGACACAGTGGAGGAAAGTATGTGATAGATGGGAGGAGCTGATGCAATGTATGATTCAGATAAGATATAATGGTAGAATTGGATATGTTGAGCCAACCTCAATTAATTGAAAAAGGATATATACTTGGGCTCTTGCCTATTCCTATGATCAATAAAATTTTATTTACTGATAAAAAAAATTAAATGGAGAGCACAGATCAATTGGACCCTTGTATGATTGGATGTGTGCGATATACAGTTTCTTCCCACTTCTATTCTTCTTTTTTGAATTGTTGATTTTATGAAGTTTAGATTGAGTTATTTTAGGAATACTTTTGTACATATTATCTACTTATATTAAGGCTTTGCAACCCCAAGGGGTTGGCCCAAGTGGTGAAGGCCTTGGTTTTGGGGTATCACTCACTTCAAGGTCCAAGGTTCAACACCTCATGGGTGCAAAAAATCCTTTGGGGCCACACCTCCTGGTGAAAAGCCAGCGATTTAACTAGTTCCATGTAGGGAAACTTCTGAGGGTGTGGTGCATGGGACCGTGGTTTACTCTGCAAGGGTGGGTCCGAAGGGCCCTGCCTTGTAGAGGTTCCCCGACATAAAAAAAAAAAAAAGGCTTTGCTGAGTTGAGACTATTAGGATTTTAAGAAACAACACTGTTATCTCCATCCTTTTCTAACATTGAGTCTCTAGACTGTCTCCCGCGCTCACACAGTCAAACCACAATGTGGCACACACTTATCAACCGTATAAACAGTTTCATATTGATATAAAGTGTTCACTGTTTGACCTGATGTAGTTCCCTAAATTGTCTATATAATGTGATATGCATATTGGTTATGTTTTCATATTGTTTTTACCCGTTTGTTTTCACCGTTTTGACCTTATGAAGTTCTCTCATTTAATATAAGTATGCAGTATTGATTCGATTATTTTATGAACTTTCTGTTCCAATATATTTTTCATACATAGGTATTGCTCAATCACAAGTTCTGTAGCAGATGATATACGGTTAACTGTTATTTCTCTTGTCCATGTGGGTGTTTAGCCTGTAGCTCAAAATATCAAGGTGGACCACCACCCAGGTGGAGGGCATTGGTTTGCTGCTGGTCTCTCTCCTAATGTGAGCTTTGCTGTGCCTTTGATCATGCCTTAATTTTAATTATTGTTGATTGTTTATTTCTAATTTTTTTCTTATCAGCATTTACTACACTATTCTCTCACTGAAGGATATCTATGTCATGCAGATTCCTGGCAAGAATAGAGTCGCTCTTCATAATAGCCCACACTTTCAGATGGTGCCATATCAACATGCCCACAGTTATGGCAGTGTTGGAAGCTATGGTAGCTACAATGATGGTACAGGGCTTGGAAGCAGCTATGGAAGTTATGGAGATAGTAGTAATGTGTTTGCATATTATTCGCCTGTTGGTCCATCTGGAATGAACATGCATCCACATAGCAATGTGTCAATGCTAGGAAGTAGTCCTGATACAAGAAGAAGGGTTATACAATACCCACATGGAAATGGACTTGGTATAAGTCCCTCGGCAGGAAATTTTGCGCCACTGCCTCTTGGCACTAGCCCATCACAATTTACTCCACCAAGCTCCTATAGTCAAGTTTCTGCTGTCTTTCCTGGACAATATGGTCCAACCTCTCCAGCAAGAGGTAGTCATGGATCGTCTTTAGGAAAGATGGCTGCAGTTAGCCACTTCAATAGAAGAAAAAGTTCGGGATATTCTGGAAATTCTCAATCTCAAGAGAGCTTGTCATCTTCTCATTGGCAAGGGCAATTTAGCGAGGGCTCCAGCTCTTCACATGCTGAACTTGGTGGTTTTCCATCGCATCTGCAATCAAACTCCAATGCTGCGAGCTGGAAGCAACATCAAGGAGGCACCGGAATCTCAGCTGGTTGCCATGCTTTTCAGAGCATGCCAGGAACCTCTATTCCTGGCTCTCATATTCTATCGGCACAAAATGCAGGAGCAGCTAATGACAAGCCTGAGGCTAACCTCTCACTGCCTGACCCTCAAGATTGGGATCCCAACTATAGGTAAGCAGACTAGATATTTGAGATAGCAATCTAGATTTTCATATACGTGCTTTAGGTAGGATATATTTCGATTAAAAAGGTGCACACACCACTAACAGAACACCTAGCTGTGCCTGTAACTTTGTAATTTGATGTTTGTAGACGAACTTACCATAAAAAAGGTCTTTGTAAGTCAAACCGGTACAGGTAACTGCCCAACAGGTTAACACCATTGCCTGTGCGGTGGGTGTTTGTTATGGGGTGTGGTGACTTGTTTTCCTTTTAACCATATCGTAATTATTCCATAGTTTTTATACGAGCCTAGTTGATAGTCGTTTGTTGTATCATACTCCTATGATGAATTTACTACAAGACTACTAATAAAAAAAAAAAGAATGATGAATTTACTTCAAGACTAATTTTTGTACTGGTTACATGGTGGGGTGCTTTCTAATTCAAGAGGCTGGAGCAATGACGTTTACTCCTTGGCCAAAGAAGCATTGCCCTTTGAATTGAAGGCAGATTCCAGATCATTAGACTGAGCAGTAGTTGGAAATGGATTAGGCAATAATGTAGCTGTGCGTTTGAATTTTCAATAATAACATGCATTTTGAAGCTAATGGATGACATAGTATACTTATCAAGATAACAAAATGGTTAAAGAAATCAACTAGAACTAAGACGTGCAAATTATTCTGTCATTATTATCATCACCCAGACCATTATTGGTTAATCTATAGAAAACTAGTCAATGATATACATGTAAAGAATGTGTAAGTTTTATTTTCAAATCATCATCAAGCTTAAGGTTGTTCGACTATTAGTTTGAAGATCTTGCTTAGATTTTCTGAAGTCCTTGTGTCCTGTGACAAACTTAAGGTTCGACTATTAGTTTGACATTTGCATATTTCTGTTTTAGTGATGATCTTCTTCTGCAAGAAGACAGTTTGGATGTGAGCGAGATGACAACCGACTTCAGAAAAAACATGCGTCTTGTATCTGCAGATGGAAGATTCAATCATATCTCAAATACAGTTTCAATTTCATCCATACAAAGGTAGGTTGTGCCCTGTTTAACTATTCACACAGTTGCACCAGAAAATGTATTTGTGAGAAGTTGCACGGCATCATTTCCTGATATATTCACTATTGTTATTTTTTTATTTATTTCATTTGCTTCACAAGTCTAAAAAATCTTCAACTGGATTTGATGTTCTCAATTATGAAGTACTAAATTTACTACTAGCTTTACTTTATTAGCCGCTTTTATGTTTTGCGCTGGGGGGCGCGGGGGGGTTAATTGGTAAAATGAGGGACCGTCTTCCAATTTCATTATTTTCAATTCTTTGTTTTGATTATGGTTTTACTTATGTGCTTCAGACAAAATGGACCTGTTCAAGCATTTTCACAAATGGAGGTGGGTAGCCCTCCTTCAGGTCATGATCCACATCCTGGAGGATATGTCCGCCCCATGTCAAAGCCTTCTCACATTGCATCTCATATCTCACAAAACTCTCCTAGCCGTTTGGGTCAGCAAACTGTTCAGCGGTTCAATAATGGACGACCCCCCAACAGTCGGACTGACGAATGGAATCATATGAATGTTCATCCTCCTTTCTCCAGCTTTACCTCTGGGGGTCCACGTTCTCCTGGAAATAGCTCATTGAGCAATGGCATGTCATGGGGTATTTTCTGACTTGACTGTGCAGCCACATCAATGTTTCTTAGTTTCCTTTCCGGCTAATAAATTCTAATTACAAATGTTGTGGTCAAAATATAAAAGAATACGCCAGTCTGCATATTTTATCTCTCTGTGGAGGGTGAATAGAGGGGATGTGATGAACTCTGATAACATTTTGAATGATCTTGGCATTCTTTTGTAGGTCGTAGGAGTAATCATCCTGTCACAAACATGCCACCAACATCCCGTGGAAGGAAAGACTATGGAAGGATTTCCTAATGTTGAATCAGCTTATTCTTTTTACCATGAGGGATCTTGTCTGTGAGTTGGAAGAAAGTTGTACTCAATAGTTCAGATGCCCAATGGGCTCATGTTAGAGAAATCCTCCAGACCATGCTCATTCATTGTGCTTGCATAGATATAATTTATGATACAGTTTATCTTGTCTTCTTACGTATCCATGCAATCAATATTCTTTTTGACCCTCCAAGGCCTTGATTGTTGCATCTGTATCTTGAGTGCCTGAACTTTAAGTTCAAATATTGTACTGGTACTATGATTTTTTTCCCTTTCCCACTTTGTAGGAATCTAACCTTATTATTGAAGTATTTTCATTGCAGCTGCCGGAAAGAATTGCAGCAAGGTATAAGTTGTTCTACGAGTAGCAAGTGGGCCGCGTGGCTGATGGCGTGATCGTAAACAGACACTTGAAAAAGATATATTTTTCATGTTTAATTATTTCTGGTTGACAAGCCAAGTAGGTTACTTGCAGATATCCCGAGCCACTGTAAATCCGGTATACCGAGCATGTAAATTAAACAAGTTTTTCAGCCCTTAAAATATAAGATCATGCTAGTGATTTTTATTGACTGTGAATGAACAAGAGTTGAGAGCTAGACTGAACAAACAAAATGTAAGTTTTATGGTTTGCACTACATGATGATATATTTGAATACAGAAGGCTGCAGTCAACTGCGCATACAGTCGAGTGATAGAGAAATGACCAATTACTGGTGTGCATGATTTGTGTCATCTTTATTATCAATTTTACATGATTTCTGTCACCTTTATTCTCAATTTTTGTGAAGCTTTTCCAGAGCCTGTCATCTCCCTTTAACCCAGAAGTTTTGGTCAGTGACTCATTGTTAGAGAGCATTCAAGTGCAGAGTTCATGACCCTTTTTGCTTTTCTGGCAATGGCAACGCCAAGAGCACTTTGCATTGCCCATAATAACACCGTGAATGATGTTCTATCTTCACTGAAACGTGATGACGTCCGTCCCTTGCAATTAACATCTCTGCATCTCATGCTAGCTTCTTGGTTACTTAATCTTGAAAATGTCAGCAAACTCTGGTTATTGAATCTAATGATTAATGGACATATGGAATGAAGAAAAATGCTATATATTACACTCTCATTTCATTCATATTTTACTGTATTGTTGTGATATCAGTACTATATAAGCATGCTGAATGTCACAGCCAACAATTTCAAAAATAAAAATTAATAAGAAAAAAATTTTAATCAAGGAAAATGATAAATGCACAATCATTTTTCAGACGCGTCGGTTGAAATGCATCGTTAAACGGTGACGTATCAAGATGGTGGACATAGTCATGTAGGTCCCACACTTAATAGATTATTACTCTTATTTTGAATAATTTTATATATAATCGTGAAGTGCGTAAATACGACCATAATTATTTTAAAAAAAAGTAAGATTTATTATTAAAAAATTAATTTTTTTCATATGAATTTTATATTTTATTTATTTATTTTTAAATAATTATGTACGATTGTAAATATTTTTTCCTCCCCCTCCTATATGTTGTGTTTGGATGTTAAATTGAATTGAGTTGAGTTGAGTTAAGATGATAAAATATTATTAGAATATTATTTTTTAATATTATTATTATTTTAGGATTTGAAAAAGTTGAATTATTTATTATATTTTGTGTTGAAATTTAAAAAAATTATAATAATAAATTGAGATGAGTTGAGAGAATTTAGCTTCTAAACGAAGCCACCATGAATGTTCAATACAAGCAGTTTTGCGTTGGTTTTTGTGTCTCGATTCTTGCCTTGATTTGGTGGGTTTGGTGGCGAGTGGCTCACCAAATTCCAAGCAGATTTTTGCATAGAAAATAAGAGAGACTCTCAAAAAAAAAAAAGTGACCCATCCAAAAAATCAACCCAAATCGAAATGGATTGGAAGAGACAGACAGATGGAAGCCTAAGGAGCATAGAATGGCACATTCTGCACCACTCGAACCTGGACCCAATATCTCTTCCAGCCAATCGCATCTCTCCCTTCCATATCTTCAACTTTCTTCTACTGCCCATTCCCATTTTTTCCTTTTTTTTTTTCTCTATTTTTCATAACAAATACAAAAAAGAAAATACAAATCTTGTTAAAGATAATATATATGACCGGAAAACAAGACGACAGAAACAAAGAAAAGTTTTCAGTTTCATCCATGCAAATAAAATAAAATAAAAGCAGAGTCGGTTCGAGCTCAACTGGCTGTCCTACTATTTCTCGTCACTTTGGGTTCATCGTCTCTTCCTTTTCTTCTAGACTGACCGAAAAAGTTTCCATCTTGGGGTCTGCCTTTCTCTATAGTGGATTCCGGTATGCCATTCTTGAACCCCCACAGAGCTTTTTTTTTTCCTTTCTTTAATGGATGTTTTTCTAAAATAGTAACTAGATATAATTCAGTTGGAACCACTTCGCTGCTCTGCCTTCAAAATTACAATCCTTAATGTTGAGACTGTTGCAAGCTTAAATCATCTTCTTCCGTTTTCCTTGGTTAATGACTAGTTGGATGATTGGATCTTCTTCCTTGTGTTCACGATCCAGTTGGGACGTAAAGAGAAGGGATCCCAGATAGAGAAACCATGTGATTAGAATATGGAATACCCATGTGTTCATTTCAGATTGAACGACCCTTCATTTTTAATACCAAAACTGTTCATTCGTTGAATGTAAGCAGTAAATATTGGTTTCTGTAAAGAATTTAGTTTAGTATTCGTATATGTTTGGAACTTTGGATACCTGTTATTCTGCAATTCATGAGACGCATTACATTTATGAGTTGTGTCATATCTATGTATGAGATGCTGAATTGGTGTTGTTCTTATGGGAAGAGGGAGGGAGAAAGTTCCTTGACAGATATAGACGGATATACGCTGTAATTTTTCTTTTTCTTTCACAAAGGAGGAAATCCTCGATCATCAGTACTTATTATGAGCTAAATATGCTGTGAAAAAGATGTTGAGTTAGTTTATTCAATATGATATTCGCCTGGTTGTACTTATCAAAAGAAAAGGATATTTGCCAAATTATCAAACTAATAGTTCACCACATAGGGGTCTGCATAATTTGGATACACTCCTTATACCCCATGTCAAACCAATCTTGTAAACCAGTTCTTTGAGAAACGAGTACTTAGCATTTTGTTCCTTGTTTTTTTGGGTTTTAGCAGAAGATATGTTATAAGGGGTACATCTTGGAGAGCAATTTTAACAATTCACCGGGGCTGTTGAAGGAAGCACACTAGAAGAAATAATTGCGTGTATTTGGTTTGACAAAATTGTTAAAGACGTGTTATGTTATTTGTACATACATCAGAAGAAGCCATATGATGGCCGCGGCTGCAGTAATTGGGCTTAGTTCAGGGAAGAGGCTCTTGAGTTCCTCCTACTATTACTCAGATCTCGCGGAAAAGATCCCGTATGCCAATGATCATGCAGGAGCGCACTATCAAATAACTTCATCCAAGAAAGTGATAAGTGCAAAAAAGTCAGCTAATTTTACTCCCGGTTTTCAGTCAGCTATTCAACAAACACAGTCTATCAAGGCTGTCAAAGAACATGTGGATATTGTTTCCTCTCCTTCAACTGCAGAGCCATGGTTTCAGAGATCCAATGAACTTGAAGAGGAAAGTTCTGATCTTCATTATTCAATGGAGGCACTTCTTTTGCTGCAAAAGTCTATGCTGGAAAAGCAATGGAATCTTTCTTTTGAGCCGAAGGTACTAACTGACTCACCAACAGGAAAAAATCGTAGGAAGATACCTGTCACTTGTTCTGGAGTATCAGCTCGGCAAAGGAGAGTGAATACTAGGAATAAAATTCTGAACAAAAGTGGTTATCTGATGCAACCTTCTAGCGGTAAGCAGTTGAGATCCATGATCAGTCCAGAGCTGCTTCAGAGCCATTCAAAGGGTTATGTCAAGGGCGTAGTAAGTGAAGAATTGCTTACTCATGCAGATGTAGTATGCCTGTCAAAGAAAATTAGTGCTGGTCTTTCCTTAGAGGAGCACAAATTGAGGTGATTACATATCTCTCCATGTGATGAATAAGTCTAATTTGGTGAACTTTCTTAATGTATTTAAGACATTAGCCTTTTTTCGAGAAAGCGGATCAGTTTTCTCCTTTACTTATCGATCCACGCGTTGAGAAGTTTAGCCTATAGCAAGTGATGAAGATTTGACCTTAGGATACATTTAGTTTTCCCAATAGTAGAATAACTGATGATGGTATGATATTTGAATAATTCCAATGTGTTCATATCATTTGCATAGCAATATCAAGTGTACTTGAGTTCTTCCCTTTTTATTTCTATCTTTTGCATAACAAAACATTGTTTGTTCCTATTCTATTCCTTCAACATTATGTGAATAGAATTCATTACTCCTGTTAACTTGTTCCATGGGAGGCCCTTAAAATCGTCAAATTATGGTATTCATAATTACAAATAGAAGGTTGAAAGAGTATGAGACAAGTGTATGAGAGAGAGAGAGAGAGAGAGAGAGAGAGAGAGAGAGAGTCATTAGTTTATACTTTTATGTCATTTCTGGCAGGAGAAAATCTCTTATGTCTTTCTTCTAATTTTTATAAATGGAACATCCAGATTGAAGGAGAGGTTAGGATGTGAGCCATCTGATGACCAACTTGCAACATCTTTGAGGATTCCTCTCACGCAATTACAGTCAAAATTCATTGAGTGTTCTTTAGCAAGGGAGAAGTTGGCAATGAGCAACGTTCGTCTGGTCATGTCTATTGCTCAAAGATATGAAAACATGGGTGCTGAAATGTCTGACCTTGTTCAGGTGATTTTCTGGTTCTTGTATGACTTCAAATAAGGCATATCAATTTATGATGTATCATAAACTAAACTGCAGCATGTAATGTAGATTTTTATTATAGATAAATATTGTTATTTTTTATGTAGGGTGGTCTGATTGGATTGCTGCGTGGAATTGAGAAATTTGATTCTTCAAAAGGGTGCAGAATTTCAACATATGTTTATTGGTGGATACGTCAGGTAGGGCTAATATTTCCCTGCTAAGATTGTAAATAACGCAACCTACGGAGAAACTCAAACATTGTCATGTGTTAGAGACTACAACTCAATGCAATCAACTGTGTTAAATTGCTTACCCTTACGAGTTAACCAAGTATAGTTTTTAGTTCCATTTTATCATGGATGAAACAATAACAGCTCAAGATGGTCAATCGGCCTAGACCATCCGCACTAAAATAATCAAGGTGCGTAGATATTCCTAAAACAGATCCTATATGAGAATATCATCTACCTCAATATTGTGGATACACACGTCCATTTTCAAAGTTCATACTGACAAAAGCTCTCAATTATTGAGTCGACGTTCGAGTTGTTTACTCCTGATCATCTTGTTTGACACTACTGATGTGTAAGAGCAGTACAGAGCAAAATGCTGATCACAT
Source organism: Juglans microcarpa x Juglans regia (assembly GCF_004785595.1). Taxonomy (NCBI): domain Eukaryota; kingdom Viridiplantae; phylum Streptophyta; class Magnoliopsida; order Fagales; family Juglandaceae; genus Juglans; species Juglans microcarpa x Juglans regia. The sequence goes on along the minus strand of NC_054598.1, from coordinate 29,756,536 downwards.
CAAATTTTGGAGGAAGAAAATAATCAAATTGCTTCTTCTTCTGTTTTTCCTTGAGAGTTTATACCTTATTTGGCAAGTCGGGAATATCTGTTACATGTCATTTTCACAGTAGTATTAAGTCGATTACTAGTGTAAATTATATCTTCCTGCTCATGACTTTGAAACCAATTCCTTCATCAGTTATGGAAAAGCTAATACTGGCTTCCTTACCAGGGTGTTTCACGAACATTGGTTGAGAATTCCAGGACATTGAGATTACCTACCCATTTGCATGAAAGGTTAGGTTTAATCCGGAATGCAAAAGTTAGACTGCAAGAGAAAGGAATAACTCCATCAATTGATGTAAGTTTTCTACAGTTATAAGCAATTACATTTACTATATTTTAACCTTTGCATACTAAAATATCAATCAACATGCCTGATACCACCTATCATGAATGAGGCACAATATAAGCTGCTTTACATTTTTGTTGTTTTCATCTTGCCTACCAATTATCTTGTTGTTTCCACCTTTTTCTCAGAGGATTGCAGAATGCCTGAACATGTCAAAAAAGAAAGTCAGGAATGCTACACAGGTACTAAATGTTTGAAATTGTATATTGTCTAATACATCATGCTTGGTTAAATTGTACAAGCATGCTCATTGTATGGTGTCATTTCATGCAGGCAATGAGTAAGGTCATCTCTCTTGATAGGGAAGCATTTCCCTCTCTGAATGGTCTTCCAGGAGAAACGCATCATAGTGTAAGTATTGTTGATGAAACCTTACTTCTGCAAACCCAATTGTGGAAACTTTTCCAATGTCGCAAAACTGCTTCCCTATGCTCTTGGTTGACCTTTTTTTTTTTTTTTTTTTTCTCTTTACTATTTCAGTACATTGCAGATAATCGCCCCGAGAATAACCCATGGCATGGAGTAGACGAGTGGGCACTCAAGGTAAATAAACTAAAAGAGAATGTATGTAAATAAGTGGTAATTCAAACACCTTTTAGTAGTTCTCTTGAAAGTGTTCCAAATCAAACTGGATTTGTAGATATTAATTGTTGTAATCTCCAAAGTAATTACAAATCCCTTTTAATTTTATTCTCAGGGCCTCATCTTAAACCCTATGGCTCAATTGTTAACACCATTAGTCACAATCCTCATCCCTTTACCGAGCCTTTTTCTTTATTGTTCCTAGCCAATGTTTGAGCCAAGCATAGCCCCAGTGGATGGGGGATTCTACCCCCAGACCCTTACACCAACAGCACCATAAGTACCATAAGGCCAATGGCCTATTGGCGCTTTACCGAGGATCTTATTTTAAAGTATACTAATACCTCATACCATTTCTCCACAGAAAATATTTTAACTCCAAAGCTGAAACTTTGTATCAAGTTTCTGTACGCATTCAAAGTTTTTTCTTAAATGATCTTAGTAATATTTGGGACTACTATCTGTTTTCAGACTACTCAAGTAAAACTCGTGATACTTATGTCATGGTATTTATGCTAACATCTTACTTGTAATGTATTTGCAGGATGAAGTAAACAAGCTCATTAATATGACACTTGGGGAACGGGAGAGAGAGATTATACGTCTTTACCATGGTCTGGATAATGAATGTCTTACATGGGAGGATATTAGTAAACGGTAAGTGCACAAACTAGACAGTATTAAATAGTAAACAAGCATAACTAAAAGCTGCATCATAATTTTCTTTAGTTACCAAAAATCCTTTCTTACTGACCACTCTTGTTTTTTCAAAAAATAAACTGCACATGTTTATCAATGGTATATATCCTGTGGCCGTAAAATCGGATCAAACATCTAGCTCTATGATTGAAAGACTACTGTTTCAATTTCTGGACATGATTGTCTTTCAAATGAAAACATGTTTTATGGGGTTAAATCATAAAGTTTAGATCACCATCTGGGATCCTTTTCTTGCATGCAGAATTGCATTAGTTATTTTTCTCCAGTTGGTTTTGATGAATATATATATTGTGCTTACTCTTCAGCATAGGTTTGTCCAGAGAAAGGGTAAGGCAAGTCGGACTTGTTGCATTTGAAAAACTAAAACATGCCGCGAGGAAGAGCAAGTTGGAGGCTATGCTGGTGAAACATTAGTTTGCTGTGTTTCATCAAAGACGCGATGATAAGATGCATGACTGTATATAGAGAGACAAAAGAAAACAATTTGTTTTTCCCATCAGAAAAAAAATTTATACAAGATTATGCCAGGGTTTTGGACCCCAAGTTTCTGTAACAAGAAAACACTAATTAAGAGCTTGTAATTGGGAGCGGAAATTTTTTTATGTATCAAATTTTAAGAGACTAAGTTCCGTTTGGGTAGTGAGGTATTCTGAGGGGTATTCAGAATACCTGAGAATACATTGACACCCAAACTAGGTAAATCTCTTATGTGAAGCACATCTCATTATCTTTGGTGACGATAATAAACCAAGAATTTCATTGAGGACCTTGAACTACCAAGTCTAATTACTTTTCTTTTTCTTTGTACAATCAACCTTTTTTATTGAAGCACTTCTTCTTTACCAACATTGGAAATGTTCAGATATTAATGCTCACAAAGTAGAGAGATCTATTGGATGACCAATGGGCATTTGGCATTGAGTGTAGAGTTCTCCTTACCTTTTTGATACAGTAAAAATACTCGATAAACTTAAACCGAGTCCAGTCATGGTTGGAGCCGAGGAATGGAGTCAGATTTGCTCAATGAGTGCTTGTCATGCCTCAGATTTGCACAAACGCATCGCCAACTTGGAAAGCAAAACTACCATGGAGGATAGAACATAGTTTGGATCAATAGAAACAATGTTCATTTTGCAGATGATCGATCACTCAATTATTTTCTAAACTAATGCTAAGACAGCTATGGTAGTACTGCATGTAATGCACATCTCATAAACAGGACAATGCCACGACCATGAAAAGAAGTTCATGCCTTCGTTGGGAGAGGCAACAAGGGGGCACAAACTACATTCACAAAGTTTAGGTTCCTCTAGTAGAAGATCTAATAACAAGGAGCCTTACAAAATGATATCGCTTAACCCAGTAAAGGACTACAAGCAAAAGCTTTTTATCACGAAAATTTAGCTAAAACGAGCATGTTTCAAGTCCCAGCCTGCTATAAAAAGAAAAGGTCACATATTTCAAGCATCAGTTTAGTGCAGTGGGTAAATTTAGAGGGAAAATTGATTAATTATAACTAAGTATATAACTCTAAATGACACTTTTTGGACATATATGCATTAACTCTTAAAATATCATTAAAAATGCTATTTGGACAGTAAATGCATGTCAATAATCTGCTAATGATGGCACCAATCCACACCACACATACAGTCATACAGGTTCTTAGGAAGGTCAAATGCAAATGCACAACAATGCGTTTTTGCTCTAGTAGACAACAGATTGTTTCATTAAGAGGCTCAACTAACATACTTTGTAATAAGTTTCAATTACCACCTCAAGGTTCAAAGTTTGATATTGAATAAGAAATTTAGCGGATAAAGTAAATCATTTGCTAGAAGATATGTAGACGTCTTGGGAAACATCGAACTTGGCCTTATCCATGATACATGTCAACAAAAGAATGTCATCAATATCTGGAGGAGGTAAACTTTACAACTTTGTTGAAAGCAACACCATCTTCAACTTTAAAGACTTCTTGCTCTTGAAAGTTGACATTTTTGGTGAATATTTGGGTTCTAAAGCTTCTAGAGAACGATAAAAACGCACTAAAAAGGCTCTGTAATAACCTTTCCTAGGGGTCAGGGAAGTCCTTTTTGCTGTGCTATATGGAGGTGCACATGAAACTCCCATGGTGAGGTGTTTCCAGTATTCATTTAATATATACTCTGACTGTGTACTATGCTTACCAATAAATTAGTAATTGATACCAGTATTATAGAACCATCTCTATTGAAAATAGTATTCAAATTGTACAGATGAGGATCCAGTCACAACTATGTATGCATTTCAATGAATGTATCTACTATCCATTAAACAAGCTACCTTAAGACCCAATATCGTTAACACGAAGAAGATCCATATTTACAAGACCAGAAAACCGGAGAAAAGCGAAATGAAAACCTATGTTAAAGTCGCTTTTCCAAAAAAAAAAAAAAACAGAGAGAAAATCTATGCTGGTGTCAAGGAAAATTAGACTTGCCATTTCAATTCGTACAACAAAAATTCTAGCCACCACAAGCTGGAAGAATCAGGACAAGCTAACCTTTTGAGTCCTGAATCTATGCATAATGAATAAGGCCTACAAATCAGAAACACCGTTCCACCTCAGCACAGAGTTTCTTCACAACCTAACAACTTTTTGTAGGGCACTCTACAACTCAGCGTCTCTTTGTAAGAAAACTATTGTGCTTGTCCAGCAAATCTTGAAGGGATACAAGGGACCACGCTTCATCGGTTTGGGAATACACCTTTTGATTCAAAGAGTCCATTATAATGCTTACATTACCGAAACCATATATCTGGTGACCATTGTGCATCCTGCCAGGTTTAGGCTTAAATAGTAATCCATGCTGTTGGGCATGCGCCTCAATAACTTCTTTCAAGCTCATGTCAACGGCACCACCCATACCATCCATATTTGTAACACCACTGAGGCTTGCAGCTGCTTGCTGTGCCGCTGCTTTCTGCTGAGCCTCAAATTGCCTCTGCTCAAGTACCCTAAAGTAGCTGATATTCTCTTTCAGACCAGGTTGGACCACCTCCAAACCTTCTACAGCCTGGTTCATCATCTCAAGACCAAGGTTAAGCTGATACCGGATACTTTCATTGGCCAGCAGCTCCTTTGGAAGAAGTTCCTTCCAGCCCAGGTACCATTTTGTAATCTCCTCAAAGTTTGGGTTCGACTGTAACCAGTGATATAAGACCTGTAGCCACTTGGGAAAAAATAACTTCTCCATCATATCAACCATAAGATGAATTGGTACATCAGAAGCCCAGTTCATAACCCAATAAAATTCATCAAGCTTCTGAATTGACGGGTTTACTTGGAATTCCTGAAGAACAAGCTGCAACTTAGGAACTATAAATCTACGCATAAGCTGATCCCAACTCACTGAATCAAACACAGTCCTCCAAGGCGACAATATAGTATACGCAGACACATCACTCGGATGCCAAGCACCAAGAATTTGACTCAACTTGACACGTATCGTCTGATACATACCCTCCAATTTGTGTCCCAAATACGGTAACCATGGATGCATCCAAATGTGGATCGGAACAGTTTCCCGCAGTGGTTCCCAAGAACCCACAGCACTACTCAATTTCGGCATCACAATGTTATCTAAGATATATTGGAGAACCGAAGGAGGTAACAACTTTTCCCAGGAATCCAAAAACCGTAGCATCGGTTCCGGGTCTCTGGCCTGCCAAGTATTGACGCCAGAAATTCTCACAGCCGGTAACACAACTTCAGATACCAATTGGGCATAAGGCGACGAACCAGTATCCCAGATATCGTGAGAATTTTCACCCTGAAGCAAAGTCTTCCACAAAGACACAACCTCCAACCCGTGAAAGGGATTCTGAAGAGGGTCCCATCCCTGAAACACTCTAATAAACAAAGGCAAAGCATATGAGCATGCAATGCAGGACAAGTTACATAACTTATAATCATCAGGAAATTTTCTCTGTAAATCCCCGAAACACTTCGCAAGCGAGTCCAACGTCAACTTTCCCATCGAATTCTCATCTCCTAAACGGTCCAACACGCCCAATATCTCCTCCATACTACCCAACTGCTGCTTCTGCCTCTCGGCCTCAACAACAAACTTCTCCTTCTGCTTGCTCAGCATCTCCACCGCCTCCTTCTCGTGCCTCAAGTCCCTGTCAATCTTCTCAATTTCGAGCTCCGCTAAGTCCACAACTAACCTCAAATTGTGCTGAAGCTCCGGCATCGGCACGTCTTCCTCCCTCGCCTTCTCCTCTGCATTCAAATTCTCCAAATTAGTAAGCACCCGGACCTGCGGACCCCTCATATCATAAACCTTCTGAACCACTTCACCGAACCCCTGCTCCGCCTTCCTTTCCAACAACTCTTTGGCAGTCACATACTCCTCCTTCTTCTTCCTGGCCTGCTTCGACCACCGCCTCTCCTTCACTCTCCCCACATTCTCAGTCACACCCCCCGAACCCTTCTTCTCCTCGAGCTCCTTCAACGCCGGCGGCAACTTCTTCGTCTCCTTATAATCGTTGAACCCCATGCCCATATTCTTAGGCCGCAACTTCGCCTCAATTGGGGCCACAATCCCTTGCGCATTCTTCCCAAGCCCACCGCCCTTGTACCCCATTTTCTCCAACAACTTCATCCCAATCCCCTTCGTGTGCTTCTCAAACCCACCAACATCGCTCCCACTTACAAACCCTTGATCTTTCACTCTCTTACCCTTATCCACTTTCGACTTCTCCGCTCTCTCCTTCTCCCTCCTCATAGCCCCTTCCTTAATCTTCTTTCCAAACGCCGATGGCAAAAAAATGTCATCGTCATCATCTTCACCTCCACTATTACCCTTGTTACCATTACCGTACTCTTCATTCTTACGAACCCCGTTAGAACTCGAATTGAACCCTAGACCCAGCCCAGAGCTAGAGGAATCGAACCCGAGCCCCAACCCAGGTTTGTCGTCGTCGTTCTCATAATCTTCGTTGTTTTCTTTCTTGGAATTCTGATCGATTTCCTCTGTGGGCAATACGGTCCCGGTGGAAATGAAATTGACGGGCTTGGAGAGGTCGGCCTTCTTGTAAAGATTGGGATCCTTACGACGCTTTTTGGTGGAGTAATCGCCATCGGAATCGGAGGCGGAGTCAGCGAAGACGCCGTAGAGTACGTCGTCTTTGGTCTGAGTGCGCTTCTCCTTGCGCTTCCTGTAGTAGAACTCGCCGCCGATCCATTGCCCGTCGTCGAAGTCGTTCTCCGTCCCGAACCTCTCCATCTCCTGGTAATCATCCATCTTGACGTAAAGCCAAAAACAAGAAAAAGAGCTAAGACTTGAATATCCTATAAAACCAAAACCCTAATTCTGTACGCAGAGTCGGAGATTGGCACTCGGGTACATCAGATTTCTTGCCTGAAAATGGATCGTTGTGGTATTCTTCGTCTTGAATAATGCGGATCAAGCTGATCCAAACCGACTACCGGGTGAAATGGGCTTCGTCTTGGGCTTTGGGCTTGGGCTATTGTAATCACTTCTAAAGTATTTTCCTTGTCTTATATATTATTCATCACAATTATAAAATAATTAAATATTTTGAAGTAAAATATTATAAGAAAGTCTTACATTACGTGTATCCATCAAATCAACATATGATTTATTATTTTTATCATTTTATTTTTCTTAACTGTCAATCATTTAACATTACGACAAGAAATAATAAAATAATAATAAAATGGTGAATAACATATTTAATGGGAGGAGACAATTTATTCCAATTTTATTTACAAGTTAGTATGAAAAACATATTATACACCCTACTAACATGTTAAAAAATATATATATTTTAAAATTTCTCTAACAAATCAGATTATATTATATTGAATCTTGATTAGGTGAAGGTCACAAATCGTGACAATTACAAACATGCAACACTTCCTTCCACTTTTACATATAGGAAATTTATGCCTAGTTTTAGTTAAATAAAGTTCCTAACTCTCTAAATCAAAGTTTTAAATACCGTGTCGTACAGGTCGGTATGGTCAGTATTTATTGTGCCAGGTAGTGATCGGTATAGGAAATATATGTGTTTCGTACTGGATCAAATACCGATCATACTGGTGTGTTTTGGTCAATACCGGTCGGTTTTCAGTGTACTGGCCAAAATTAGTGAATTTTTTTATTTTTAGTGTATTTTTATAATTTTCACTCAAATTTTCACATTTAAAAACTATTTTCTTGACTTTTTTAATCCACTTTTCTCGAGGATTGAAAATCAAATCTCTTCTCTCCTTTCGTGATGAAGATGAGTGAATATTTTTTTTAATAGTTGGATTGAGAACTTAAAAGTATTATTGAGTTTTATAAATATATGTTTTAACTTTTTAAAACTTGCATTAATGTTATTTTGAAATATAATTTATATATATAATTAATTTATCTATATATAAACTATCCTGAAATAGTATCAGTATCGAAATATTTTGTTTCAGTGCCTTAACCAAAACAGTCACCAAAACGGTATTCAAAACTTTGCTCTAAATACCATATCCCACTGTCTTATTCTAAATAGGGGTGTAATTGATTCAATTCAGTTTATTTTTAGACCTTTTAGTGAATTGAATTGAACCAATCGATTTCATAATAATCAAAATTGAAACCTCAAATGTTTTGATTTTTTTTTTTTTATTTTTTTATTTTTTTTCAATTAGGTTCGGTTCAATTTTTATGCATTTTTTCATTTTTCTCCTGAATTTTATTTTATTATTATTATTATTATTTTTACATTGTATAAATGAAGTTCCTTAATCTAATTGTGTGTAATAAAATGTTAATGTCATGATACTCTCTAAGATATTAAATTACTAATATGTAAAGTAGCATGTAATGGAAGTTGAGTTATACTTAGATAACTTAGGGTTTAATATATCATTTAATTAATGAGTACTATATAATGTAGATATGCAAGTGCATCAAGAACATGGTTGGCCAGATCTACTTTTCGCTAGAGCTCCTCATTCTCCTTCTCTCACTCCTCCATTCACCTATATTGTTTATCAAGGTTTTTTTTTACTTAATTTTATTTTATTTTCTTCAAGGTCGAAAAAAACAGATTTATAGTTTTCCGGCAACTCCCAAGAGACACACGCGATACAAGCAGATTCACAAGTCGAAAATTAGTTGGAGGAAAGTGGTAGTTTTGCGAAAATCATCGTGTGTGGTTCTCACGCACCACCCACATATGTGTGTGGTCTTCACATATCATCCCTTTCGGCAGCTCTTTTCGACACACGCACCAAATCACCAGATTTGCTACCACTAGACCTTTCAGATTTGACATTTATGGCTGAAAAGAGACAAGTATGTTGCTTTCATAGGCCGTCACAAATTTTGAAGTCTACCAAAGTTGGTCCAAACCATAATCCGTCATTTTTCGCATCTATCTTATTGCTTTCATTTTTAGTTTCCTTATTGTTAATTAAAATAAAAAAGAGTTTATCTCTCGAACTTTTATCTGTAGAGGTTGAATCTTTATTTAGGTAGAGAGTGTTGTCTCTTGAAAGTTTATCTGTATAGAGTATCAGTAATAGTGAAAACTAGACTAGTCACAAAAGAAAATAGTGTACTGGTAGAGCTCCAAATGTATTATTTTGGTTTATGATGTCATGTTTAATATGAGGACATTCTAGAATATATCCTGTTATAAATGTAAGTTTCTCTAATGAATGAATGATAACAATTTCTCTTAAAAAAAAGTAAATGATAGGTGATAAATTTGATAAATACTACCTAGCAACCATAAATAGTAGCATATTAATATCTTAATAATAATGATACATACAAATTTTAAATATACAATTTTTGCATAATTTTTTTGTGAAAAAGTAGACCTTGTTATAAAAAAGTGTAAAAAACTCACTAATTCCCGGTAGGATTTACTTTTTTATAAAAAAACTTGTATAAAATTTGTGCATTTAGATCTTCTCCCATCATTACTCATATTTTAATATTAATATTAAGTAATTATAAATAATAAAACTAAAATTTCGTGATATAATTAATATCTATTTAATATATAAAATTCAGCGACTTCATTCCACGTGTCCTCTCCGCACTCCCACATTTCTCGCTACCCAATCTGGAGTGAACAACTTTTCGCGCTGCCACCCTCCTCCACTCCCTCTCTCTCTCTCTCCCCTTCAATCATCAAGCTCCTTTCGTTCTTCCGTATTGAACGACATAATCCTATCCTTAATACTTCTTCAATGGCCAAGTCTCTCGTGGTTTCCTTTGGTAGTCAGGCGCCGGTTGGTCCTCAACATCCTTCCTTGTCCCCAAACTACTGCCACGCACTTCCACCACCAAAGCCCTTCCTCTCTTCCACCCTCCAAAGCCCCCTCTCTTTGAAGTATGATTCTTTCACTCCTTTGCTTCACCGCCGAAACATCCGTTTTCCGGCTCCTTCCGCTCTTGAATCCGACGTCCCACATCCCCTTCACGAGGTACTTCCACTCCGACTCCGAGCTCTTTATGTTGTAGTCTACAGTTTTATTTTCAATAAGTTTAACCAATGCAGTGTTTGTCGGGCCGAGAAAATGGAATGAGTTTACCGATAAAATAAGGGAAATCCCCGAACAGTTTCTGGGCTTTCCATTTCTCATTCTCTAATTCACAATTTCAAGCAAAATCAATAGATAATCGGTATTTATTTTGTCGTGGTTGGGGGATAGACAGTTTACAGAAGACCGATATCATTAATCCAAGCTAGTCAGCTGAATAATCGTTGTACTCACTTTTCCAAAAGATTCGATTTAGTTAACGTGGCGTAGTGGAAGAGCCATTTCTTGTTCTCTGATGGTTAATCTCAAGAAATTAATACCTAAGCAAATTTCTGGTTGAGATTTTCTTTTTGGTGGTGGAGGGGTACGTACAGGACCGGTCAGTTGAGCAAAATGATTGTTGACACCTAGTTGAGTAGGATCTCGCTTTTTCAAAAGATTCAATTTCCTTTCTCCTTTTTCACAGTTGGCGCCAACGGAAAAGCTAATAGATATGATGTTATAACTACTAAAGCTTTGGTTATAGGAATTTTCTTGTTTTTTTTTTTTTTTTTTGGCTTTGATATATAACTTGGTATAAAATGTTAATGAAATTTTAATTCTCAGTCCTGTCTATGGTAGAAATTAATTTGAGGCCTTACGTCTTGTGTTTTCTGTTTCCTAACAGAAGCTCAACTTAGTTGAGCTGAAAATTGTGTAAAGTGGCTCAATTAATCCTCACATTTTCTAGAACCAAAAACAAATTGTTCTCCTATGATGTTGCATTTTTCATTTTTTATTTTCCTCTTATCCTCTGGCTGAGGTTTTAATTCAATGTACTAATGGATTCCATTTGGGGGTTTTGAAAGGGATCAGTGAAATATGGGGGCAGTAAGAGCTTTGAGCAATGGGATTCGTTAACTGCAAAGTTCTCTGGAGCATCAAATATCCCATTTCTGTTACTGCAAATGCCTCAGATCATCCTTAACGCTCGCAATCTTTTGGCTGGTAACAAAACAGCCCTTCTAGCTGTCCCATGGCTGGTAAATCATTACAGCAGCGTCTTTGTTATTTATAGCAATACTATGTAATTTTGTCATGCTCAGCTGAGTGATGTCTCGATCCTCTCCCATGATTTTGTCATGCTCAGCTGAGTGATATCTCGATCCTCTTCCATTATTACATCATGGAGAGTCTAAGATTCAAAACTTCAAACAATTTTATTTTCCTATTTTTTATAACCAACCAGGCAGATAATTTGCCTTTGAACTTAAGGAACTGAATGTTGCAAATGCAGGGGATGTTTACTGGTTTGCTGGGAAACCTTTCACTCCTCTCATATTTTACAAAGAAGAAGGAGAATGAGGTGATCGTTGTACAAACATTAGGCGTGCTATCACAATATGTGGTATTTGCACAGCTTGCACTGGCTGAAGCCATGCCTCTGCCTTATTTTGTGGTCACTTCAGTTGTTGTCGCAGCGGGGCTCATATTGAATTTCATGAATTATTTTGAGTGGCTCAATTCTGGATTATGGCGTCTTTGGGAAGATTTTATTACTATTGGCGGGCTGTCTGCACTTCCCCAAGTAATCTCCCCCCCCTCCCTTCTATCAACCTGTCTATTAGCACTCCCAAACACATGAACATCAAGTATATATTTTGGTATTTAGATAATGATGATGTTTCTTAAATTTTTGGTTCAATATTGACAATGAAAACATGTAATACAGATTATGTGGTCTACCTTTGTCCCATATATACCAAACAGTATCTTGCCTGGGGCAATAGCTTTTGTTATAGCAGTGGCGGCTGTTATTATGGTAAGTTTACACTACCTGTGGGCTGTTTATTTGTTTTTATATATGTCAGACTGATGAGTTATGAACTTATGAGTCATACATGAGGAAACCATTGGCACACAGCTCAGTTTAATTCTAGGTGCATAAAGGTTCCTTTCTTTTGTCTATGGCGTTGATAAATTAATATTCTTACTCATGAAGGAGGAGAGAAACCCATCCCTAAGAAACCATACATTAAGAGTTGACAGAGAAATTGTGGACATTGTCTTCCAACATGATTAAACTTTTTGTGCTTTACAACGAGTGAATCTCTTCATCAAAACAATCAAGACATTTAATAATTCTTCATTGTTAGATTCCTTAACGTTTCACATTGTTGAACTCATCGACTAAGACCCACTTTAGAGTCACTTTCCAAACCATAAGAGTTCCTTCCCTTTCTTATTTTCAAAGGGACTTTTCAATATTGTTGCCTGTCATGCAAATAGAATTATGGATATAATGTACTTCTTGTTATCACGTATTTATTTCATGTAAAAAATTACCAAAGGAAAATGCATGATATGATTTGTAGATAATCAGTCACAAAGAAAAATTGCTCAATTTCGAATATGTGGTCAAACTAAAATTAAAGTCAGAAAGGGTCCTTTATGTATTTCAGTTGGTTTAGATCAATAGAAGTGGAACAAAGAGAAGTGTAACTGTGTCAAAAATTTAAAAATTTAATCACATTTCTTCTATGGATATTTAATGAGAGAAGTGAAAAAGGCTCCATTATATTTCTGTCACAATTGGAAGGATTTGTGAGAGGTGGAAGGATATTGTACTAGGTGTTAGAGGGCATTACTGTAATAAGTATAACTCATGAGGGTATAATCGTCAATTGTATTTTTAGTATATATAGTGGAACAGTAATGAATAAACAGTAGGGTTTTGAACAAATGGTTTTTCCCTCTTGTTTCTGTTCTCTATGCTTTTCAACACTAGGTAAGTGTAACACACCCTTAGTGGACCCTATTTTTTACACTTATTTTCTCCTCTCTTCCTTTCATTACTCAAACTGTGACGCCCCGACTCCTACATACAAAAACACGGAAATCGTGACGTCAGAATGATGACAACACGGGTCACGCATCCCAACGAAATGTGCTCAAGTGTGTGCAACATGCACAAGTGCACAATAAAAATCGCAGCGGATAATATAAATAAGTCATCTAAGTACCAGAAGTTTAAATACAAATATTCAAAACATATCATCTTTAAAAGGTTATACAGTCATCCCAAAATATATTACAAATGCAAATACATAATAATTGATAAAACGAATCTCGATATACGGGAGCAATCCCAGATCACTCCTCAAACGGAGCCAAACTTAAGGCTCGTCATCCACATCTGCATCAAAAGCTGTGATACCATAAAAAGGTACCACAGGTAAGTAATAATCCAAATAACTTTCGCGATAAAAACGCATTAATGCAACCAACAAACAGATCCCAAAACCTCATTTTCTCCGAAAATGATTATTTTCTAATACAAGCCAAAATCCCAATTTGGCCCAAAAATATAATCCGTAATTTTTTCAGAAAATGATTCACACAAAAATCAACCATTTATCGGACACTGTAGGCGGGAATCACAGGCGGGACACAACCACCATCCCTACCGCGTGCACCGTAGGTGGGAATAACAGGCGGGACTCTACCACCATCCCTACAGTTCCTTTCCACACAATAAATACTTATCAGAGTACTGTAGGTGGGAATCACAGGCGGTACTATACCACCATCCCTGCTTACCACCATCCCTACCGCGTGTGCAGTAGGCGAGAATCACAGGTGGGACACAACCACCATTCCTACCGCGTGCACCATAGGCGAGAATCGCAGGCGGGACTCTATCACTATCCCTGCTTACCACCATCTCTACAGTCACCATCCCTACAGTCACTTTTCCTTTTTTCTCAAACCAGTCAATCCAGTCAAACACATTCAAAATCATTTTATATGAAAATTCAATTTTCAAATAAACACATGAATATGTATGCAATCACGCGAAAACCCAATTTTCATTTACAAACATGAACATGCGTGCAAATGCAATGAACAAGACATGACACCAATATCCAACAACCAACAATGTCAACACAATCCAATCACATAAATAACTCCATCCTCCAATCCATCTGACCCTCGTACTCCTCGGACTCAGTCCGGCATAACCAACCAGTTCACAGATAAAATAAGTTAGTGCAAAAATACATTTAAATCACGAAAGTTCTTTGGGAAAATACTTACAGTGCTATAATATAATTTCCGAAGGATCACGGAGTTGCAAGAAATGGTGGCTCAGCAATGTAACAGTGTAAAATACACTGTGGCCGTGGGTCTCAAAAATGCACTTTTGAACAGGGACAAACCAAGACCCGAAATTGATAGGGTAGGGCTTAGAGATGTCGGTGAAACTAGTGGTGTGGTGGTTTGCCGTGGGCGGCGGCGTAGGAGGCGGTTGAAGACCAAATTTCTCAAATCGGAGATGGAGATAGATAGGCTTCATCGGTGGTAGATCGGGGCTGAGGATGGGTGCATTGGGTTGCTAGGAGGTTGAGGATGAAGTGGTGAAGAAATGGTGGCCGGAGGTGGTGCAACGGCGGCGCGCAAGCTCAAGAGGTGCCGCGGCTTGGTGAAGGGCGTGGGGGCTAACGGCGGCGTGGAAGGAGCTTGGAATGGATGGGGGTGGTCGCCGAAGGGAGGGGAAGAAGGTGGGCTGGGCGGTGAGATGCACGGTGGCGCGCGGTGGTGGTTGGGTGGAGGAGAAGAAAATCGCACGGGAGAGAGGGGAAGCAGCGCGCAGGGAGAGGAGAGAGAGAGAGGAAAGAAAAAGAAAAAGGAGAGGAAAGAAAAAGGGAAGGAAAAAGAAAAAGGAAAAATGGAGGAAAAGAAATGAGGTACAATTCTCACATCTTGGGTCACAAAAATGATCAAACAAAAAAGATTTTAAAACAAAAAGTCAATTAAAATAATTTAAACGTAATGATAAAATGAAAATAAAATAATTAAATCCAACAATCAATTAATTTAAAATAAAGAACAATTTAAATGCATCACAATAATAAATATTAAGAAAACATATCAAATTTAATTTTCACAATTTAAAGATCATCAATTAATTTAAAATAAAGAACAATTTAAATGCATCACAATAATAAATATTAAGAAAACATATCAAAGTTAATTTTCACAATTTAAAGATCATAAAATGAACCATTTAAAAATCCGACAATTTTAAAACAAGAGAATAAATTTTTGAATTAATAAAAATAATCATTCAATAAAAATATACTAAAATACGGGATGTTACACAAACAAAATAAAATACTATAAAAATTAATTCTCTTTTCTTCCTTTTCATCAATTCTTTTCTTTACAATTGAAAAATTAAAATCAAAGGGGCTTATCTTGGTACATTTCCATCCAGACAAATTCATCTCAAAACATACTGTGAGATTAGGCGCCTTTGATATGAACATAAACAATTCAAGGTTTTTAATCTGGTAAAAATGCTTGTGTTTAAATGCTTTTTCAGATTTGAAATTTCTTTAGAAGAGAGATTGAAAATTTGTGTCGTTTCTAAACATGTAGCTGCTAAGATTTGCAGGCAAGACTGGGAAAACTTTCAGAGAAAGGTGCAAAGTTTGTTGGAGCAATTTCTGGGTGGACAGCTACCCTTCTCTTCATGTGGATGCCAGTTTCACAAATGGTAAGCTAAGCTTGTCTTGCTGTTATAGAATTGCAACATATTTAACAGGGAAATCTCTTTTATATTTACACTGAGAATATGTGCTCCTGTTCAGTGGACAAATTTCCTAAATCCTGATAACATCAAGGGCTTATCAGCTTTCTCAATGTTGCTTGCTATGATGGGAAATGGACTTATGATCCCACGTGCACTCTTCATTCGTGACTTTATGTGGTAATGCTCTTGTCCCTCCAGCCTTTTTGTGTTTTCAATGGTGATATAAGATAGTCATTGTTCTGTATAACTTTGCATCGTACGGTACATCTATATCTCTTACTATATTTTCGAAACAGCACGCTTTGTATGAAACCACACATCCTTACTCAAATCATAAATTTTGGAAGCTAAAATGTTTGAACTCAATCATGACCACTCAACCTTTAATCCATTAGAAATTGTGGTAGTTTAGAAGTCATTTGCTATTTCAGGTTGATTATTCCTCCACATGAAAATTGTTATTTAAATTATAATTAAATAAAATATGTTACTAAGTTAAAGTCATTTAATGACAAATAATGTATCTACTTTAATTACTAACTTTTATTTAGGAGTACTGGACTTTTAGTCTCAAAAGGGATGTCTTTCTGGTTTTCTCAACATAGTTTTTTTTTTTTTTTTTTTTTAAGTTTTGTACAAATGGATTTATAAATTACTGTTAGTCCTTCCCTTTACTCAAGTAAGATTTGTGAAGATTCTCAATACTAAGATAGAAACAATGGATGATAAGGAGAGAGGAGATCAAAGTTCTCAACCAAAATTTTGGGTATCAAAATGCTAGCATTGACACTCTTTTAAAGGTTTTATTTATTGCATAATCCTAGCATGACATATATTGCAAAGACTACCATATACCTTAGTACTTGCAGTTAAAAGAAGGGCTCTCCTATGAAGCAATTGTGATTCTTGATGTTTATTGACTCCAAATCTGTTGGTGAAATCCACCTTTTTTTTGTGGGAAAAGAAAGGTTGTTGCAGTGGAGTGGTCTGTCCAAATGGCTACTCTCTCCATCAACAGAAAATCTACATGCATAAATTATCTATGATCAATGTAAAATATTGTTTTATCATTTTTTGATTGAAATGGAAAGTATCACAGAATTCTTGTACATATATCGTTTGGCTTCTTTAGACCGCCAGGAGGTTATATGCCAACCAATAAATTTTGATGAACTACTTCTCGACCTGGTTTAACACACCCTTTATTGTTGAACTTATTCTTTGATGTCTAGGTGAATTATTGGTATATACACATTAACAAAATGATGGTTCATCTACGATTGCAGGTTCCTTGGTTCATCTTGGGCTTCTTTGTTTTATGGATATGGGAACATTTTATGCTTGTACTGGTAAGAAAACCCTAACTACTGGTCCATATCTACTGGTATCTTTAATGTTTTTTGAGCAGCCATTTGGATCTCAAACTGAAACAAGGTATTGTATTGTGATTGCAGTTTCAAAGCTATTAGTAAGGAATTCTTCTTTGCAGCATCAACTGGTTTGTTTTTGTGGATAGGTTGTCCCTCTTCCTCAGCAGTACAACAAGCCGATTACTTTTTTAGAGTTATATACAGAAAAAAAAAAAAAAATGTTTTGGCCCATCTATTGATTATAGTGTTTCAGGTGGAAAATATCTCTGATATAATTATCCTTGTAACAGGAATGGCTCTGTGGAGAGACACGGTAGTTTATGGTTATGGCTCACCTCTGACATCTTTAAAAGAGTTGGTTTTTGGATCTTAATCCAAGGTGATTGCTGCAAATAGATCCCAACTGATGCAGAAGTGACCTGGCCTCTAAATCCTGAGCATGAAATGTAGCAAATTATCCTCCGATGTGATGCCAGTGCTAGATTGACAGACATCTGCGACACTAGAATGCCAAGAGGTTCAAGTATAAAGCATGTCTCTCATATCATAATCATTGCCGAAATTTTATCTCCAGGATTTTGCTGGAATGAATACCTTGCAACTCTTACAGGTTGGTTATATAGGGGTTGTTATTGTCAATCAATTATGAAACCACATTCCAACTCGGAAGACAATTGTGCTCAAAATTTTTTCGTGCAGTTACGTGTAACATTGTATAATCTCTTATAATTATTTGTCCGATTCCACACCCTGCTTGTTTTTTAAGCTCTCTCTCTCAGGGTGGCAAATGCCTTGTTGTGTGTTTTAAACGAGTTTCCTTCTGGTTGACAAGTTATGGAGCCATTATATTGAACTGATAATCTCATACATCTTCTATCTCAGTCTTAAGAGGAGTTTGCTCTTTGACTACATTATTAGTCCAAATCCAAAAACTACACTCAAAAAATGTTGCAAATGTGAAAAATTTGCTCCTTTTGCCATGTGCGTTGAAGAGGAATGCCTGCTGCATGCTTCTTTTCATCAAACAGTATTATTTAGGCCCTGTTTAGATAGTGAAAGTATTTTATCTCATCTTATCATTATAATTTTTTTAAATTTCTACACAACATATAATAAACAATTCAATTTTTTAAAATCTCAAAATAATAATAATATTAAAAAATAATATTCTAATAATATTTTATACAATTTTCATCCCAACTCACTATCTAAACGGCATAAATCATGGTTGTGGTATGAATATGAGGTATTAATCGATTCCATAGGGTCATAACAAGAGAATTCTTATCAATAATAAAGAAAACATAAGTAAAGTTGCATTACACACAAATATATAAACATAAAAAATAAAGAATTAAAAAAAAAAAAGGTAAATAGAAGTGCTACATATGAACTATCTTATGCCCTGAAAAATGCAATTTGCATATTTTCAATGTGAAAAAATAAAATTTGATCATCAGAAACGAAGGTGTGTTTGTATGTTACCAACTAACTACTTGTATTCCCACGCAATGTACATGAATAGTTTGAGCTATTAAACAGAAAAATGTAAGGAATTATGTAAGCATACCAGTGGCCATTATGCAATAAACAAAACATTTACAGGAAGAATGTTAGCACCTTAATTTCTAAAATATTTTTAGTACCTTGATTTTCTTTTCTCTAATCATCCTTTGCAATTCAGCCCATTTCTTAGAAGTATAATGTTAGGTATATAACAGAACTACCCAATTCAACTATACTTCTAAAGGGAAATTTTTTCCCAAGTGTCCCTTTCATCTCCTGGTGGAAGTCTTCAAACGTCTTGGAAGGCAGCTCCAAGAAAATGCCTCAGCATTCTCTCTCTTTAGTCCAGACAGCTCTTACATTGGTACTAAACCCCTTCCAAGATATTTGCAGAAGTGGGAATGCATGCAAGACCACATAGACCCTGTCTTCTTGAAATAAACCAATCAT
Source organism: Juglans microcarpa x Juglans regia (assembly GCF_004785595.1). Classification (NCBI taxonomy): domain Eukaryota; kingdom Viridiplantae; phylum Streptophyta; class Magnoliopsida; order Fagales; family Juglandaceae; genus Juglans; species Juglans microcarpa x Juglans regia. The sequence continues at coordinate 29,737,389 of NC_054598.1, read as the reverse complement.
GAATTTTCCATGAATCAAAGTGTTTTCGATGATCCAAAATGAAAAAGCCCAAGATGATTCTGCAAAACAATGCATGTCAAGCGCGCCACGAGAAGCAATATCCAGGGACAACTAAAGCGATCCATAAAGAGAATAATCAACATGAACTTTAAACTATGGGTGGATTGAACTAAACTTAGGTTTAATCTCAATTCAAAATTGATAGCAAAGATTCAAATAAAACATGAGTAAGAGGATATCAAATATAACATGAGTAAGAGGGTTAGCAATCAAGTCTTCCTAATTTTGCCCCTTCCATCCCTTGAGGATTAATGATGGGTATTCTTGTCGACTCGAGAACTATGAATCAAGGATTCACTCTTACCTATTGAACCAGAAACTAGGGTTGGAATTATATGGAGAAAAAGACACTTGGCATCAACAAAACTTCAATCAATTCTAGAAAGTTATATTACTTTTCAATTCATAAGTTGCGATCAGAAAATCGGGAATTTTATTAAGGACAAAGTTTGGTGACAGAAGATAGAGTTGGCAGAAGCCTAGAAGGTCATATAGGAATAGATATGTCAGAAGCATGATTTTAGTACCTTAGGCCTATTTCAGAAGGTCTTTGATGTAAGCAATTCCCAAATCTGACATAACTCTAGTGCGCATTTGATGCTAACAAGAGAACAAAGAAATTTCAAGTTTCAAATAACCACTTTCATTTATAAAGATATGGTTGTAAAGCAGGAGTGTAATACTACTAACAAGAGAACAAAGAGATTTCAAGTTTCAAATAACCACTTTCATTTATAAAGATATGGTTATAAAGCAGGAGTGTAATACTAAAGTGTAATATTATTTAACTAACCAGCAGTAAATATCCAGTTAACAAAGATATACAAAATAGTGGAATGAATAAATCATTGTATTACCTTCTCGCATCTCTGTCACCTTAGTCCCGTTTTGTGCCCTTCAAACCAGTACTGAAATTCCATACAAGACAACAAGGTTTGAATTATACAAGTGCTTTTTAGAGCTTTCGATATGCCAGCATATGAGGCTTTCAGTGGCTCCTTTTCAGGGCCTATCTTTCCTCTCCAACAGTTAAACCAGCACAACATGGCTGGAAAGATTATGCTGAAAGGCCAGAAATGACCTAAAGCAGAGTGAAGAAATCAAGGAACAAAACCTCTAGAGCACTAAAATAAGTAATTTATTAAAGATTGTATAGTATAACACTTACAAGCAACTAAATTCTGTATAATGTAGTCTGTCCTTTGCAAAATGGCAGAGCTATTGACACTTCACTATTTGCATCTGCTGCTCACAAAGTACAAAGGGTACAGATACCCATGGAAGGGGGGAATGCATGAAGCTAAAAGGGGGAGAAAATAATCGCATTATGTCAAAATTGGTTTCATGACTTTGTTCTCAGTCCCATCATGCCAAACGCACAGAAGGACCAAAAACTTCTTATAGAGGTACATGTGCAGCCTAAAAAATAACGAAACGACGTTTCAAAAATGCAGGGTATAGACCACATGTTTCCGAAATGATGATTTGTGGATCTTTGTCAAGACTATAGTGAAAAAATCAAGAGCAGAAAATAATGAATCCTGTGTCCATAAGGGGTGTTCCTTGACCCTAAATTTCTTTTATTTTTTTTTATTTTTGTTTTTATTCATGGTCCCAAAACACAGTATGGGAAATCATTACCTCTAATTAGGAAACAAAGTTTTCCAGGGTGAATGTTCCCCCCTTCTAGGAGGGCAGGTCAAATTCTCTTTCTGCTCTGAAGCTTTGACTGGTAGTTCAACATTTCTTTTCCTTCCCTTGATATCCAAGAACCCAGAGAAATGGAAATATCCTTTTCCTATAGACTGCCAGAAAGGGATGAAGAACTTCTGCAAAGTTAACGGAAAAATATATTATTTGTAAAATGTAGAGGGTAAGTAGCAAAAATTGAAAAGATTCACCATGTCTCTGGGAGACGAAGTCAAAAGGAATGAATGCAGAAACTGCTCTTTCAACTGCAATGATTCTACTTCACCAAAATACAGGGCATCTCAAAGCTAGAAGAATCAACAACTAACGAAACTAGTCAGGTACAATAATTTGGATTGTAATTAGAAAATTTGAATATAAAATAACTTACAAATATTTCAAAAATAAATCAAAATTAATGACAGGGATCTAGAATTGGTGCTTTCCTTTCTCAAAGCAGGAAGCATAAGTGTGAATGTGTGTGTGTGTGTGTGTGAGAGAGAGAGAGAGAGAGAGAGAGAGAGAGAGAGAGAGATGGTATCAGTGGATGTTAAAATAACAGTGAAGAAACCATGCACGAACAGTATAATGAATGTGATGATAAAGAGGAAGAAGATGAAAGACATAAATGAGCATCCTGTGTCACGAAAGAATCTACTGAGTGCTTAAAGGTTTCAGTAAATTCAGTTCATAAGAACTTCAATGGGAAACTACAAAACTTAGGAGCCGTCATCCCTGCCATGCAAGATGAAGATATCCAGAATAGGATAGAGCCATGCCCTCTGCAAATTATAAGTCGTATCGGTTTTTGTTAGTGTCCTAAACAACATTTTCTTTGGCCTTTCTTGTCCTTGTGATTACAACATTTCATGATATTTGGAAACTGTACACCTCAGATGTCCTAGAATTAAAGAGACCGAAAATCAGTAAAAGAGATACTGACTGTCAAGAATACAAATAAACTCAAGGTGGTTTGAATAGCAATCTTGGTACTGTAAAGTTGAGGTGAGGGGGGGCTTGAAGAACGATGTGATAGTGGTCACAATACTGCTGAAAATGATACTGGCTGCAGCTGTTTCTGAACACTTACCAAATGAGGAATTGGGAAGGGAGGTGAGGCTCCAATGCAAAAGATAATACAAGGGTGATAAGTAAAGGGAGGTAAAATTATAAGAAACAAGCAGGCCACTTCTCCTTGCAGCTGCTTTTTCCTCATTTAACGCAATAAATGTTTTTCCTAAAAAAAGAATAAAATATTTTTATACTTATTAATGCAGTTCAGAACTCTATTGTTCAGCTTATTGTTAGTGTTAATTACGAAAAACACCAAGTAAGAATAGATAATGGCTGAATTCTAATGCTCTTAAGTTTTTTTCTTTTGGGGGTAAAAAAATGCTCTTCAAATATAGAAACAGACTTTGATCAGTTTAGAAGAAATGCGATCTGATAATATAAATGCTCTAGGCCAATACAAAGGCAGCAAGAATGCATACCGAAAATACTTCAGGACCTGGTGTCTAAATATAGAATTGGAATGTTGCAGTAACACATACTTCCATTAGTGCTCAAGTGGTAGGCTATCCACAATAGACATCTCCTGTCTTCTGTTTTGAGCCAATCTATCATATATTCTTTCTCTTATACATTTCCTTTACCAGTTTCTGAGCATCAACCTTCTTTCCTGGTCTAGCAAACGTAGCACTAATTCGTAAAAGGGTACTTTCACATGGAACAAACCCTTTCTCTTGCATCTCTGTGAATAATCTTTTTGCCTCAGCTCGATATGGCATTTTCCATGCCATGTCCAACTCTGGCCGATTAGATAGATTGCACCAGCCACATATCAGTATGTCATAAGTTGAAGAATTTAGAGACACCCCTCTTGCCTGCATCTCATTTAAAAGCTCTCTAGCTTGGTCCATCTTCCCCACCTTAGCAAAATCACTAATAAGCACATTGTAGGTGCTAGTTTTGGGAACAAAACCTTTAGTTACCATTTCGCAGTAAAGTTTTATTGATTCCTTCTTATTTCCAATCTTGCCATGTCCAGAAATTAAAGTATCATATATAGCAGCATTAGGGACAAATCCTCTTTCCTGCATTTCACCAAATAAATCATCTGCCTCTTTCATCAAACCAGCAGCCGAAAGACCTCCTAGAAGGAGATTGTATGTAGCAATATTCGGAGAAACTCCTTGAACCAACATCCTAGAATACACAGTGAAGGCCCTCTTTACATGGCTGCTTACACAATACCCACGTATAAGGGCATTGTAAGTAATAGTATCTGCTTCAAGCCTTCTTTGTGTCATATCTTTCAATACTGATGTGGCTTTCCTGGTCATCCCTAGCCTGCATAAGGTAGTGATGAGAGTGTTATAAACCGCCCGATCAAGTTTAAGCCCCATACCTACTAGTTGCTCATGCATATGCAAAATTGAATCTGCCCTCATACTCTTTGCAGATGCACCAAGCAGAACTCTATAAGTGGTTAAAGTAGGGTGATGACCCAGCATCAACATTTCATTCAAAATGTCCATTGCTCTCTTAATATCACCATCTTCACAAAGCCCCGTAATCAGAATGTTCGAGGAGATTGAATTTGGCATCAAGCCTTGGCTCTTCATCTCATTCCAGAGTTCAAAAGCATTTTTGAAGTTCCCCCGCTTACAATAAGCATTAATCATGGTGTTGTAAGTAGCATGGTCTGGAGACAAACCCAAATCTCTCATTCCGGTATAAACAGGTTGTAGTTCATATTTTCCCAGCTTCAATAGACCGTTAATCAAAACATTATATGCAACAACATCAAACCTAATATTTCTCTGTGTCATTTCTTGGGCCATGTTAAGAGCATCTGACTCCTTACCAACTTTGAAGAAGCCGTCCATTAAGGACGTATAGTTAACTTGGTCAGGCAACAAGCCCCTAGACATCATTCCTTTGAATAGTCCCTCAGCCTCCACCATGCTTCCTCCTCTTTTCCAGTTGTTCACAAAAGCATCAAGTATAAAACGGTTTTCTTCTAATCCTCCCACTTTCATCTCATTATATAGATCAAGAGCAGCTGCTTGCTTACCTGCCTTGAAATGACCATCAATTAGTGTTGCGTAAACAAAAGCATTTGGCAAGATATTTTGCTGAACCATCTTCCTCAGTGCATTAACAGCTTCACCAAGCATTCCTTTCTTTGTATACCCATTTATGATAGAGGAGTAGGTGATAACATTTGGAAAAGCATGCTTCTGCACCATTTCTTGCAGCACAGACTCTGCAGTATTCATGTCTCCTAACTTGCAAAGCCCATCAATTAGTGCAGAATAGGTGATAGAATTTGGAACTACGTTAAGCTTCAAAAATGTTCTGAACATGCGTGCAGCCTCACTGGCTTTCCCAACCTTAAAAAGTCCATCCATAAAAGCACTAAGTGTGACCACATCAAAAATAATGCCACGAACTACCATTTGGTTCTGAAGAATAAAAGCCTCGACATCTCTTTCTGCCTTTAACAGAGAATCAACAAGGATAGTATATGAGACGTGATTGGGATCCACACCCATCTTCTCCATCTCCATCAGAAGAGCTTTTGCTTCAGCTAATCTCCCATGCTTGCAAAGGCCATACATAATGGAACTGTAAGTAACAACATCGGGGAAGAACCCGTTCATAACCATTTCCTCGTACACAGAAAGTGCTTCCTCAAGCCCTTGCTGCTTACAGGATGCACTGATGAGGGTAGTGTATGTAATAAGGTTCGGCTTCAAATGCACACTGTCAGCCCCATCCTCAATATCCTCCGTTTTCAAAACCGCACACTCCTCATTTGTCTGAGACCCCAAAACCTCATCGATAAGACTCTTGGCCTGAACAAAATCACCCATCTTGCAAAACCCATTTATCAAAGTATTATAAGTAACAATGTCAGGCAAAAAACCGTTATTTTTCCTATTCTCCATCCATTTGAATGCGTGGTCAACTTCCCCCGCTTTGCAATACCCATTAATCAAAGAATTCAAACCCATAGTATCTCGACGAATCCCCCCACTTACTAAATCATCCATGACCCACTCTGCATGCTTTACCAGCCCAATTTTGCAAAACCCATTAACCAATATGTTTACAGTAATAGAATCTAGATACACCCCTTCTTTACCATTTCTGACAAAAACCCAAAAGCCTGATTAGCCAATCCTTGTTCACAGAACCCCCAAATGACAGTATTATAGGTAACAGTATCAACGTCCGCACTCCGAAGAAAATCCAATGCCAGACCCAACTTCCCCACTTTGCACCAAGAATGAACCAATATGTTGAAGGTGAAAACATTAGGCAGAACCCCACAAGCGAGCATGTCATTGTAAAGAACCCATACCTGATCAACCAAACCAGAGGCATTGAATTCGTATAGTAGCCGATTCCACAAGGGCACAATGGGAACGATACCGTGGTTTCGCAGAGAGAAGAAGGCTTGAGAGGCTTTGGAAAATCTTCCACACGTCAAGTAGAGGTGGATGAGGGTGCAGAAGAAGGAGGCATAAAGATGGGTCTTTGATGATGAGAAGGGGATGACATTTGTGTCGCTACTGGGATAAGGAAGGACGTTTGTGAGAGAGGAAAGTGGATTTTGATTGGGTTTTACGTATGATGAATGGTTGGGGTGTTTGGTGGAGGAAGAAAAAGAGAGAGACTGGAAGAGACATGTAAAGGAAGTGAGAGTCTTTGTTTGCTTCTTCAAGAGCTGCACCATTTTGCTTTGATTCGCAGCAGTCAAGACAGATTTCCACTAAATATCCTTCATTCGTCCGATAACAGAGGCAGAGTAATATAGTGAAAAAATTCAAACCGGACTTGGTGTTTAGTTGTATTTTACACCTCCTAAAACAATGGATCCCTTTCTCCTCTCTCCGTGTCTCGATTTCAGACTGTCAATTCTTCTTCCTCTGCCAGGCACTCGCGCCATGCCGTGACACCAGCGAGCCACCCACTTCTGGAAGTAACCACCCAAGGACCATGATGCCGCCCAGGACCTCCCCCGCGACAACTACCGTAAGCCACAATCACCCCGGTCTCTACTCTTCTAAACAGAGCGTCTTCTTACTCCTCAACCCAGCCCCGTCGCACGCCACCATACTCACATTTGCTTGACCACCAACGTCGTGCGAGAAGCTCCCTCACCTCCACTCTCTCGGATGCAACCCGAAGCCACCACAGTGGACGTGACTCAGTCATCCTCCAGCAAATAGGGAACTGCCCTAGAACCGCTCATCGCCTAGCCGTCTTTGACCACCGCCAGGTTGCGCCTCCATTCGCAGCCAATAGCCCTTGCCCAATTCAATGGTCTAACTTGGGAAGAAATTATCGGCCAGTTGATTCAAATCCGACCTTTGGTTTGAGGGTAGAGAGAGAGAGAGAGAGGGTGGGTGTAAACCCGTGTTTTTGTTGTTGGGGGGGGGGGGGGGGGGGGGGGTGGTTATGGAGTTGCTTATCGATGTTATTTTTCTTAGGGAAGTGATATTCGCACTTACAAATTCACCAGTTTTTTTTTTAAAACAATATAGATATAAAATAATCACATAAAAAGATCTCACAAATAGATGTGACACACTAATAATATGCCACGTCTAGTTAAGTTTTTTTTTTCTTTTTTTTTTTTTCCCTCCTCAGCCCCAATTCCCCTTTCCCCTCCCCCTCCTTTCCCCGTCGCAAACCCACGCCGTTTTCTCCAGTAAAGAGTCAATGTTCTCTTATATTCATTCTATTTTCTTTTGCAATTTGTCAACAAACAAACAGATTAGGATTTTCCCTCTCAACAACCAGACAGAACAAATTTTATTTTCCATTCATTTTCTCAACAACCCAACAAGAACAAGCTGCAATTTTCTCTCTCAACAATTAAATAGAGAACAAATATTATTTTCTTTTCATTTTCTCAACAACCAAACAAAATTTTCTATTTCATTTTCTCAACAATCAAACATAGAGAAGTATTCAACAGCAGAGGGATGGGCAGAGGGATGGGCAGCGGGGAAACAAAATGGGTTGTGGGCGACGATGGTACTGGGTTGACGCCAGAAAGACGTCGGGAGCGACACTGGGTAGAGAATCTCGTCAGCAGCACTGGGAGGGTCATGATTGTCGGCTGGCAGTGAGGAGAGTGGCAGAGGAGGGGCTTCCGTGCGTTGCCGGCTGGTAGTGAGGAGATTGACAGAGGAGGGGGCTTCTGTGCATTGTCAGCGGAGGAGAGTCACGATCGTTAGCGATGCTAAGGAGAGTGGCCTTCGTAAGGGTAAGGGGAGAGGAGGGGAGAGGCACGAGAAGGAGGGGAGAAGGGGAGAGGGAAGTAAAAAGGAAGGAAAAAAAAAAGAGATTAAGAGAAAGGGACGTCGAGGAGAAAGGAAAAAAAGGAAAACAATATAGATATAAAAGAATCACACAAAAAGATCCCACAAACAGATGTGACACACTGATAATATGCCATGTGTTATTTTTTTCTTTTTCCCTTTCTCCCCAACGTCTCTTTCTCTTAATCTTTTTTTTTCCCCTTCCTTTTTACTTCCCTCTCCCCTTCTCCCCCTTCCCATGCCTCTCCCTTCCTCCCCCTTACCCTTACGAAGGCCAATATCCTTAGCACCGCCGACGATCATGACTCTCCTCCGTCGATAACGCATGGAAGCCCTTTCTTCTGCCACTCTCCTCATTACCAACCGACAACGCATGGAAGCCTCTCCTTTGCCACTCTCCTCACTGCCAGCCGACGATCGTGACCCTCCTAGTGCCGCCGACGAGATTCTCTACCTAGTGTCACTGTCGACGTCTTTCTGGTGTCAACCTAGTACCACCATCACCCACAACCCACTCTCTTCCCCCCACTGCCCATCCCTTTGTATCCGAATACTTCTCTATGTTTGGTTGTTGAGAAAATGAAAGGGAAAATTTTGTTTGGTTGTTGAGAAAATGAAAAGAAAATAATATTTGTTCTCTATTTAGTTGTTGAGAGGGAAAATCGCAGCTTGTTCTTGTTGGGTTGTTGAGAAAATGAATAGAAAATAAAATTTGTTCTGTGTCTGGTTGTTGAGAGGGAAAATCCTAATCTGTTTGTTTGTTGAAAAATTTGCAAAGGAAAATAGAATGAATATAAGAGAAAGCTGGCTCTTTGCTTGGGAAAACGGCGTGGGTTTGTGACGGGGAAGGGATCAGGGGGAGGGGAAAGGGGGAATTAGGGCTGGGGAGGGGAAAAAAAAAGAAAAAAATTTTAACTGGACGTGGTATTGACACGTTAGTTTGTGGGATCCCTACGTTCCTCTAGCAGTCCTCTGTTTAATAGTTAAACAAGTATTTTTGTGATTTTTTTTAAATATTATTATAATTTAAAAAAAACTAAGAAAAATATTTTTGCACTATCATAACAATCAGTGAGATTTTTTTGAGTAATATTATATACAGTCGTGGAGTACGTAAGGGTCACCCAATTATTTAAAAAAAATAGGGGTTTATTATTAAAAAATTAATTTTTTTCATATAACTCTCGTATTTACACTTTTTTAAAAAGATTATACGATAGTTACATAATTCACAACTGTAAATATCATTTTTCTTTCTCGATATACAAAGTAGGATCTTTTTTATTTGTTAGAAGGTATAGTATCATGAGAAGATTGGAATGTAGAAATTGAATGGATAATGATCGACTTATTATTTCTTACCACTCATTTATTACTCCATAATGTATTTTTAGTTTTATTTTTATTATTTTTAAGTATTTTTTTTAATATCCTTAATCATTAATAAAAAATTAAAAATATACAACTTCACAAATAATCACTTTTTAACCATTAAGTAAAAATAAAAATTTTAAAAAAATAAAGAGAGTAGTAAACAAGTAGTAAGTCTATCATTATCCAAATTCCGTTGAATCCCTAACGCCTCTTGTAATATTATCTAAGAAAGAGAAATGATATTTGGAGTCATAGAGTACGTAGGCGCCGTGCACTTTTTTTGAAAAAAAATGATTAAATATGAGACTCATATGAAAAAAACTAAATTTTTAATTGTGGACCTGACTCTTTTTTTAAAAGAATGCACGGTGTTTGCATAATCTATAATTGTATCTAACATTAATTTTTCTGGAAATGGAGAGAAAAAAGTAAGTGGGGTCTTCCCTCTCGATGTCCCCATTAATTGATGAGCGGTGCTATTCTACCGCCTGAGTAGCATCGCTCAGTCTTACCTTCAGTTGCTTTTGCAACTTCTTTTTTTTTTCATTTTTTTATTCACACGTTTTTAATATATTTTAATAATTTTAAAAAAAAAATACATGAATATACTTAAAATCACTTTCTTAATCATTAAATAAAAAAAATTATCAAGCGGTATACTTGAGCAGTGTCATTGGGGCAGCAAAAATAGTGTTTCTCTTAATTGATATACGGAATTGGAAAGAAATTTTAGATCATTCAAATTTCAGGCTGGAAATTAATGGAATCGGGAGGGAGGAAAGAGTCCGGTCTCAGGCCCATTATCTCCTTCTCCAAAATCATAGAAAATCCACATTCCTATTGATTGATTTATCTCCTATGATTCTTACTTTCTGTTGTATGATATAAAGAGTCTTGTTATACATCAACAACTTTTTCCACCCCACACTGCACACAACTTTTTGTTTTTTTTAGATGTCAGACCCTCATCATTGAATCCAACCGATGTCTCTCATCTACATCTCCCTCCTCAATCTCTCTCTTCGACCTCTCTCTCCTAAAGCTCTCTCTCCCCCTCTCTTTCTCTCTTCGACCTCTCTCTCTCTCTCTCTCTCCCCTCAAGCTCTCTCTCGTCAAGCTGTTCAGTTGATTCAACAAAGAGGAGAAACTCAAAATACAGAACCAGTTGACACGTAGAGTATGGGGTGTAGGGTTTGGCACAATGGCTGATGCATAAGAAGGTTTTCTCTAATGTAAATCCCGTAGCGGATAAATTCCAATGACCATTTCAAACTATTACTTTTTGTAATTGACTCTATAACTTCTCAATAAACGCTGGTTCTTCGATCAAGTTTTGAATGACAGATCATTCCTGCATTTTGGATATGAAGTCTCATTTGAAGCTTTAGGTGCCATTTGGATAATGAGTTGAGATAAAAGTTAAATAAAATATTGTTAGAATATTATGTTTTAATATTATTAATGTTTTAAGAATTAAAAAAATTGAATTTTTTTATTATATTTTGTATTGAAATTTGAAAAAATTGTAATTAAAAAATGAGATAAAATGAAACACTTTCACTATCTAAACGTGATCTTAGACAAACGTGCTATTGAGATATTGGGCCCTTATGGTATCTCGTACACATTCCGACAATTGGCCGAGCGAATAAGGAGTCGTTTAGATTGAGAAACACTCTTAACTTATCTCATCTTATCTCATCTAATTATTACAATTTTTCTAGATTTTAACACAAAATATAATAAATAATTTAACCTTTTCAAATCTTAAAATAGTAATAATATTAAAAAAATAAAATTATAATAATATTTTATTCAACTTATCTAAAACCATCTCATCTCATCTCACTATCCAAATACCTCATAAGTCAACTTCAAACTGGATTTATTGTTTTCATTAAAATTAACTTCGGATGAGAAAGTTTTCATGAAAATTTTCTTTTATAAACTTAATAAGAAAAGAAAATACGTAGTCGAATTAAAGTCTATCACATGCCAATATAATTTCTTTTTTAAAATATAAGTTAATTTCTTTATAACAGAAAAAGATTGATTTTTTATTTAAAAAAAACACTCTACAACATAGTTACTGGCTTCTTGTAATCGCTGGTGGATCGAAATCTAAGAGTATTGGCATTGGTTTAATTAAAATCATCTCTAAAATTTAGATAAAAATACATATTTTGTATAAAACCAAAATCATTAAGATATAATTTCATATTGGATTAGTCAAAATAATAATATAATATTTTTTAATAGTTTTTTTTAAATTTTTTTCATATTTTGTAACTACACTAACCATATATTAATTAATAATTTAATTTTTACTTAAATTATTTGTTTCCCAACTACTATTTTTCCTCAACCTATTATTTTTCATCTATAAAAAACGTGTCGAAACCATACCTCCTGCTTGTATATTAGTTTGCACAAAACTAATATATAAAAAATGTTACATTTTTTAGTTGCTTTATTAGTTGCCCTATAGCGCTGCAAATGAACAGAGAATCTCGTGAACAGCTCGAACTCGACTCGTGTATACTTAGTTTGAGTACGATTCATTTAATACTGAGATATTTGTAAACACTAATATAGGTTCAAATATTAAACGAGCAAAACTTGTATAAAATTAACTCGATTTAGGCTCGTGAACAAAGCTCATATAAGCTCGACTTGACTCATTTGAACTCATTTCAAAGCTTGTAATGTGTTATATATGTATGTGTTATATTTATTACATATTAGTTATATTTTATATATTTAATTATATATTATTAATTTATTTATAATTTACATTATTTAATATCTTTATTATGTTCTCAAAGTGTGTATAGGATAATTTATATAATAATATATTATACAACTAGAAATTTTGATTTATTATCTTATCTATATATATTAAATGGTATAGTTTATTATATTTATCTTATGTATTATTTTTTAAATTTATAACTATAAGTTAATTTATTTCATAAAAAAGTTATACTATAAGAACTTTTTAATCAAAACTATTTCCTTGAATACTTAAATGTTACTGTTGTTTTTAAAATTTAATTTTTTTTTTATTAATGAAAACATAAGATTTAGAATCTTAAAAAAAAAAAAGCTTCGGTCGCTGTTTATTTTTAGTCAATTTCGAGCCGAATTCAAACAACATTAATGATTAACAAGCCGAATTCAAATAAAGATATTTGAGTTCGAGTCGAGGTCGAATGAGTAAACATGCTCATTGAACTCGAGTATCCTTGTTCAAATCCGACTTGACACGATTGGTTTGCAGCCCTACTGCCCTTTGAACATGCTTGATCTTCTCATTTTATAGTTTTGACAACATCTAGTATCATAGATCATTTAGGATATTCATGATATTGTTCACTACTATCCTTGAATCCTCCTCCAACTCTAACTTTCCTATATCCCCAACTCAGAGAAAACTTGTGTAGCTAAATATGCACCCCATGATTCTGCTACAAGAGGATGCAGATTTGCCGCCATTGGTACTTGACCAGGAATAACTCTTTATAGTTCGACGTTCGCTCAATGCAGAATCCTCACAACACTGTTAAGACTCTTCAAAGCTCTTAATGCAGCAAGTAGCTAGGCCATTATACAATATATTAATGCATTTGAACTGGTTTAGTCTATGAATTTTCATGCTGATCTGTTCTTATTTCTGAGATTTTCAGATTGAAACTCCAAAGGATGTCCGAGAAAAGTTTGGCCGGATTGTTGTTGAGAAGTACTTGTTGTGATAATTCGATTTTAGGTCCACTGCCATGCTTCCAATTACCTAGTCACATTTTCTTGAATGGGAAATAAGGTTGCACTCCTTTAATTTACATATTCGATGCTGAATATGTAGATTTTGTTACATGATTATTTGTTCTTTACAGTGATTAGAAAAAAGAAAAAAGAAATAGAGAAATGTTCTTTACCCATCTATGTAGGTAGTGGTTGTTCTAGTCACTGCAATTGTTTTTTAAAAAATTCTTCTCATCGGTTACTATTCACTATCTTATACCTCACACCATATAAAAAATATACACATTCTATAAAAAACACCCCTACACCAAAACTGTAAGTGTGAGGTGTGAGAGTGAATAGTGACTAACGAGTAGAATTCATTTTTTTTTTCTCCGTTTTTGTTGTTGTTGTAGGTATGCAGCTTTGAATTCACCATCTCACCTTTGATACCATTCTTGCAAGGGAGAGGAAGTGCCTTTTGGTTTAAAGAGCATCTATTGTTCTCTTGACGATAGAAAGTGATGAATGTTGTTGTCATAGTAAGCTTTTTATTGCTCTAATGAAATAGATAAAAACAAAAAAGAAAAAAGAAAAAAGGAAAAAAAACCAACCAACCTTAGTACAATGATATGGATATCATCAATCATGTTCCTATAACTCTTTTCTTTAACTTTGGCTAAGGTTCTTTTGTTTTCTTTGTAAAAAAAAAAAAAAGTTAAAAAGAGAAATTCCCCTGTGGGAGGAGTATGTGGAATTATGAGATTGCATATACAAAATCCGGATTATTCCTTTCACTCTCCAGAAAATAAGCATACAATCTTGAGTAACGATCTTCTTCATCCAAGATGCTGTTATCTCCAATCATACTTGCTAATGTCTCACATTTACTGGTTGTCATTTAAGTAGATCATAGAATAAGCCACTCGAAATGTGCCACGTCAACAAGTGTGATGGGAGATGACAATGTTTAAAATGAAAAGTAACATTGTTCTACAATCTTTGGGTGCCTCCTTGGCCAAGAAGCTTTCTACTTTTATTGTCCAAATAATTCTTTAACTCTTTACCAGTGTGAATAGACAATATGTTTTTTTGTTAATACTCCTTATTCATTAAGGTCCGGATTGGATACAAAAGTCCTCCTAACTCGTCTTAACTTATTTCATCTAATTATTACAATTTTTTAAATTCTCACACAAAATATAATAAATAACTCAACTTTTCAAATATCAAAATAATAATAATATTAAAAAATAATATTTTAACAATATTTTATTCAACTTTCAACTTTCATCTCAATTTATCTCATCTTAACTCACTATTCAAACCTCATCTTATATCGATTAAATTCCTTTGAGAAGGTATTAACAGTCTCCATACGCGAAGCATATTCATACTTAAGGTGTAAGAAGCTCATGGTTGTGTTTATATATTCACGAGAAATTTAAGTTATTCTTGAATTTAACTCATTTAATACATTAATATTATTAAATTGACTTGAATACTATCCATTTTTACCAATCTAATTAACACGATCTTATATCTTATAAGCATAAACTATGTCAATTATACAAATTTCCAATCAAATTCATGATAAAGTAAATTTGATAATTGATTTCTATAGCAGTAACTAATAAACATAGTCCAACTTCAAGGCAAATATCTAAGGAAAATTATATACACCGTAAAATCATCTAACTTTCATCCCACTATATAAAATGTATCACATTTAGATTATTCAATGGTGATAAATGTGTTACATCTTAAATAATAGGATAAAAATGAGATTGAAGTGTGATATATAATATTACTCAATATCTAAATATCCCACTAAATCCAATAAAATTCATATAAATAAAAAGAATAAAAAATAAAATCACATTCCAGCAAATAATAGGATAAAGCCTCCTCACATGGCATCATCATTAATTATTAAAAATAATTCTTAAATTGGTCTTATAGGTTTAATTTTTAATTATTTTTAATAACAAAAATCTAATCTAATTATGCGAGGTTAACACAATTGATTTATTTATCAAGCATACCTAATCAAATTGATCATCTAACCCAAACTTTATCATAATGAATTATATATAATTCTTCAAATCTCATGTCCAATCACTTGATCTAATCCGACGTCAAGTTTATGCAAGATATAGGGTTGGCGATAAAAAAAAAAATTAAAAAATTTCATTTTCATTTTAGATTTTATCATTCTCGATCATATATGTTATATAATATATTTTAAATAACTCTTATATTTAAAATGCTACATATTAACATAATTAATATTGTAAATTTTATTTTCTTTAAAAATATAAATTTAAGAAAAAATAAAATAGCATTTCAATTCTGTTAAAGTTGAGAATTGATCTCAACTCATCTTATCATTACAATTTTTCTAAATTTTAATATAAAATATAATAAATAATTTAATTTTTTAAAATTTTTAAATAATAATAATAAAAAATATAATATTTTAATAATATTTTATTTAATTTATCTAATCTCAATCCAATCTAAATGGATGATCATATTTGGGAAGAGAACATCCTCCACAAAGGGAAGAATATTCTGCATACCATTGATAATGGAAAGATTCAAAAGAAAACAAAGAAAATGGACACCTCACCCCGGCACGTGTCATTTGATAACACCGCCAACACACGACAGCTTCCGTACCCTTGTACATAAAAATGAAAACTTTCCTGCGCAAACACAAAATCCCCCATTTTTTTCGGTATTCGAAAGTATAGACTCTCACTGGTCGGAGGAAAGAGTACGGGAAGCAAATCGGGGTCTCGCCAAAATGGTGTCGTCGGAGAGTGGAGACCCAAACCCGGTCCGGAAGCTGCTGGGGCTTGGGTTCTGGGTGCAGGGCTTTAGGTGCTTTCCTTGGATGGCGGTGAACTTCTTTCTCAAGGACGGCCTCAATGTGGACCCCTCCACGCTTCAGCTCCTCCAGAACTCCGCCAACCTTCCCATGGTCGCCAAGCCCCTCTACGGCCTCGTTTCTGACGCCGTCTACATTTCCGACCAGCATCGCATTCCCTACATCGCTGTCGGAGGTAATGAAAAATGAAAATGACCGCTTTTTGCCTTCTGATTTCTAAATTTAGATCTTTGAGAATTGAGGATGATCCCATTTCCATTACGTGGAAATTAAAGTTCTTTTGTTTTCTGAATTCTGACATGACTATTAGAGTTCAGTTTCAACTTAAGAGTTGTTGCAGTTTTTGAAGAAAATGGAAATTATTATGCTAATTTAGATTAAAGGTTTGTATTTTCTTCACCAAGAAAAAGCGAAAGTGGCGGAGATGCAATTCATGAAATCTTTTTATAATTCCTTTCTTTATGGAAAGCAGATTCTTCTCTCTCTTTTTCTAATCATTTTTCGTACTTAGATAACGTAGCACAGAAGACCTAGCCGATTTACTTGTGCCTAGTTTCTACTGATGCTTGTGTTTCTAGTTGCTTTTCGCAACCCGAAGATCTCTGTTCGGATGCTGTCTGATTGGTGATGAACCAAATCTTTGATTTTGAGTTAAATGTCTCTGCATTTTCCTCAAGATAAGATGGTCAATCATACCTCATTGTGTTAAGGGCTTCGAAAACATAAAGCATGGGCTAAAATTAAACCATGTCTGTGAACCAAGAAGCATGATAAAGTTGATTCTGGCAGCTTAAACCTGTTTAGTGATGATTTTAGTGTTGTTCATTAGTTTTTAAAACTAGTCGTTTTTTTTTTCTTAAAATATGAAAGGAAAAATTTGCCCAAACCACTCCATGATACACAGTGGTGACTTTGTAAACATTTTGTAGTTCATGATTTTGACATTTGAGTTAAATTTCACAGGTTTTCACTTTCAGATCATGAGCAACACCTTTGCTTCCTTGCATCATGGTCACCCTATACATATGTGCATTATTCAGATGTTCCTACCCGATCTCTTAGAGATGGTTTAGCCTGTGCCACAAACTCAAATTTTATGTCTAATAATGCCACCTCATCTAGGTTCATGGTTACCGACTAAACAAAGTAGCTAGAAACTTGGGCAAGTTCCCACTCAGAAGTTATTTTTGGATTAAGTGGTCAATCACCTTTATTTTCAAAGGAAGATGAGAATTTGGTCAATCTAGAGATCTCTTTCAGTCAATTTCTGATTCACTCAAAAGCTATTTTGGGATTGATCTCTCAGTCACCTTTCTTTTCAAGAGGAAATAAGACATCTCTCATGGAGCAAATGCTGGTGTGTTTTGGAACTGTATTGTTATCTTCATGAATTTGATTTACAGCTAGAAGTTTGATACTGAGAGAAAGGGGTTTATACTGGAGATAGACCTTGAAAAGTGATTATCTAAATTTTATCATGTACTGATTTGCTTGTGCTTGTAAAAGGTAGGTCTGATTAGTACTGTGATTACTTATAATTCTGATCTAATGAGTTTGAGAAGAATGCCCTTGATGTGTGGGTGCGGGCGGGTGTGTTTTACTTTTAATATCCTTAATGTTGCCTTCCCCATGCAATATAATTTTATTTGTTTTTCTAATTAGTTCAGCGACTTTGTTGGTGCAGCTTTCTTACAAGCAGTTTCATGGCTAACTATAGCAGTCCTATCACCATCAAGCGTCTCAATCTTCACTGTCACCCTATATCTCCTCCTTAGTAACCTTGGTGCCTCAATAGCTGAGGTTGCAAATGATGCCATTGTCGCAGAGGTAGGAAAACAACCAAGTTCCTCTTCCAAAAGTTCTTCACCATCTTCCTCAGGAGAGCTACAATCATTTGTTTGGATGGCATCCGCTGCTGGTGGGGTCCTTGGAAACCTCCTGGGTGGTACTGTAATTGATCGGTTCTCCCCCCAAACTATGTTCTTTTTTTTCGGCCTGCTCCTTGCTGTACAGTTTTTTATCACCATTAACGTTCGTGAAAGCTCTCTTAACCTTCCCAAGATCAAGGCTGATGTGGGGATTAGAAAACAACTTTCACAGCTCTCAGATGCATTAACAAAACCCGAGATTGCTTACTCAATAACATGGTTTGCATCATCTTATGCCATAATTCCAGCACTAACAGGCACCATGTTCTTTTACCAGACAGAATATCTGAAGATGGACTCATCAGTGTTGGGTCTATCTAAGGTGTTTGGTCAGGCAGCAATGCTGTTATGGAGCATCATTTACAATCATCAATTGAAGTCGGTCTCACCGAGGAAACTGATTTCAGCCATTCAGATATTGATGGCCATATTTATGTTATCGGATGTGTTGTTTGTGAAGGGGTTCTACAGAAAGATAGGTATGCCAGACTCTGTATATGTTGTGATTTTCTCAGGCTTATTGGAGGTTCTCTTCTTTTTCAAGATTCTGCCATTTAGCGTTCTGATAGCGAAGTTCTGCCCGCCAGGGTGCGAAGGATCTTTAATGGCATTTGTTATGTCTGCAATAGCCCTTGCATTCATAGTGAGTGGATATCTTGGTGTTGCACTTGCATCATATGTTGGTGTTACAGAAGACAACTTTTCAGGGTTTCCGCTTGCCCTCCTAATACAGGCATTATGCACGATTTTACCACTTTTTGGGTCATCGCATATACCTGATGATGTGAAATCCAAATCCAGGACTAAAACGGAGTAACTTTGTGACACTTATTTTTTTTCCCCTTTTAGTATAGATATATGTTAGTTCTTAATACATTTGTATTTCAATTAGCAAATAATCGTGTTAAGTAATATGTTCAACACTAGAATTCTACATTTTATTGTAACGATTTGTGTATTAATTTTTAAAGGTAACTTTATTATATTGTTTCCAGACAATGAATGATTCGGGCTATTCGTTTGTTTCAGAGAACTATGAAATTAGTGGATGCGGCTGAAAGAAGTCCATCACAATGGTTAGTCCATGGCATAACAACGGATGTGCTCACATCTAATGGGGATGCTCACATCTAATGCATGATCATAATGTTCAAACAAATATGGAAGGAAGAAACCTCAATATGATAGAAAGAATCATCTCAAACCACATATTGACAAAACAAATTCGACGTTATTCACAGGTAAAGAAAATTAATTATTGCAACACAGAGTAATTACTAGGGCTTGTTTGGAAAAAGTTTTCATTGCAAAATTTTTCATCTCATCTCAATCACAAACATCACTTAAATACAAATACTTGCAAACTAATCATTACAACTTTTCCAAACATTCAAACAAAAAATAAAAAACAATTCAATTTTTTCAAATCTCTAAATAAAAATAATATTAAAAAACTATATTATAATGATATTTTAATTTTATAATATTTTTTATTCAACTTTTTCTCTCTTTTCAAATTATCTCACTATAATTCACAAACCATCTTTCGGAGTACAAGATGGACTTCATCATCATTGCCTTTTCACAAAGATTATAGAGCAGATCACGATACCTTCAATGTCAAAATCTATTATACTCCTAGTATCAACAAGCAACCTAGATGCTAACCATTTAAAAAGTTCAACAGTTTACATCATTTAAAAGAAATTAACAACATATCCATAACGTTATGAATCCTTGGCCAGAGGCCCAGAAATAGAAAGACTTGCAAATTAGCCAAAACACCATAAGCTAGAGTCTTTGATAACCAAAACCATCTTCAATTTGGTTAACATTCACTTACATGTTTGAGACAAGCAAAGCATAGGCAATTAGGCATGTTCCAAAGTTAGAATCCCCAAAACCTGAGACAACTATCCTTACGCTTTGCTTATAACTCTCAATCACGCAATGCAGCACATAATTTGTGAAAGAAAGTCAGACAGACCCATAATCATATACCTATTAACCAACTTTGGATAGACAAAAGGTCTTGATCAGAGTAGATACAAACATCATCTAAAACGGTGCGGTTCATTACAGCCAGAGGCTGAACACGCACTTAGCTAAAAGCACAAACTTCTCCGTCAGTACATAGCATTCTAAATACCATAGCGGCACGAGATTTTCTAAACACGGCCATCCCACAAGCACTGGGGCTCAACTTTACCGGCCTCCAAAAGGCGCTCGATTTCGTCGGGAGGGTTCAAACCCAGACGACGAGCACGCTCCCACCGAGCCTGTCTGGTCATCCCGAGGCAAGGTCCGTACGCCATGTTCAAGTCGAATTGCCGCAACACCTCCTCACTCTCATCATACTCATCTATCACACCAAAACAAAGAGCACATTGAAAAAAGAAAAACAACAAAACCACGTTTTGAAAACTTTCCGAGTCTTGATTACATAAAATAATCTAAAAACAAAAAACCGAAATTGCATTTGATGAAACCCTAACAAACAGGGCATAAGACAATACACGACAATCCAAATAAAGCCCAACCACTATAATCAAGAGAGAGGGAGAGAGAAGACCTTTGAGATCAGGGGAGCCGTGGGAAAGGAGAGCCGGGGGCTGAGTGACATCGGAGCCGAAGGTCGCAGAGTGTTTGGGCGATTTGTTGCTTGAAGAAGAAGGATGAAGAGGCTTCTTCATGACGCCGCTCTTCTTCCTCTGTCTGTAGAATCCCTTCATGTTCTCTGACCTCGCTGCCATCTCTCTCTCTCTCTCTCTACACTCAGCTTTCAAATTTTTTTGAATTTCTGTTCTCTATCGTAAAATGAAGAGAGGGACAGGGTTTCTATTGACTTAAAGCGACCTTTCTTCCATTTCTGTCCTTGTGCTGCAATTAGTTCCCATATTTCCCAACTCTTTCCCATATTCCGAAGAATCATATGCATCAATTATTATTTATTTTGCCATTTTATATTTATAATTTTTTTATAAAATATAAAAATATTTTTTATAAAATATGAGATGATAAATAGTAGTTGATAAAAATTTTTCCCTTCAAATATACATTTCTTTAAAAAAAAAATACTATTGCTGCTTCCACAAAGTAATTTTATAAAAATAACATCACAAATTGTCTTAGTTTTATCTTATTTGTTATATCTATTCTATAATAATTTTATAATATGATAAACCACATCAAATCACGTCACTTTATAAGATTATTTTTCTCTTTATGATTAGAGTAATTTTTTAAAATATTATATTTGTATCTTGTAGAGGCTGTGTATTATATATATATATATATATATATATATATATATATATATATCTTTCATGCTGATTACATGTTACGATTGACTTACAAGAAAAACTCTATATTACAATTTTCAAATTAAATACAATCGTTTAAATTACTGGATGGTATATTACTCTACTCTCTACTTTTAAATAGAAAGACTTCTTAAGGACGGTGTTTTTGTCTGAATTGCGTGTAAGCTAAGAGCACTCCAATGGCTATTGTAAAATAGACTTTTCTTCAAAATATAAAGAAATGGTCTTAAAAAAGACTCCATTAGATCTTGTATTTTACAAATATTTTACATTTTGATACAGTGCTCCCGCTACATATACAGAATCTTGTTCATGATTGTAAATTTTTTGATTAATTTCTCTTTCCTCCTCTCCTCGATTTTCCTCATTCCTTCATATTATTCTCATTTCAGACCTCCTCTCTCTCGTTCCCACGCTTTCTCCGTTACTTGGTGCCAAAGACAGAAGCACAGCCTTCTTCCTCGACTACGCTCACTGCTTCCATCTCCGATCATCCAGATTCAAGCTCTGCTCTCATTGTTGAGGTAAACATTAGAATCTCTCTCTATGTCTCTCACTCTCTCCAAAATAAACATGAGAATCTCTCTTTATGTCTCTCACTCTTTCCAAAATGCATGAAAGCTTAAATTTTTTCTTCTTAGAATATGAGTGTAGGAGCTTGCATGGGTACATGCGTATACTGATTTGTAGAATATATGAGTGAAATATGTTTGCTTTCTTGGAATCTCTCACTCTCTCTATCTCTTACTCTCTCTAAAATGCAAGAAAGCCCAAATTTTTTATTCTCAAAATATAGGTCTATGAGTTTGCGTGAGTACATGATTGTGGGATTTTACAACATACGGAGAGTTTCTGTATACAAGTTTATTCTCTTAATTATTTGTTGGTTTCATTGAGTTTCTGTATATTGATGATTTTTTTGATGATCAGTCTGTTCTCTCAACGATTTGTGCTTTCCTGCAACTCAACAATAGAGAATCTCCAAGAAACTCACCTTACCACTTACGCAAACAAACTTTCCATCTTTATGCTTTGCTTCAAGACTTTTCAGAAAAGGTTGAAATGTAAAACGAGTACTATGAAAAAACTTCTTCAGATGCAAAAAAATTGTTTCTTTCCCTTGCTATTAATATCATTAATTGTATCCTCAACATTTGATTGATTTTATGCAATCTCACAACCCACTACCAAGTTACGAAATGAAAAAGAACAACTAGCTCTGACTCCCTGCAAGAAAAACCATAAAAGTTATGTATAAAAAAGGATTCCATCTCCCTAATGTTCTAAACAGTTACTGACTTGCACGATTGAAATAGACAAAATCAAATGATCTAAAAAGATACAAAATATTAAATCAAAAGTAAATATGCCAATTGATGTGGTTTTGAAAAGGTTGTTTTACATGGAGAAAAGCACAATTGTGTATAATGCAAACCATTTGCGCTGTGAGAAATATGAATGCTTTCGAAATTATCAAAAAAAGGAATCAAAAGTGCTCTTTAGGGATCATAGCTCATGTTTCCCAACCCTTTCAAAATGAACAATTATGACTACAATTATTGACTCATACTGTATCAGAAAAATTAATAAAAATTTATATCATACTACATCATAAGACTAAAAGACATTAGGTAAACTTTGCTTCATTTTCTAGATCAAACTTTAGGATTTTGGTTTGGATTTTTGGTGATCTATGTTATTTTTGTTGTGGAAAGTATCTTGGAGGGGTTGTGTAGATTTAAATTGGATTGAAAGTATTTGTAAATATGTCAAAAACAAGAAGTGGAGAAAAAGATGATCACTTAATTGCTTTTGTTCCCCAAGTCCACCTCCATTCAGGTATATCTACTGCACCCACACAATGAGAGGTATACAATCAAACAAAGCACTCACTCCCTCTAGAATTTCTATGATCATGTTTGTGTGGCCCTCAAGAAGTGGCTATATATGGTACAAATTTTCTACAGATTCTCCCAACCCATCTGATTCGGAGGATATTTCTTTTAGGGTCATGGGGCCTAAAGTTTATTATTACTTCAATCATTTTGAGGTTGAAATATACTGTTTTGGGAAGGAAATCATGTACATTTTGCAATTACTACTGGCAACCTCTGTTTTGCTTTTGCCTTTGGGGACGTTTGCTTGCTTGCTTTTATAGCTTATATCTGCTTGCTTCTTGCTTAGTTTTGGTTACAACTCGTGGTTCCTGCCCTCTCAACTTCATTAACCCTACACAAACCAACATGGTTACAATTCCCACATTGCATTTGTAACGCCCCGATCTCCAAGGTCTGGAGAGTTAGCTCTTAATACTTAATATCAACTTTAATAACACAACTATAAAATTCAGAAAACTCCATAAAATATTAATTTATTTACTTAACCCAAATATCTATGTTCTTTTATAGGGATAATAAATAAATTCTCAATAACATAAATTAAAAACTCTCCAAAGATTCGAAAATATCCTTCACTCGTCAAATCAAAATAACCGAAAATAAATTAATTTACTAACTACGACTCTCAAATAAGCACTTGTACCCTCAAACACTTATTCCACTACGTTCATCACACCTTGCTAAAACTTCATACTCTTGATCTCTAGCTGAACCATCAAAATTATCTGAAAAATATTTGGAGATAAGGGTAAGTTATCAACAACTCAGTAAGCAGAGAACATATACTAGTGTGCAAACATGAGTATTTATCAGAACTCAGAATGTTGAACAAAATATTTTCTTTTAGAATGTAGAATCTGAATACTTGTTTTTAGAATGTAAAATTATAATATATTACTAAAAATGTAAGAGTGAAACATTCAGAAAACATTCTTATACAAAATTTCCTTTGGCATAACATAACTGAACATATTCATTTTATCTTATCATATCAGAATAGAGACTATGTTTAACCTCTGTGGTGGGGTTGTGCAAATCCTAGTAGCTAATTGAGCAGAAACAGAATGTGAATCTTCCCCTTATTCATTCTCGGAGCCCCGAGTGTACACATAGGAAAGACGATGCAGAAAATCACTTTGTTTCCAAAGTGGGTGCACTAGAAACAAAAAAATTGGTACCAACCCGAACAGAAGCCACAGTTTTACACCCGTGGTAAGGTCAGAACGGAACAAAAATAGAACCAGAATGTTATGCCAGAGGTTTTCAGAAATTACATCATATCATATCAAAGTACAAAACCTCTTCAGAATAGAACATATTCATATCACAAAAACATAATTTATGAACGAAATTTCCTATTCGCTCTCTTTTATATAGTTCAGAAACAAAATGTCAAAATAGCTCATGTCTACACTAGTCATGCCAAAAAATATTTTATTCTTAAATAAAATCTCATGAGTAATGTAGAACAAATAACTGAGGCAACTCAAATTTCTTTTCATAACAAAATATGTATACTTTTCAAAAATAACCTCAGCCCATTTTATTTTTTTATGCAAAATTTAGCATAGGAACCCCACTTATCTGGACTTCTTAGTTTTTTCAAAATTTTCTTCAAAAATGCCAAACAATAATTAATCTTCACCTATAAAATAATCACTTAATTTTTATAAATTTCCAATCAAGCACGTATTTCGATATTTAAGTCTAAGTTTCTAAAATAACTTATTTTAATTCCTCAAGACCTAAAATTCTCATACCTCAAAATAAATCATCACTTTCTAAAATCATCAATATCTATTTAATAACTTTGACTAAAACATTTAAAAGTTTGACCTATTTACTATTGAAGTGTAATTATAAAATCTGATACTAGATAATATAATTATACTAAAATATTTAAATTATACAGCAACAATATAATAAGGTAGATCATAATAAAAAAAAAAATACAACATTATTATTTACTTTTTGAAATAAAAACCTTGCTTAATACCAATTTAATATACTTAAACGATTTCTGTAAAACATAAATAAATTAGAGAGTAGTAATACATAATAAAAGTTTAAAAGCACATTAATACAACTTGTAGTAAATGGTACTAATGTAATTTCATTTAATTAATAAACCAAGCATTCGATAAGGTATAGTTAAGCATTTTGTTATTTGAAAACATATATAACATGTGTGAAATTAACTTTGCATGGCAGAAGCTCACCAAGAAGGGAACATGTGACGACGCATGGTGCGGTGGGAGGTGGTGAACTCAACGGTTGTGTATTGGACGAGAGAGAGAGAGAGAGAGAGAGAGAGAGAGAGAGAGAGAGAGAGAGAGATGAAAAAAAATAGTGCGCACAACGAGAGAAAATGGATAGAGAAGCAGCGTAAGCGTTCGACAATAGCTCACCGTCAGGGACAAGGCAGAATTGAGGCGGCCCGAGGCTGATGAAAAGGTGACAATCGGTGGATTCTGTGGCTAGCCTAGTAATTTTCCCGTCGTACGGCGGTAATCAACCGGATTTGTGCTGTTGCTATGTTTTCGAGAGGAGAAACAGGGGCTCTCTCTTCCTCCTTTTTTTTTTTTTCCCTGTGATGGCCAGCGGTGGTTCCACGTGGGTTCACGACTGGGCTATGGTGGTGAGGTATGGGTAGTTGGTTACGTGCGATGGACAACCCAGGTTGCTTCCGCTGACGGCAAGGTCATACGAGAGCTGGTTTTAAAATGGAGGGCTCACTCGTGGCAGTGGGAAGCCGAGTGAAGCATGGGTAGCACAGAGGTTTAACGACAATGGGGAGGGCTTGACAGGGGGGTTTTATGATGGTCGCTGACCAGTGGGGGGAAGGGTCCAAGAAGGTTAATCTCGTGGTGCGATGGCAGTGAGAAACTATGAGAAAAGGGAGAAAAACTGAAGTGGCTAATCTAGTTTTTGGTTGAGGCTGATGAATGTGTAAATATAAATACAAAATAGATAAAATCCTAGAGAAAACTAGAAGGAGAGACGTGCATGAAGAGGGGAAACATGAAACCGTGCATGACATGGTGTCTAGAATCATTTTCATGGCTTGGGCTCTTTAGCCTAAAACAATATTTGGCGCACGTCTCCGATCTTGTATGGGATTATGCATGGGCTTTTTGTCTAAGTTTTGGGCCTCGACTCAACCGAAAAAAAAAAACAATTTCACTTGTCCCATAAATTTTTCGGGTGAAACTCTACTTGGTTTATTAAAAGATTCAAAACCTAATTATCAAACTTATTCAAAAATCATAATCTGCCAATAATAAAAAAAAAATCCGGGCTCAAGGTCCATAAAAAAAAAAAAAAAATACATGTTAATCCGAAGTGGCCTTTTCTTACCTATAAACCCAAAAATTTTGTAAAGTAGCCTTGGCTGAGCCCGGGTGTTGCAGCATTGCCTCCCCTAATATATATGTATCATGTATATACATACATACATACATACATATATATATATATATATATATATATATATATATAGCTAGAGGAAATCAAAGATAGATCAAGTTGAATATTTCGTTTGGGCTTGCTGAGAACCATAAATTGCAGCCTCGTTTTGGGTTTGCTGAGGACCACAAATTGCTACTATTTATGGATTATTTTCTGAAGTTGTTTTTTCCTGCTATTTAGCATGTTCATCTACTCTATTCTTTGTTAGTTTAGCCTGCTATATGTTTTAGTTTAGCATGTTCATTTATTCTGAAATTTGTTTGAGTTTTTATCAAAACAAGTGGTATTTATCAAAATTTAGAATTTCATAAACATGAATATTGAGTTTGATTGAGTTCCATGAGCCAATTTTTTTTTCTTTTTCTTTTTTCCTTTGAAAGATGGATTCACAACTCCATGGAGTTCATTCCTTCACTTTTACAAGGGAAATAAACCTACTATGACTACCTCCTCACATCTTTGAATGACTTAGAATCCCAAGTTACACAACTCAACCCAAAACAAGGGACTGCTAGAAAAACTAAATCTAGACAAGGAAACTTTAGTCCAAAAGAGGACAACTTACTAGTGTTAGCTTGGCTTAATACTAGTTTGGACCCAATCAATGGGGTTGATCAATCTAAACATTCATTTTGGGCTAGAGTTCATGAATATTATGAGAAAAAACAAAAAATTCACATCTTGTGAACATAGTTCCAGCTCTCTCACAAATAGATGGTCTACCATCCAACATGCTACAAATAATTTTTGTGGGGTCTTAGCTCAAATTGAAGGAAGGTCTCCAAGTGGGATTACTGAGCAAGAAAAGGTGCACAAAGAATATCATTTTATTTCATCGTTTATAGGACATTGTATTAGATATATTTCACATCTCATTTACTGATTTTTCAGATTGAGCAAGCAAAGAAGCTCTATCGAAGTAACTAGTCCGCAACATTCAACTTCCTTCATTGTTGGACTATTCTAAGGCACCATCCAAAATGGAAACAAACTATGGCTGAGGGTAGTAGTGTGAAAACTAAGAGAAGATCAGTAACCCCAGATGGTCATGTGCCATAATTTACATTCCTAGATGAAGACACATATCTCCATCTATAGATGTGAATCTAGAGAGACCCATTGGAAAGAAAGATGAAAAGAAGCGAAAGAGGCAAGATAGTACCTCTTCCAATCTTGCTGATTTGGTGACTGAAATGAGATAGGAGAAGAAGAGAGCAAATGCTGAAAAGGGAGAAGATAGGAAAGAGATTATCCGCCTTACAAAAGATAGGCTTGATTTGGATCAACGGAGAGAAGATAATGAACTTATGAGGATGGACACCTCAAGTTTACCTCTAATGCAGCAAGAGTATTTCCGTAGCCTCCAATTGGAAATATTTGAGAAGCAAAGGTCTAGAAAGCCATGAATGGGTGGTGTATGGGCTGCTATTTTGGGTTTTTTGAAAGGTAACAATGCAGCCACTTTGGGAATGCTCATTTGTTAGTTTTTTGTATAGAACATTGCACAAACCTGAAGCCACAAATTCAGCCACATTTGGAAGTTCTAATTTGATAGTTTTTTGTATAGAACTATGCACAAACCTAAAGCCACAATGCAGCCAGTGGATAGTCCAGATTTTATTTTGTATAGAACACAACACAATTCGCACACTAAACTGTCTTATTAGTCTAATGTGTTATTTGTTGGGGGAATTATGATGGTGGCACACTAAAGTGTTGTTGTGAATGGTTTGAGAGTATTATATGAATGAATGAGCATGAATGTGAATGAATATATTTGCAATCTGAACCTACTTATTATAGAGTTTGCTTTAATCACTATGTTCAGGATATGACAATGTCTCATTTTATTGATGAAAATGCTTCTTTTCCTTCTTCCACAATGTGAAAGAGACATATTGGATGTGTTTTTCTTTTCCTTCTTCCACATGGTGGATTCTGTTGCTTGCTATACTTTCTTTACCATACTACGTTCAAATACTTGTTACCTTTGAAGATTAATTTCTTTTAGGATGATCATTGTTTATTAGATAGCACCAGATATTTGAAATAGACGTGGTGCTTTCCTTTATAGGCTATCTTAAAATAATTTATTTTTCATTCTATTTCTCTTTAGATTTAGGAAGATTATTATATATATATATATATTGTCTCATCAATATGCTTGCTATTTATAAGCTCCCACCTTCCTCTCTACACTGTTGAAAAGAAATAGGATTGGCTTCTTGTTGTTATTCAAAATAGTTGGAAGAAGTATAGTCATTAAAAGATAATTGCTATTTATAAGCTCCCACAATTGCGTTTGAAAGAGACCCAGAGGTTCTCAAAACTGTGGTGTACATAGCTATAATTATTCAATTGGCTTTGACTACAAAATAAGATAAGAGACCCAAAAGTTTGACTTTGACTGCAAAACAAGACAAGAATATAATATTAGGCTTAACGTAGTGAAATCAAAGTTACATCTTGTACAAAGCAAGAATATAACATTAGGTTAAACATAGTGAAATTAAGGTTACATCTTGTGCAAAACAAGAATATAACATTAGGCTAAACATAGTGAAATATAAAATACAAGTACTTAAGATTGACTATATATTTCCTATAAATGTTCGATAAGATCTGATTGGAGTTGAGAATGAAGTCCTCAATCTTGAATGTGATAATGACGTTGAATAAAGTTTACAAATTCATTTGTATGATCATGGGACACTAGCTCTTGGGATATTTTATCGCTTTGTTCATAAACGAAGTCTTATACTCGAAAATAAGTATGCCACTCATCTTCTACGATCATATTATGCAAAATTATGCATGTCATCACAATCTCCCTTAGTGTTTGTCGAACATAAAATTGTGCGAGTCTGCGTACAACTGCAAATCGAGCTTGAAGCACTCCAAAAGCTCGTTCTTCATCTTTTCTTGTTGATTCTTGAGCTGCATCATTTTTCTTTCTTTCTTTTTTTTTTTCTTTTTTTCCTTTTTTTTTTTTTTTTTTTTATGCCCATGTGAGCATGAAGAATTGTTTTGACAAACGTCGACCACGAAGGATATATACCATCAGCAAGATAATATCTCATTGAATAATCATTTCCATTTATTGAGTAGTTGACCTTCAGAGTATGTCCTTCAGCGAGCTCTCTAAAAACAGAAGAGTGTTCTAGGACATTAATATCATTATGAGAGCTTGGTAATTCAAAAAATGCATGGCATATCCAGAGGTCGTATGACGCTATGGCTTCTAAAATTATCATTGGTTCATGAATGTGACCACAATACATTCCTTTCCCCGCACTTGGACAATTTTTCTATTTTCAATGCATGCAATCAATACTTTCTAACATCTCAGGAAGCCCACGACTTTCTCCAACACTTTAACAAATTTACTCAAACACTTGATTGCTGTATTTTCTGCAATCCTTAAGTATTCGTCCACAAAATCACCAGATACTCTATAAGCTAATATTCTTATTGCAATAGTTATTTTTTGAATGGAGGAATGCCCAAGTCTTCTAGCAGCATCTCTTCTTTGGATGAAGTATGGTTCGTATACATATACTTCAGCTTGAATACGCAAGAAGAGATGACGTTGCATTTGAAACCTCCTACGGAATAGATTCGGGAGATATATGGGTGATTCAGCAAAATAATCTTGGAAAAGACGTTGGTGGCCTTCAAGCGAATTTCTTCAAATGAATATACGGTGCAGAATAGAATTACGACGCGAAGTTGAGCATCTTTCATTACCCAAACGTTCTGCTTCCATGCTAAGAGCTAAATTTAATTCAAACTCCTCGTCAGATGACGAAGAGTCAAATACCTCAAAGACGGAATCCATAAGACTATATAGAAAGAAGAACAAGAAGAATTGTGTAAAGAAATGGAAATGAAGATGTTGGTGAAACTTTTTGAAAAAATAGTGTTATTTATAGTTGAAGTTTTGAGAAAACCAAATGAATATTCTTAGTATATACTAGAGAATATATTAAGAATATTCTTTCACAATTATCGAAAATAAATATTCACGGAATATACCAAAGAATATCTTAGGAATATTCTTTTACAATTATCGAAAATGAATATTTACGGAATATACTAAAGAATATCTTAATAATATTCTTTTCACAATTATCGAGAATGGATATTCTCATAATATACTAGAATTATATAATCTCTTCTTTTTATTTTTTGAATTAATTTATATTTTGGTTTAGCTTATAAATTTGGATTAATTTAAAATAGAACATAATTATATGACATTATATATGAGGAGATATTGCAAATATTAAAAGACTTGAGGATATTATTGATAGTTAGAGAAAATATTTGAAATGAATAAAAAAGATTAAAAATATAATATTTAAATGATATGAAGAAAAAATAGATAAATTGATGTATGGTATATTGTAAAACTCAGTATCTAAAATAAAAAAAGTGAGTTTTGGTGATGTATTTTAGATGATAGGATAAAGAAGCCATTGAGAGTGCTCTAAGGTATTCCAACAATGTATGACCATTTGAACAATCTAATCAATTTACGCAACAAGCTGCTTCACTAAGGGTTCATTTAGATAGTGAGATGAGATGAGATAAGATGGTTTGACATGGGTTGAATAAAATATTGTTAGAATATTATTATTGTTTTAGAATTTGAAAAAGTTAAATTGTTTATTATATTTAGGGGTGTAATTGATCCGGTTTGGTCCTGTTTTAAACAAAATCTAGAACCGAACTGGTAACACCGATTTTGCATTTTGAAAAACCGATTACGCACTAGTTACTCCTCCTAAACCAGTACTTCCAGTTTTATCGGTTTGATCCAATTTTTCGGTTTTAATAGTAGGTATATAGTATATAATGATTTATATAGTTGTTTTATGTTTATATATAGACTTAAAGTGGATTAGTGGATTACTAAAATTATTATTTATTTATCAAAAATTCGTATATAATTAAATATAAAAATTATATATACATAAAATATTTTATATAATATTCAAAATTAATTTTCATATATTAATTTTTTGACAAATGGTTCGGTCCCGGAAAGGGAGAAACCAAAATCGGACCAGTTCCAGCCGATTTGCAAACATAGAACCGGTCCTAGAATCGGACTAGTTATGAACCGGCCAATTCGAAACCAGTTCGGGCCGGGCCGGTCCACTGGTTTGTCGGTCTAAACTTTCATCCTTAATTATATTTTATATGAAAATTTGAAAAAATTGTAGTGAAGAAATGAGATGAGATGAGATGAGTTGTGAGTGTTTCTGTATCCAAACAGGATCTAAATCATATTAAACCTTTTTTAATAAGAATTTTAAACTTTTAAAATAAATCCTAAAGTTCTAAATATCTTATTACTAAATATTTTTTTTAAAAAAATCACTGTTCACCATTATGACTATTACTTGGGGTAGCTGCTAACCGACCACCCTTAGAAATGATTGGAATAATCATAAGAAGAAACTAATATACTTGTTGCTTGGAAGGTTGCCATCATGAGCGGCGGCCATTGAAATTTTTTTTAGCTTTATATCTGTAGGGATCCAACACTTGGGTGGCCAAATATATCAGGTTTGGCAACACCCAAACACCAGATGTGGTAGACCTAGTACCACCTAGGCGTCGAATCTGGCCAGTCCAGCACCACCATGGCACCAAACCGAGGTGTTCTTCCGCTACCCCTGTGCCGAAGGTGGTGATACACCATCTGGAGGTGGCTTCCGACGCTGAACAATGCCTTTTTTAGTTTTAATTTAAATCTTTCAAAATTGTAGGATTTTAATCCTATGTAGGTGGGTTTATTTGAAGAGAAAAAATATTTGCAACTATGAATTGTGCAACCACTATATAATCGTTTTGAAAAAAGTGAATAAAATATGAGACTCACATGAAAAAAATTAATTTTTTAATAGTAGACCTCACTACACTACAACAGAATGTGTGTTTTGTGACAGAGGAAACTGTCACAAAAAAAGGGCAAACCGTCACTAAACATATTTGGTGACGGTTTGAAACCGTCACCATGACCGTCACCTAAAGTGCGTCACAGAAAACATTTGGTGACGGTTTACTGTTCAACCGTCACAAAAAATATTTTTAGTGACGGTTGGAAGTGTTCCGTTCGGTACAACGTTCGAACGTTCCTTTTTTTGTGACGGTTATGAACTGTCACAGAAAATCACGTTCAGACGTAAAATCAAATGTTCGGACGTTATACCCGATCGATTGGCGTTCGAATGAGAGAAGTTGACATTCGTTGGATATCGTTCGAACGTATCATATTTACGTTCGAATGTTAATGCGTTCGAACGTTAATTACAATAAACGTTCGAATATTTGTTCAAACGTAAACGTAAATGTTCAAACGTAGCGCGTTTAATGTTCGGACGTTATTTCGAATGTAAACGAAGGAGCGTCCGAATGCAAGTTCTTTGTTTGAACGTTAGTCGCTTTACCGTTCGAACGGTTTGTTCGTTTTAGCGTGAGTACGTTCGAACGTATAGTTTAACGTCCGAACGATTCAATTGTATTTACGTTCGAACGTTTGTTACAGTGTGAATCAACGTTCGAACGATTTTTATTTACATTCGAACATACAGATCAGAAATACTAATTTCATAAAATTTAAAAACATAATACCAATTGTATCATATTACATACTCAATTAACAAGTAACAATGTCTTATAAAAGCACAAAATTAGATATTAAAACTAGTCAGAAATATTGATAAAATTTATTTCTTCTTTTTCCCTCGCCCACGGGGATTCTGTTGCGACGACATAATAAGCTCCATTTGCACCATCATCTCCTGTTGCACTTGCTCTTGCACTTCACTGTGTATTCTTTCCTCCTGGTCTCTCTGTTGGTCCTGCAAACGCGTCTCTAACTGAGACTGTCATTCTAAGAGAGACTCTAACTCTTGCTGTCTCGACCTTATATACTCATTCTCACGCCGTGCAACTTCTAAATCTACCGTAAGATTATTAATTTGTGAAGCCGATGAGGTTGAGGAGGATGAACATTTATGCTTGATAGATCGTCCCAAACCTCTTGCCATAGTAGACTGTGGCCCGAGCACTTGCGTGAATATGTCTATGTCACTAGAAGAGGATTCCTCAGAAGCCAACTGCATCTCCAACATTTTGCTCTGCAATTTAAAAGGTAATGATCGTAAATAATTAGTAACGTATTAAAAGAAATAGAAATAAGAAATAAACTATTAAAATGTTATATAAATAATTTATTTAACAAAATTAACACTGCTTACATAATTATCTGCAGCGACATGATCCATCCACTCACTATGCTCATTAGTGTGAGTAGCAGCATAGACATGAATGAGGGAAAAGTTTTCAGGATCATCACGTTTCTAACAAAGCGACAATATTAGCAATTTTAAAAAGATAATGTTAGTACTTATTAGAAAGAATATCAGGAAAATAAATGAATTCTATAATTTTTTAATTACCATTTTTTCAGTAAGACGGTGGAATGACCTTGAATCGGCACGATGGTGGACAGTCAGAATGGATCTATTCTGTGCATTTGTAGAACTCAAATGCTACAAAATATATTAAAAATGTTAATTGTAATATGTATACATATAATATATAAAACGAATATGAATGTAAATAATTAAAAGATATAAATGTAAAATACCTGATAATCTGGAGATGCGAAAAGATTACAACACTTTCTCCAATCATCTAACTTCATCTGCTGAAAAGGAGACTGCGCAGCCTCTTCCAACGTCTCAAACTTCTTGAAGTGGTCATGACATCGTCCTTTGTGACGTCGGAATAGTGTAGCCATCAACTCATTCACGGTTCTCAAATCCTCGCTACGGCTAAAGTCGAGGTCGAATTCATCCTAACAAGAGAATCAGGTCAAAAATATAATATATTAATCTAGGTGAAAAAAATGTACTGAAAAGTAAACTCACCAGCACACGACTTTGAATGTGCTCCTTAATCTCATTCGGAACATCTCGCCATGAGCGCACATAAAATGTAGCATAAGCTCGAACTACTGTGCCAATATAGGAGGAAAGCGCTGCTGCACTATCATCCACTTTTTCAGTGAAATTATCAGGAATTGTGATCTTCAGTTTACCGTGCCTTCTATTTTTTTCAAGAGAGATTCCACGTGTATAGCCACGACCGCGACGTGCAGATGCATCAACTACATGATAATAGATATACTATAATTATAATTATATAGTTATTGAGAAAAAAGTATTAACTATATATATATAATTATCAACGACAATATTTCCTTACTGGTAGGTGTCGACTGGCTGTTGTTCTCTTCTGTGTTAGCTTGATCTTCAGGAACGGATTCCTAGAGTGGAGAGTCCTCAATGGATTCAGGACTTGGACTTGGCGGAGGCACATTTCTTCGTTGTCGTTTTGGCGGCATTCTTTAAAATAATTAATTATATCAAAGAAAATTAATTAGAAGAAATTATGAAAATTCAAGATATTTTATAGTCACCTATATATTTAAAATATTTAGTACTTTTATTCTTCAGATGAATTTTCCATGCTTGTTTCAGAATCTCTATCAATAACATCTTCATCATCATCATGCACCTCTTCTTCATCATCTTTATCCACCTTCTGCCTGGATTCTGATTCGTCTTCATCTTCTGACTCGTCTTCTTCTTCTTCCTCCTCACTGACTTGAATTGAATGATCCTTTAATAAGACGGGTCGAGATGTACGGGTGGGACATCATCTCTACACAAGGGGAGCAACTCGAGTGCACCGAGGTCAACAAACAAGTTAATACCCTCTCCATCTTCCTGGTATGCCTCAACAATCGGAGTGTCATCTTCATCTCTACTATTCTCGTAATCTGCACTCGTTCCTGCTTCATATATATTTCGAGGAACAAATTTTTGTACAACTCGCCAAGTTATCTCCCCACTATCTTCATCAGCACTTTTCATTGGATCAATCAAGTAATAGACTTGGGTAGCTTGACAAGCCAATACGAATGGATCATCTTCGTACCATTTAGATGCAGTATTGACACTCGTAAAGTGATTATCCCTATGTATCGAAACCCGACCACCGCCTAGATCCCACCAATCACATTTAAAAACATATGTTACAGACCCACCCAGATATTTCAATCCGATAATATCACGTATGACACCATAATAGTCAATATCATCTGTTCCATGACTCCCCTCGACCAACACACCACAGTTTTGAGTCTTTCTATTACGTTCACGGTCCAAAATATGGAATCTATAACCTCGAACCGTGCATGCAGTATATCGAAGTGCTCTATTTGAGGGACCACGGGCCAATGCATACAATTCAGAAGAAATTGATCCGGGATCACGAGCACGTTGTTCCAAAATCTATAATTGAAATAGTATATATTTATTATTTCATTATCTTGAGTTAAAAATTTCACAATATAACATATATATAATTTTAGTTCATACACGTTCTTCAAACCATCCGGGAAATTCTTCCTCGTGTCTTGCCTCTATATTTTC
Source organism: Juglans microcarpa x Juglans regia (assembly GCF_004785595.1). Lineage (NCBI taxonomy): Eukaryota > Viridiplantae > Streptophyta > Magnoliopsida > Fagales > Juglandaceae > Juglans > Juglans microcarpa x Juglans regia. Next base: position 29,701,159 of record NC_054598.1, on the reverse strand, counting down.
TACGCCTTCCGTCCTAAGTTTGTCCATGTGGTCACTGTTATAACATGTTGCAAAAAAAGTATATTTTGAGCACAACAATTCTAATTAATTTAAAGAAAACTATAATTATTTAAAAAAATGAAATGACATACCTAAGATAATCATCAATCTCTCGGCAGTTATTTAGCACATACCACCGAACTTTACCCAACTCTCCATCAATTAAATCGTAACCTGTTTGTGCACCCAAGGGTCGTACATTCTGGGAAAACACTGATAGCTCACGAGGAGGCGGAGTAGCAAGATCAACATTTCGCTCTTGACGATTAAATCGTGTCTCAACACCATGAAGATATAGAGAGCAAAATGTTAACCATTCATCGTGTATATAGGCCTTTGCTATTGAACCCTCAGCTTTGGCTTTATTCCCAATAGTGCGCTTCAATCGATCCAAATATCTTTCAACTGGATACATCCAACGGAACTGCACCGGTTCACCCAGAAGTACCTCTCGCGGTAAATGTATTGCTAAATGGACCATGACATCAAAAAATGATGGTGGAAAGATCTGCTCGAATTTACATAGTATAGTAGTAATGTCTTCTTCCAATTTCGACAACACATCTCGATTTACTACTCGAGCGCACAAATCCTTGAAAAACATACATAGTTCAGATATGGCGACACGTACATTAGATGTCAGCTTCCCACGAATTCCCACAGGTAATAACTTCTGCAAAAATACGTGACAATCATGACTTTTCAATCCATTGATTTTCCAATCATCAGGACTTACGCATCTACCAATATTTGAAGCATAACCATCTGGCAACTTCACACCTTGCAACCATTTGCAGAAATCCATCCTCTCCTCCCTCGTCATCGTAAAACATGCATGCGGCATGACCACCATGTTGCCTTCCACCCGCAAATGCAGGTTATGTTTAATTCTCATTCTCTCAAGATCTTTCTTCGTCTTGATCATGTCTTTCGTCTTTTTGTTAATACTCATTAATGTACCCAGTATATTATCACAAATATTCTTCTCTATGTGCATTACATCCAAACTATGTCGTAACTTGCATGACGACCAATACGGCAAGTCAAAAAAAATACTACGCTTTGTCCAATTCAATTCTGGTACGGCTCGTTTTCTCTTGTTCTTTTCCCGACCTTTGCCAAAATTGTTCGCTCTAACATGTTGCAGCTGTTCCACTATCTCTTCTCTAGACAACTCTTTTGGTACAATCCTATCCTCTACTCTCCCATCAAACTTGGCACATTCTCTTCTCCATGCATGATTTGCTGGTAAATAACGTCGATGACCCATGAAACACAACTTCTGAGAAAATTTTAGCCACTCACTAGCAGTTTCTTTATTACACGTCGGACACGCTAACTTCCCTTTCGTATTCCAGCCGGAAAGATTCCCATACGCCGAAAAATCATTTATGGTCCACATTACCGCAGCATGCATCTGAAAAGATGTCGACTTAGATGCATCATAAGTTCTAACCCCTGTTTCCCATAACTCTTTCAGCTCTTCAATCAACGGCTGCATAAATACGTCAATATCATTCCCAGGTGATCTAGGGCCAGGGATGAGTAAAGTTAACAAAAAGTTTGGAGCCTTCATGCACCTTCATGGTGGAAGATTGTACGGAATCAATACCACGGGCCAAGTGCTATAACTTGTACTCATATTTCCAAAAGGGTTGAATCCATCGGTTGTGAGTCTCAGGCGCACGTTCCGAGCTTCTAACCCGAACTCCGGATACTGATTATTGAAAGACTGCCACGCAAGTGAATTAGCTGGATGCCTCATATACCCGTCATTCTTAACTCTTTTCTCCTCGTGCCACCTCATATCATGAGCTGTTTTCTTACACATATATAGTCTTTGCAACCTAGGTTTCAAGGAAAAAGACCGCAACACCTTAACCGGCACGTTTTTCTTACCTTTCCACCTCGACTCTCTACATATAGGACATGCTTGTTTCTCCTCGTCCTCCTTCCAGAACAATACACAATCATTCTTGCATACGTGTATGGACTTGTACTCAAATCCTAATCCCTTTCTCAACTGTTTCGCTTCATAAAAGTTCTTGGGCAATGCAGACCCTTCGGGAAGCACCTCATTAAATAAGTCCAATACTATGTTTATTGCTTTCGTCGACATCCCACACAATGATTTAATGTGAAGCAACCGCACAATAAACGACATTTTGGAATGTTTTGTACAACCTGGGTAAAGCTCGCGCTTTGCATCTTCCCACAGTGAAGGAAAATTTTCACAATCAGTCCCTGATCCACCACTTGAGGCATTGTCGTTAACCTCATCCATAAACATCCCAGCTCCAATGTCACCCAACATCTCCTCCATCTCATCATGCTCATAATCATCATCCATGTGCCGCAAATAATTGTGATGATCGACCAATACATCTGCTGACCCTTCATACGGCTCACCATGCAGTAGCCATCGCGTATACCCCAGATCCATACCGTTCACAAATATATGACGCTCTACTTCATCCAATCCTATCGCACACAAATTTTTACATCCTCGACATGGACACTTAATGTAACCACGACTATCAGCAGAGGCCCGTGCAAAATCAATGAAAGTTCTTACTCTACATGCATAGGGTACGTAATCCTTTCCAAGTCTATCGTCCAGACGCATCCAATTTTTGTCCATTTCTAAAAACATCTATATATTAATAACACGTACTTTGAAAATTCACATTCATCTCATGCTCCAATTCTCATTACTTTTTTGATAAGGTAGTTAGTCCTATCCCATTCGAGATTATATTCTCTATATTGCACAAATCTCATCACTATACTAATTTCCATGTTAGTAGAAATTTCGGCAGCACCTCTCCATAATTCTCCAAGTATACATGTTCAAATATCGGGATTGTGACCCTACGAACAGTATACCCGAAGAACAGTAGAAGAAGATACCGAAACTTCATATTAAACGTGGAAAGTAGCGAGTAACAAAAATGTGCAATACAGATAATATAATCTCAAACTGTCCACACTGGACAATTCAGGAATCAACGGACACATAAATGTACACTGATTCCCAAACGGGTCTAAGGGTGTTTATGCAATGTCACACGCATCTAGCAAAAAATCATACAACAATATCTCCATGTTGTTTAAATTAACAATGTCACCTTCAAGTAGTGTTATATTGTTAAACTAAAGAGGGATGAAAGATTATGTGACCCTACGTTTCGTGTCTTGTACACAACGAGGGAGAATGATCTTGAAGAAATGTTTAAATTTTAGTCTAATTACTTAACCGTCACAAACTGTTTGACCTTGACAACTCTCAAGGCCGAAGAGACTATTACAGTCAAGTAATTAGACTAAAATTTAGAGATTATAATTGTTATATATAATTTTAAAGGTTATTATATAATTTTAATTATTATCATTCCACAATTATAATCTTAATTGTTATACTTAATTGAGTGAGTTATTTACTTATATAGACAATAAGTATATAATTTTTATATAAGAATCTATTTGATCCTTATTTTCTTTCTTTTTAGTTTATAATAAATAAGTATATTTACATATTCAAACTCTACTTATTTAGTAGGTTCAAAACTTTTTTATTGAAGAGTATTTTAAAGGTTATATTATAATTTTAATTATTATTATTCTTAAAATATAATTTTAATTGTTATACTTAAATTGTAAAAGAAGTATAATATAATTTTAAATATTATAATTCTTAAAGAGTTACTTTTATTTTTTATTACTTAATTTCAAATATTATTATAAATATTTAATTATCATACTTAAATTTCAATGGTTATACAATAATTTTAATTATTATAATTCTTAAAGAGTTACTTTTATTTGTTATTACTTAATTTGAAATATTATTATCACAATTTTTCAAATCCATATCACAACATATTCACAATAACTCACAAACTATTTACAAACTATACAAATAATAATCACAATATTTCAATTGTAAGCATAAAATAACATGCCACATGTATTAACAAAGCTTAAGGGCAATATATTTGTAACAATGTAAACATATTCAAACGTCATTCACAAATAATAATTTAAATATTTAAAGTCCATATCACAATATATTCACAATAACTCACAATATATTCACAAAATAATATGCCACATGTATTAACATATTTTTAAACTTGAGTAAGCAATAAACATGTATTAACAAAGCCTAATGACAATATATTTCTAATAATAAACACAATATTTCAAATTCATATCACAACATATTTACAATAACGCACAAACTATTTACAAACTATACAAACAATAATCACAATATTTCAAGAGTAAGCATAAAATCACAACAACATATTGATAAAGTTTAGAAATATACATAGCACTCACAATATCCTCTTACAAATCAAAATCTTCCAAGTTCCCAAAACAAGCAATCCTTCAAAAAAATACAACACTAACTTATTAGAAATATTCTATAACAAAAACACATTCTATAAATATCATAAAATTCAAATAAAGACAAGAAATAAAAAATTTTTCTTATCAAAACTCAACTCTCTCTCACTCTCTAACTCAACTCTCTCTCACTCTAACCCTCTTTCTCTCTCTCTCTCTCTCCCCTGCAGGACACTCTCTCTCTGTTGCGCGCACGGGAGAAGAAGAAATGATCTGCTTCTGTGGCGCCCTCAATCCCCCTTATATAAATACACAGGAATCGAGACGCCAGGATGGTGACAACACGGTCACACATCCCAATGAAGTGCCAGTGCGTGTACATGCAACAGTGTACAAATAAAATAACACAGCGGATAGTCAACTAAGTACCAGAATTTATTTACAATCAAACATCAGTAAAAATTTAAATAGCAGTTATACAGTCATCCATAAAAATATAATACAATAGTTTTCAAATAAACAAATGAGTGATCCCAGATCACTCCTCAGGCGGAGCAGTCTCCTCAGGCTCGCCCTCCTCCTCATCATCTGCATCAAAATCTGCGTTACCACAAAATGGTATCGCAGGTAAGTATAACCCAAATAATCCTCAAGAATAAAATGCATTTAATGCAACCAAAATGCATGCATATGATGAAATATGCATTTTACTCAACACATTATTTTCCCTGAAAATAATTATTTCAACACACGCCAAAATCTCATTTTGGCCCAAAATATCTGTAAAACATTTTCCCAGAAAATGATTTACACAAAATCCAACGCACACTATTTTTCCAGAAAATAGCCAATTAATCCGTTATTACCCTATGCACCATGGCCTCCCCTATGGACCATCCGCACGTCCTGGCTTCGTAGCGGTGCTCAGTTCCACGCTTGGAGCGTATATGATCAAGCACCCACACTACGCAACGAGCGATGCTCAGTTTCGCGCCCAGCGCGTACGTGGCCAGACATCCTCTAGTCCCCGCCAGCAGAAGGACCACGGAGTCGGCACGAATCTCTCGTCCGATCCCATTGTCGCCTGACGACAATCCAGGGGACGTTACTCAGTATATTCCGCTCCCGAGTAACCAGAGGAGCTCCACCGAGATAATGTCCCATCTCGGCTTGGGGTCGTGATACACACGCACCCAAATTCCATACTCACATGAAAACCCAGTTTTCATAAACACATGAACATGAATGCAATACACGAAAACCCAGTTTTCCTTTACAAACATGATCATGCAATACACTAAAATTATTCCCGCCCAGAACGTTCGGACGTTTACAGTACACGTTCGAATGTACCCTTCTTATGATATAACATAAAGTCTAGCGGGAAAGTTCCCGCACTTTCCTCATATATGTTCGAATGTATCACAATTTTTCGTTCGAACGTTCGTAGATTTACAGATGAATGTTCGAACATTTAACTTAAACGTCCGAACGTACATTTCATCAAAGTGTTATCATATTTGAGCGGGAAATTTCCCGCACTAATTTAACTAACGTTCGAACGTTAACAGATTTGGTGTTCGGATGTACATAATTTTCTGGTGATTTTCATCAAATAACGTTCGAACGTATAGTATAAACGTCAGAACGTCTGAATAATCACACAGATACCTTAATTGAGCGGGAAATTTCCCGCCTCTTAGTTTAACGTTCGAACGTTAACTTGAAACGTTCGAACGTACGATTCCTACTATACTAACTTATAATATAATATATATAATACATTTTATATATCTATAACTATATACTACATTGTATAGTATGATAGCATAATACTTTAAATGAGAACATAAATGTATATAATATATAAACTATACCATATATATAAATCAATAATATATATTAACTTGTTACTTATTAAATTCTTTATTATATACTAACTTATACTATAATATATATACTACATTTTATATATCTATAACTATATACTACATTGTATAGTATGATAGCATAATACTTTAAATGAGAACATAAATGTATATAATATATAAACTATACCATATATATAAGTCAATAATATATATTAAATTGTTACTTATTAAATTCTTTATTATATACTAACTTATACTATAATATATATACTACATTTTATATATCTATAACTATATACTACATTGTATAGTATGATAGCATAATACTTTAAATGAGAACATAAATGTATATAATATATAAACTATACCATATATATAAATCAATAATATATATTAAATTGTTACTCATTAATTCTTTATTATATACTAACTTATAATATAATATATATATACTACATTTTATATATCTATAACTATATAATGTAAATAATGTAAATAAATAATGCAGTAAATAATTTTTTTTCCTTTTCTAATTTCAGGATATGGCTCTTCCACTGCATACTAGGAAACGATGGAGGGAAGGAGCCACGTCGGACACTGCCCGTATCGGAGCTCGTACTGTTATGGTTGAGCGAGAGGTCTTAATTAATGAGTTCGACGAACTCTGTTGGCAGCAGACGAACCTGAGAGATGTTTTCCTCAGTAGAGGCTGGGGAAATATCTGCACATTGAGGGGGAAGGTATACCCCTCAATGGTTCAAGAATTCTATATGGGGATGTGTGACATGCCTCATGATGCATCCTCTCACACCGTGACTGTACGCGGTGTTTCCATTGAGGTATCAGCAGATGTCATCCGCGAGCACCTCGAGATTCGTCGAGGAGTTGAGACATTTGCACACTCGACACCCCGTGAGGATGTAGGCACTTCTACATCATCTACTGGCCGCCCATTTGAGCCAGCATCAGCCAGAGATGCAGGCCAGTCAGAGGCTGAGGATACTAGCGTTGAGGCTCAGGATGATGACCGAGACGAGGATTTCTACATCCTCACCGGGAGGGACCGCATGCAGATCGAGAGGAAGAACGCCTTCAACCAGAACCATCTGCTGCATTTCTTCCGCATGTTGCACCTTATTGTTGCAACAAATGTCGATCCTGTGGCTCATAAAACCACATTTAGTCGGCTTCGGGCACAATTTTTGATACGAGTGGCACGTGGAGATCCTATAGATTTGCCACTGCACATCTTTGAGAGGATTCGTTACGAGGTAAGCATCGTCTCCACGGATAATCTCCCATATGGTGTCCTAATCAGCCGACTATTACTTGCACGGGGAGTGCCGACCCAGCCAGAGGAGCGGGTCAAAGATCAGATGAACCCCCTCGACATGACCACTCATCGACGTAGCATTGGATAGGCGAGGGGACGTCAGCCACCCCCTGTAGAGGATCTAGTTCCTCCGACGCAGCCTGAGCCAGGTCATGTCGGGAGTAGTAGTCAGTATACGCCGAGTACATCTGCAGGAGATGTGCGGCCTGCTTGGGTTGATGCGGTCATCTCACAGCTGACTGCGCATATCAATCATAAGATCGATCGATCGCTCGAGGCTATATCGGCGTCTGTTGCCGAACTCACCCATCGTGTAACTATCCTCAACGACAAGGTTGATACCTTGACTGAGGAGGTACGGAGTTCGACTTTTGCGGATAACGTTATCATCTGACTGTTGTTTACTACATTTTATCAAATTTTGTATTTTATTTTTAATATTTGTAATGAAAAATATTATTGAATATTTCTATCGTTTTTTTAATTTCAATTTTTAATCTTCTTTGATGTTATATTTTCCAACTTTAATACTAAATCACTGCATTTCAAATATATATAAATCAATAATATATATTTATATATTACAAAGTGTGTATATATAAATATATACAATTCAATTTTTTAGACTTGTTCACAAATTATGCACAATAAAAACCACATAATTTTTAAATTAAAGTCATTTAATTTAAATTTACAATGAACGTTCGAATGTTATTACTTAACGTTCGAACATTGGTGCAAATATTTTACGTTCGAACGTAAAATTAATAACATTCGAACGGTTGCGCCAAAACATTTTACGTTCAAACGTAAACAGACATAACGTTCGAACATATATGTGACGTTCGAAAGCATATTTCCCATACGTTGGAACGTAAAAAAAACACATTCTATCTTTAGTGACGGTTTTCAGAAACTGTCATAGAAAATGCCTTTTAGAGACGGTCTAGGGACTGTCACAATTTCCCAACCGTCACTAAAAAGCAATTGTGTTGTAGTGCTATTTTTCAAAATAATTACGCTGCATTTACTCTCTTGCAAATCAAATTTTACTATATCAATAATGCAAAAAGTATATTTTCTTCACTGACTTGGTAGAGATGGACAAAGACAAGATTTAAATGAGTGTTTGGTTAATATAATAATTGAGAGAAGGGTTTTAGAAAATACCATAAAGAAAAATAAATGGCCCATTTGTTGCAGAGAGACTTTCACCTGATAAGAGAGAGAGGAGAGAGAATGCTTTAAATGGTACCATGTTCTAAAATTTGTCAGGAAGAAAAGAATGTGTAAGGTAATTGCTAATGCAAGAAATCACATAACAGGTTAGAACGGAGGAAAGAGTCATTCCTGACCCACAACGATTATTTGGGCGTTGATACGGTGCTCTTCGCGTTTATACATTAAATAAATAATAAATAAACAAATAAAAGATAACGAAAGAAACAGATTTACGTAGTTCGGCATAAAAGCTTACGTCCAAGGGTCATTTGGAGGGTAAATCTACTATAATATAAGTATTTTACAGTCTCTTATAATCTCTCATTTCTCTTTGTATAATGGAGATCGGAGACCATTTTTCTAGAGAACATAATATCTTCGACGCTCTCTTAGTGATGTTGAAGATAATCCCTTGAAAGAAGATCCTTTAGAGTCATTATGTGTGGTGGAGTCTGTGCATAGAGAAGTTGTAGAGAGCCTGTCTAGAATTCTGGAGATCTCCTTATATAGAGATCTATTTTCTTCCTTGATTGAGTTCGACTTGCTTTATGAAACCCTTTCCTTTGAGGAGTCTGGATCAACTTGTCTTATCTCTTATTGCCTTATTTTTTAACTTTATCTCTTCCTTCATTATTAATGATAGATTTTCAATAGGCTAGACCCAGTCAACTTTAACTCTAACAGATGCCCGCAATTTTTAAGGTCGATTTGCTCAATAAGAAGGCCTTGAAAATCTTCAAGTCAATAATCTGCAGAAAAATTAAATTCCAGGAAGCTTGTTTGCGTGAACATTTTCCTAATAATTGAGTGTTCAGATGGTTGCACGTGACTGTTTATCATGAGCAATGAGTGCGCATTCCTGTTGATAGTAATATTTTTCTTTTTGATGGCATTAGCGGATTTTTTGCCCCTTGAGGCGATTTTCTAGTGGTATTGATGTCAGAGTTCATATGCTATAACCTACGCTAAATAGTCAAGGAGCCCCTCGACCCATTCCTGAAGGTGACCCATGCAAGACAGTTGTGGAGCTTGGGGCTCATTCTTAGAGATAACTCATTGGCGGCAATTGTGGCACGAGTGCAAGGGCACTCGACATTGTGGGCGAGGGTTAGAGCGATAAAGAGATTGTCATCACCCATAGTTTGGCGTGAGTCAAGGGCTTGACTTTGAGGGTGAGGATCGAACCAGTCAAGGGACTGGCATCGCCCATAGTTAGACGCAAGTCAAGGGACTCAACTTTGAGGGCAAGAGTAGAAGCAGTCAATGGAATGCAATCGCCCATAGTTTGCCACAAGACAAGGGATTCGACTTTTGGGGTGAGGTTCAAAGCAGTCAAAGGACTGCCATCGCCCATAGTTCGCCACAAGTAAAGGGGCTCGACTTTGAGGGTGAGGGTCTAATCAAGGGATTGTCATCGCCATAGTTCGCCACTAGTCAAGGGACTCAACTTTGAGGGCGATGGTCGAAACAATTAAGGGACTATCATCTCCTGTTGTTCGCGATGAGTGGTCTTGAGTTTTGCTTATGTGAGGGTCAGGCAGTCAAGGGCTTGTCACCATTTGTTGCTCGTGGCGAGTCAAGTGAATCAACTTTTGTTTGGGCGAGGTCCAAGCAGTCAAGGGACTATCACTGGCCGTTGTTCGTGGCGAGTCAAGGGATCAACCTTTGTTTGCATGGGGGCCAGGCAATCAAAGGACTGCACTGCCCGTTGTTCGCGATGATTCAAGGGATTCAACTTTGTTGAAAGTGATACTCGATCGTGCTGGTGAGTCAAGTTGGTTAGTGTAGATAATCCAAATCACGAGTTTGATATTTACAAACCTGAGTCGTTTCCTAGTCAAGGGACTTGACTTTGAGGGCAAGGGTTGAAACAGTTAAAGGACTATCACCTCCTGTTGTTTGCGATGAGTCAAGGAACTCGACTTTTGTTTATGCGAGGGTCGGGCAGTCAAAGGATTGTCACTGCTCGTTGTTCGTAGCGAGTCAAGTGAATAAACTTTTGTTTGGGCGAGAGTCAGGGCCTGACCGTCAGGCAGTCAAGGTATCGTCACTACCTGTTGTTTGTGGCGAGTCAAGGGATCAACGTTTATTTGCATGGGGGCCGGGCAGTCAAAGGACTGTCACCCCCCGTTGTTTGCAACAAGTTAAAGGATTCAACTTTGTTGAAGGTGATGCTCGATCGTGCTGGTGAGTCAAGTTGGTTAGTATAGATAATCCAAATCATGAGTTTGAGATTTACAAACCTGAATCGTTTTGAAAGAATGCGGTGGTGGCTTGAGGTGCTAAGATGAGACCCACGGGCAGCCAAGCTTTTGCAATGATGAAGATTCGAGGTGCCCGCGATATTGAGTGATTTTATTCTGATGGAAAATATTTAAGATGCATGAGCGGTGCTCAGGAGAGGCGTTGTAGTCGGTGTTTAGTGCCACATGGGTGATTTTTAGTAAAGTATGTTCTCGAGGTGTGGAGACACTAGGATTCCCATGGAACCGCGAGAAGTTTTTATGGAAAAAAGCTCCAAAAATCAAATTTGTTAGTAAAAATTTGAAAGTTAAATAGGAAGTTTGAGAGAGATAAACCAAAGCAATTTTGTTGCTACTTTCAATTTTTTCCAATTGAGATTGTTCGCTGATAAATGATTTTTGCATAGGGAAGTTGTCCATCTTTGAGAGTTTTTGTAGCAATGGTTTGACTTAAGATGTTTTATTGGGTTTTGAGAAATGAGAGGAAAAAAAACTAATCAAAATATTACAAAATTAAAAAATTGTTTGAGTATAATTTTTTGATATTACTTTTATTTTGAAATTTAGAAAAGTTATATTGTTTTTTATATTTTATTTGAGAGTTTGAAAAAGTTTAATGATTAGACGAAAAAGTTAAAGATTTAAAATTAAAAATATTTTGTTTTCTAGTGATGTTTGGAGCGGAAATATTTAAGAATACTTTAGATATGTTGTGTTGCCAAATAGAAACTCAATGAATGGAGTAGACCATGTTATTAATTTTGAGCGACCGACCTGTCGCATTGGTTTGATTTGGAAAATCCCTGCACATGGTTGTGGTATGAGATTCGGAGAATATACTTTTAATAAATAATTGCAGATCATATTGTTTTTTATATATAAGATAATAAGATTAAGATATAACTCTTTATTGTTGTTGCAGATAGATGTTGATCATTTTTTTTTTTTATGTTTGGTTTGGTAGAGACAATTTTTTATTTTTTTTGTTACTGGTGATCAATAACTCTTTATTTTGTTGTGTAAAAGGTTGTAAAAAATGATTGCGTATCTTTGATTACTATATATTAGTACAAGGATTTTATTATAGATAGAGGGTAAGGGATTTTTTACAATCTTTTGGCAAACAAGTGCTACAATAAAAAAAATAAAAATTATTAAAGTAAACTTACAAACTGACATGGTTTCATCTGATACATTAAATCTATTTTACAATAAAAATAACTTTATAATTTAATATATCGTATCAAAACATATGAGTTTGTAAATTTATTTTTGTAGAATCTCTTTATGGTTAAAACATTTCTCAATTGAAAAATTATATTTATCATCTCCACAAACCACATTTATTTTTATTATTTTTATTTTATTTTCTTACTAAATGTGTGGTATATGAATGATGAATAGAAGAATTCAATTAATTTAAGAAAAATAAAACCAAAATAGATTTAAACAAATAATAAATAAATAAATAAAAATAAGTGTCGTGTGGGGGAATGATGGATAACAAGGCTCTTCTCAATTAATATATGATAATATTTTGTCATAGATCAACATCAATATTATTGATGTTATTTTGTTTTTATATATATAGCTTAGAAGAAACGTTAAAATATCATTGTTAACTAATTAATGCAAGTCTCCCATGGTCTCTAACTTCTACAACGCGTTATGAACTTTCCAAATCTTCTCCTCTCTACTTACCGACTTTATTTTTTTGTTTGATAAAATTTCATTGGCAGTTTTCAATTCGTAGTTTTTTTTTAAAGGAAAATAAGCGTCCTTTTGATGTTATGGACGATAATGATTATCAGAAGAAAGTTCAGTATGTCACTCTTTTATTTTTGTTTTTTGGCCACAGAGCGTTGCATTACGAGGTTGCAGAGTATATGGAGAATTCTCCAAGTAGAATTTTTGCGTAAATTTCACGCAAGTTCTCTACTAAGTTGCATGCATACTTCAATTGGAAACCTTAATTCTTTCAATCTCTTGTAGACTGATTATCTCAATTTCTCTGGATCCGTCCCAAATTGATTCTTTATCCTTATTCAACTCACTTATTAGAACCATTCAGGGAATTCATTTAGCGATTTGTCATGCCTCACCAAATTAGCTTGATCTACTAACACTCTTCCACATTTACAAATTTTATTTTTGAGTTCTCTCAACTTAACAAGGTTTCCATATTTTTATGAAACTAGGAAAAATTGGTGAAGCTAAATCTATCCATAATAATCTTCAAGGCGAAATACCCAATGAATATGTGATGCAAGTAAAGAAGTTAATTTTCTTTCAACTTTCTCACAGGCTTTGAAAATTCTTGAGATGTTCAAACATTCACCAATTTAGAAAATATTAGACCTTGGTGTTAAGATATAAAATAAATAATAAAATCTAACTCTTTCCATCAGCTTAAGTTTTTGGGATTAGAGGTGATTTCACATGGTATCAGAGATAATAAGTTCAACTCTGAGTCAAGTAGACTTAGATAAAAGCCTACGTCCATGGGTTGTTTGGGGGAAAAACCTACTTGATAAATGATTTTACAATCTCTCATGGTCTCACATATCGCTCAATACAATAGAAAAATCTAAGATTTCAGGAGGTTGAAGACGATGTCTTCCTTGAGATAGATCTGGTGGAGTCATTATGTGTGGTGAGTTTGTATGTAAAGAGCTTGTGGAGAGTCTGTCAGATTTGTGAGGATCTCCTCCTTATATAGAGGTTTATTTCCTTGTGGTGATTAAATCTAACTTACCTTGTAAAGTCTTTTCCTTTTAGGAGTCTGAGCTAACTACTTTTAATTTTTCTCTTCCTTGCCTTATATGTTCTCTACCTTATTTATTGACTTTATCTTTTTCTTCATTATTAGTGATAGGTTTTCAATGGATTGGACCTAATCAATTTTTTCCTTAACACCTAGATTACCATCAAATGAATTGTTCGGAAACTGTCTCAAATTGATTTCCATGCAGTGTGGGACTTGTGAGAAGATTGTTGAAAAAATTGTTAGAAAAGAAAGTTGGGTTAGTTGTGAGATATTTCTCCAAACAACTTGTTTTGAGAAATGTCCAATGATTATATTTATGTCAAGTTCTCCAACAATGATGGAATATGACCGGAAAGAGTGTTGTTGGAAAAAATGAGAATGTGTATAAGTCAAATAGATGGTGATGGAATTGGGAGAGAGAGGTCTTTGGAGGCTATTATTCTCAAGGTCTAACTCTTGTAGATTAGGTTTGGGAAGAACTATTTAGTGAATTTTTAAATTTCGTGTGAAGGGGGTTTAAATTTTTTATAAATATGACGAATGTTCAATAAACATAGTACATGATTTTTTTAAAAGTCTAACTTAAAAAATTGACATGTTAAAAATATTTACTTATCAGGTATATGAAGAACACTTATTATATTTATAAATGTGTTGGAAGAAACTTTTTTCAAGGAGTATTTAAATTGTTAGTACACTGCCCCATGACCTCACCTCATCAATTGGTACTATGAAAGTACAAAATTAAAAAAGAAATCATAAATTCAAGACTAAAAGAAACGAAAAAAAAAGAGTTCCTCTTTGGAACAGTATATCCTATACAGTGGGTTTATCAGGAGCTAATAAAGAGCTGACACGTCAACTAAACACATAGAAATATTTTGAACCGCATCACACCATAGTGGAAGAGATGAAACACTGAGAACCCACCTACAGAAAAGAACGCATCACCACTTTGGGCCAGAAGAGCTGTAGGCACCACCATAACCCACACAACAAATTTCAGCACTACTACTTCTCTACAAGTTTTCCATTTGTCTTGTTTACAAGAAAACCAAAGGCTTGGAACAAAAATCCCATAAAAAACATAGAGCAAGAAAATAGTACCAGTGGTATCTCTGGTTGGTGCTTTGAACGTTGCTTCATGTCTCTAAAGATATAAACACTGGTGACCAAACAGTACAAAAAAAAAAAAAAAAGACAAAGAAAGAAGTAGCTCATGGGCTTCTTTTCCCCCATGGCGATAATCATCGATCATATGCTGAAAATCCTCTTCTTTGTTTATTAATATCTCAACAAACTGTAGTCCTTGAGACTGTTTACCCGTGGGCAAAATCCTTTTCCCCCATGGCAATAATCATCGATCAGATCACCGGCAACCAGTGGAGAACTATACAGCAGCTGAGATTGTTTACAGTGAGCGATTGCTTCCTCTATTGAACCCTTTGCCTCTGGATTGGTGCTGCAACTCCTCTTGAGCAGCTGCAAATCGTAAAAACCACTTGAACTAAATGAAAAAGATGAAGAACCAGATGAAGATGTAGACGAAGATGAAGACTTTGTTGCAGAATGCTGTTGAATCACACTAGAAAATGACCTCCTGTGGGTAGTAACACTTTCCTCCAGCATTTCTCTTTCAATGCTCTAGAGAGGGGTTTCGGTAGGTGACCTGAGCTCCAAAGAGGGAACGTAAAAATCGTGAGAGAGGGGAAGCATGAACGACGAGAGCTGCCTGTGCGAAAATGTCGAAAGAGGGGGGAACTAGGGAAGCCGAGACTTGAATGGGGGAAGAGAAATTGTTTTTTTTTCTCTTAACCGCGGGACACAATAGTTTGGGTTTGAGGTCTACGTGGCACCTTATCATTAGAGGCTATTGTTTGGAGAAAAACAGAGCTTCCTATGTGAAGATTTTCTCAAAAAATAAAAAAGAAAAAAAAAAGATAAGGAATGTGGTTCTCTTTATCTGTGGCTTCAACAGATAGGCGAGAAGGGCAAGGGGGTTTTCCCTTCACCACTTCTAGTGCCTTGCATTGGGGGGGGGGGGGGGGGGGGGGGGGGTTATGTGTTTGGGGTCAGGAGCAAAGAATCTCCCCCCAAATCCAATTACTTTTCCATACTATGCCCGCACAGTATGTTAAGATAGAGAAATGTTACTCAACATACCTTTTATCATCATCGTCTTATCATGTCATGATGTGTATTAAATGATTGGAAGCTATTAACTATATTTTACTTGTAGACCTATCATTTAACGACAAACATGTTGAAACGATGATGATAACAAGATGATCAATAAATTTTTCCGCTAAGATACTCAAATCATTGCTTGTGATCCAGATTCCAAACTGTTATATTTATTATAAATTGTGATATTAAATATGTGAATTTATTGAATGCGGATTATTATTTATTTACGTGAACTTCTATCTCAAAGAGATGCATTGGCTCAATGGTAATGATATGTTGTTTCAAATGAAAAGATAAGAGTTTGAAACTCCAAAGGTGCAATTTGGTTTATTTTGTGAAGTTTTGGACTTGGACAAACACAATGCTTGGGCCGGTCAAGCCTTGCACATGGACCAACCAGTCACAACACTTGAGTGCTTGCACATGGGCTGGATAGGTACTTTGATAGGGTGCAATGCTTCAAAAATCTATTTAAGTGAAACATCATGACCTTTAAAGTTGAAAAGTCACAAATGAATAGTTATGATCTTTCACATGGTGCCACTTCATTCTCTATAAATAGGGGATTAGACCTACGAATTTATTCATTCCATTCTCCCATATTTTCAGTCACTTACACAATTTTGTTGAGAAACGTTGAAGGAAAAATTTTAGAATTGTTATCTGCAGTTGGTGACTTTGTTGTATATTGGAAGTGAATTGCTTGTAACCCGGTAGCAGACTTTTTCAAGTGGGGGCAATTATCACCTTAAAGATAGTGTTCTACACATCTTAAAGTTGTACTTATTTTTCAGATTACTGTATATGCACAATTTTCTTCAACAATTTTAAGGTGATAATCGCAATGGGATCAAATTCTAATATGACGACTTTCAAGATGATGAATCAAGACTTTTTCAAACTAGATAAGTTTGATGGAACAAATTTTAATCGCTGGAAAGACAAGTTGATGTTCATTCTTACTACATTGAAGATTTCATATGTCTCGTATTCAAACTTGCCGGTACTTCTAGAACCCAAATATGACGATAATGATCAAATCCAGGTGGAATGCAAGAAGCGCGAAGAAGATGAATTGGTATGTAGAGGACACATTCTAAATACACTTTACAATCGTCTCTACGACTTGTTTACATTAATCAAGTCACCAAAAGATATTTGAGAGGCATTGGAATTAAAGTATAGAACCGAAAAATAAGGTACGGATCAATTCCTTATTATGAAATATTTTGAATTTACAATGAATAAATAATACACTTCTTTGATGGATCCAGTCCATGAATTGCAAGTTTTAGTGAATAAACTTTGAGATCTTAATGTTAAAGTTTCTGAACCTTTGCAAGTTGGGGCTATTATTGTCAAACTCCAAGTTGGGATAATTATAGAAAGAAACTTATGCACATAACAGAAGATTTCACTATAGAGCAAATTCAAAAACATTTATGAATTGTTGAGGAAACTTGAATTCGTAATAAAAAATTATTTTCTCAAAATGGCTCTAAAGTGATATTTGTTTATGAGAAAAATAAGTTTCAAGGTAATTTTGGAGGAAATAAGAGAAAATATAATGACTTTTTTCAACAATAGTGACAAGTCCAAGAAAATAAAAACTTGTTACAAGTATGGAAAGAATGGGGCACTTTAAGCGTGAATGCAAGTACAAAAAGAAATACAAAGAAGAAAGAGGCAATCCCAATAATGCAAATCTGACCAAAAATAAGATTTCAGAAATTGTGGTCATGGTCTCTGAAATGCACTTTAGCATGATTACAGAGTTAAATATGGCTACAACAACCGAATCTTCTAATTGGTGGTATGATTCAGGCACTACCATTCATGTTTGCAGTCAGAGATGTCAATTAAAAACTTATGAAGATGTAGCTAGTAGATGGACGTGTAGTACTAATGAAAAATCACAACTCTGAAAAGTTGTGGGAAAAGGAACTGTGGAACTTCAGCTCACTTATGGGAATAAACTTATTCTTGTTAATGTTCTTCATGTGCCAGAAATAAAAAAAAAAAAATCTTGTATTTGTAAATTTGCTTTGTAAGAAGGGTGTTTAGACAGTAATCAAATCTGATAATGTAATTCTTTCCAAATGTGGAGTGTTTGTTAGAAAATGGTACTCTTGTGATGGGATGTATAAACTAAGTATTGATAAAATAAGTTCTAATTCTACTTATATAATTGAGTCTTCTACTTTGTGACATAATCGTTTAGCACATTTGAATTTTAAATCTTTAAAGTTTATGTCTAAATATTGTTTAATTTTATATAATTATGGACATGGTGCTAAATGTAAAATTTGCATCAAGCAAAACTGACAAAGAAACCTTTTTCCTAAAAAGACAGAAATACACAATTATTAGAACTTGTACATTTTGATATTTGTGAACTAAATGGTATTTTAACTAGAGGAGGCAATAGATATTTTATTACTTTTATTGATGATTTCTCAATATATACGTATGTATACTTGACGAAAAGTAAGAATGAGGCCTTCAATATGTTCAAATATTATAAGTCTATTATTGAAAATTAAAAGGAAAGGAAAATTAAGATAATTAGTAGTAATTGAGGTGGTGAATATTTTCCAACTGAATTATCTTTGTATTGTGAGGACAATGACATAATACATCAAACTAGTGCATCATATACTCCACAACAAAATGGTTTAGCAGAAAGAAAAAATAGGACACTAGTTGATATGTTAAATGCTATGATTTTGAATGTAAAACTGTCTTTTAATTTGTGGGGAGAAGCATTGCTAACAATATGTTATTTGGATAATATAATACTTTATATGAAATTCAAAATTTCACCATATTAATTGTGGAAATATAGGAAACCAAATCTGGAATACCTAAGGGTATGGGGTTGTTTAGCCTTTTATAGAGTTCCAAACCTAAAAAGAACAAAATTAGGTCCAAGGGCAATCAAGAGTGTTTTTGTAGGATATGCTGATAATTCAAAAGCATATAGACTTTTAAATTTTGATTCTAACGTTATAGTAGAATCAAAGGATGCGGATTTTATTTAAGATAAATTCAATAATGATTTTAAAGCAGTATTAGATCCTACTCAAACACCAGAATCTGATTTGAGTCGGAAAATGAATTGTATAATTCCTGACACATTGACTGAACCGAGAAGAAGTCAAAGAGTCAGAAAAGAGAAAAGTTTGGATCCAGATTTTATGTCATCTCAGGCTATTGTTTTCCTTTTGGAAGGAAATAGAGATGATATTTTAAATAAGATACTCATTCTATTAAATATAGAAGAAGATCCAAAAAGATTTAAAGAAGCTATGACTTCTAGAAATGTTGCATTTTAGAAAGATGTGATAAATGATAAAATTGACTCAATATTGTCTAACAATACTTGGGTTTTAGTAGACTTGCCTATTGGATCAAAACATATTTGTTGTAAATGTGTATTTAGAAGAAAATACAATACAGATGGGTCACATCAAACTTTTAAGGCCAAATTAGTAGCCAAAGGTTTTAAACAAAAAGAGGGCATAGAGTATTTTGATACGTAGGCTCCAGTGGCTAGATTTACATTCATTAGAGTGCTTATGACACTAGCTTCAATATATAACTTATTTGTACACCAAATAGATGTTTAAAATTGATTTTTTTTAAATGGTGAATTGGATGAAGATGCATACAAGGAACAACCAGAAGGATTTGTTATGCATGGGCAATAAAAGAAAGTTTACAAATTAATTAAGTCATTGTATGGATTAAAGCAACCATCACAACAATGGCATAAGAAATTTGATTTGATAATTTTATCTCATGGATTTAGGCATAATAATACTGATAAGTGTATTTATTTTAAATTCATGGATTGTTATGGCGTTATAATATGTCTTTATGTGGACGACTTGCTTATATTGGGAACAAATATGGAAGGAATATCTGAAACTAAGAAGTATTTATCTTCAAAGTTCAAAATAAAGGATCTTAATGAAATTGACATTATTTTGGGTGTCAAAATAAAGAAACATAGTGGGAGTTATTCTTTATGTCAATTTCATTATGTTGAAAAAATGTTTCTTAAATTTCAACACTTAGAAATTAAAGAAGCAAATACCCCATATGACTTTTCATTTAAATTAACTGAGAATGCTAGTAGAGTGGTTACTCAGTTAAAATATGCTGGTGCAATTGATAGTTTAATGTATGCAATGCATTGCGCTAGGCCAGATATTTCATTTGCAGTATGTAAACTTTCTAAATATATGGGTAATCCTAAGACAGAGTACTGGAAAGCAATTGGTAGAGTCTTTGGGTACTTTAAAAGAAATAGTTCATTATGACTATATTATACCAATTTTCCTGCTGTACTAGAAGGATATTGTGATGTTAGTTGGATTATTAGTGCAAGTGATAATATGGCTACGTCTGGTTGAGTTTTCACCCTTGGTAGTGGGGCTGTTTCATAGGCTTCTAAGAAATATACATGTATTTTCACATTTTACAATAAAATTTGAATTTGTAGCCTTGGCGATAGCAGGTAAAATGGTTGATGAATTTGTTATTTGACATAAAGTTGTGGCCATAACTAATGTCAGCCATTTCTTTGCACTGGCATAGTGAAGCTACTATGTCTAGGACTTATAGTAAGGTTTATAATGGAAAATCTAGATATATTAGCTTGAGAAATGAATACATCAAAAAATTAATAAGTGATGGTATTATCACTATTGTATATGTGCGGTCAAGTAAAAACTTAGCGAATCCTTTCATAAAGGAACTCTCAAGAGATATGGTAAATAATACATCTAGTGAAATGAGTTTGAAACCTTTTTTTTAAAAAAGTCACCTGTAAAAGGAATCCAATCTTACACTATTAATAAATAGTCTAATGCTTAATGAGTAATAACAAGTTACATTTATGAGGCTAGGATAACACTAAAATTTAATGTGAAAAATCCTTCCAGGATAGTCAGTGTTGGTTGTTATTCTAAATGTAGGATGCGTATCATACTCTTAATGAAGTTCAATAGTTGTGTAAGTGTCTGAAGTAACAGAGATATAAAAAGAACTTTACCTATGTGAACATAAGAGGTGAGAACAAATTCTAGCAAAAGTTTAAGGTTTATTTTTGTAAATGTTCATGAATGCCAAGATGGGATAGAGCACGTAGATTAGTGCAAATAATTGGTCAGTTATCTTCCTAAAATTGGATAGAATTATGCGTGTGGTATTTCCGTTCTTAGCATATAGAGTCTTAGTCTAAGCCTAGGCCACCATTGACTTTGTTAAGAATTTGAAATACTTACACTAATTGAAGGTTTAAGTCAAGAGATACCTCCTTGTATGCATGAGGATATTAGTATTTAACTGAAAATTTAATATCGCAATCTAAGTGGGGGATTGTTATATTTATTATTTATTGAATGTGAGTTATTATTTATTTGCGTGAACCACTATCTCAAAGAGATATATTGGTTCAGTGGTAATGATGCGTTGTTTCAAATGAAATGGTAGGAATTTGAAACTCTACAAGTGTAATTTAATTTATTTTGTGAAGTGTTAGACTTGGACAGACATAATGCTTGGGCCGACCGAGCCTTACAGGTGGGCCAAACAGTCACAACACTTGGGTGCTTGCACATGGGTTGAATAGGCACTTTGATAGGATGCAATGCTTCAAAAATCTATTTAATTGAAAATGCACTTATAGAGATTCGAACTAGTGCCCTCCCTTCCCCAAGAGAGCCGCCTACTGATCACTAGGCTAGGCACATACCTTTTGGTCTTTAAGTGAAATATCATGACCTTTAACTACCAGTTGAAAAGTCATAAGTTAAGAGTAGTGATCTTTCATATGGTGTCACTTCATTTTCTATAAATAGGTGATTAGACCCACGAATTTAATGATTCAATTCTCTCATATTTTCAATCACTTACACAATTTTGTAGAGAAACTCTAAAAAAAAAATTTCAAAATTGTTATCTGCAATTGGTGATTTTGTTCTATCCTGTAGGTGAATTGCTTATAATCTGGTAGCAAACTCTTTCGAGTGAGGACAATTATCACCTTAAAGATAGTGTTCTACAAGCCTCAAAGTTACACTTATTTTTCAGATTATTGTATTTGCACAATTTTCTTCAACACAAACTTGTGATATAGTGTCTAGTTTGATATTTTTAAGATTTTTATTATCATTGATATAAGAGCCTTCAAAATACAATGAACATGTTCGGTTAAATCCTTTATTTTTAGGTTTTGTGTTTTTTTAAGAAAAATATTATTGATATTTATAATTTTACTCAAGTCGCCATATTTTGCTGAAGTCATGAGCGGCCCGGTATAAAATAAGGCTTAAAGTGAAAATTGAAGATGATGCTTTTTTATCTTTAATATAATAATAGAAATTAAATAATTATTCTGAATATGTAAACATTTAAAATTTATTTAAAGTTAACAATATTCCTATTTACTTAAATATGATATAATGATACACTAACAATTGCAGTATATCAAAACTCAAATAAACAAATGAACTTGACCATCTCAAGGAGAGGCTAAGGGCATATTTGGACACTTAGATATTCTAAAAAATTATCGTAATTTCTTTCTCAAATATTATCTAATTATTATAAATTTTAAAAATTTTAAAACAAAACACAAATATTAATACAACTTTTTCAAACTTGAAAATAAAAATTATATTTAAACATTTTTTATCTTTATAATATTTTTACTCAAGTTTTTCTTTCTTATTTTTTAAAATCAGATAAAACATCTTAACTTAAAATATTTTACTAATATTCATAAACTATTTTAGTATAATTTACAAAATTTTAAAATATTTTAATTACCAAACAAACCTAAATTTCTGAGAATGGCCAAATAAAATCAATAATATTATGCAAAATTTTAAAGTATTTTAATTTCCAAACGAACTCTAAATTCCTGACATTAGGTAAAGTCTAAGCAGTAGGTAAAGTCTATGCAGTAGAAAAATCTAGAGTGAAAGAGATTAGGTAAGGTCTAAGCAGTAGAAAGATCTAGAGTGAAATTAAGTAAAGTCATAAATCATACGCCAAGCAGCAGCTTACACCTACTGTATTAACCTATTTCCTTGTGAAAAATTAAGCTATATTGCTAGGATTTTTTTTTTTTTATATATATATATATATAGGAAAATGCTTCTCCTACTGCTGTTGGGTTTTTTATTTTTATTTTTTTACTTAATAATTAAAAATATATTTTATATTTTTTAATGATGTTATAAAATATTTTTTTAAAAATATATTAAGTGTTAAAAAATATATGTAAAAAAAAAATATCTAAAATATACTAGCGGGAGACTTTAACGGTGGCCGTAGAGCTACCATTTTTTATATACTAATATAGGTACAACGTGCTATACTTTAAAAAAAAAAAAATGATAAAAAAACTGATCTGATAGAAAATATGCATAAAAAATAAACTACGTAAGAATTGTATTTTTAACTTCTCCAAACCATACTATATTGAAAACAATAAAATAAGTAACATTATGTAGGTCATAAAACCCTTTTGTTACATAAAGAACTCTCTGTCTTTTCTTTCTCGCAAATACACAAAAAAGTTGTCAGATGTATGACCATGCAAACATATTTTAGTCTTATTCAATTGGAAAGCATCGTCATTTTTTAATCTCGGTGTCGGTGACTCTAGCACCATCTTTTTTATTTGTCATGCAGTCCAGTCAACTATGCCTGCCACATTTCCATTGCATTATTTTTTAAAAATGAGTAGCACGCTCGGTGTTACTGTTAGTGGTAAAATTATTATTATTTTTTATTTATATTTTTTTAATATTTTTAAAAAATAAAAAAAATACATTTAAAATTATTTTCTTCATCATTCAATAAAAAAAAAAAACCGAGCAGTATATCCAGCGGCATAATAGAGTTTTCTTTTAAAAATAAATGCACTTATTTTTTTTTTTATTGATTGTTTTATTTTCTTTAATATAAAATAATTACACATATCAGTAGTATATAAATAATAGGTAAAAGTAAATGTACGTAACATTTTTTTTCTTTATTTTCGTTTGCTCTTTTTTTAAGATTAAGTATCGTTTGAATTCGAAGATGAGTTGAGATAAGTTAAGATGAGCTGTGAATAGTAATAAGATTTATGAGTTAAAATTGATGAATAATAATAAATAGTAGTGAGATGAGTTGAAATGAGTTGAAATAAGTTGAGATGACTTGCGAATATTGCGAATATTGTTGAAGTGAGTTGAGTTGAATTGAGTTGAGATGATAAAATATTGTTGGAATATTATTTTTTAATATTATTATTATTTTAGAATTTGAAAAAGTTGAATTGTTTATTATATTTTGTGTTGGAATTTGAAAAAGTTATAATGATGAATTGAGATGAGTTGAGAGTAGTTGAAGATCTAAACAAAGCCTAAAGCTACTCACATCGCTGAGGCTCCCGCTTGACTATTTTTTAATTTGTTTTACTTAATAGTTAAATAAGTATTTTTTAATAATATTGTAATTTTCTTATTTTTTAAAAAATATTTAAAAATATCAAAAAAATACATATAAAAAAATACAACAATTGCACTAGCGAGAGCTTCCAACAGTGGTGGTAGAGCCACCTTATTTTTAATTTTAATTTTAATTTTTAATATTTTGGAGCCATGTATCAGCAGGGGATCTTTAAGGCAGTACTGAAATAGTAAAAAATTTAAAATTTGAAATTTGAAGTTTAAATTAAAAATAAAGAAACAAATAAAATGAGAGACCATAGTTAAATATTTATAATATTGTGCATAAAATTATACTACATGTAACATTAATCTTTTTCAAATATTTTTTTAAATACGTATGTGGTTAAAGGACTTAAATATTTTTTCTTTATACATGTTTGGTTAGGAGTAATACTAGTGTACCTCTAAGTTATATCATTCAATTTGCTCCTTGATGTAACACCATATTGTAGTACTGCATGACTTATTAAAAAATAAATATTAAAGACAAAATGACGTCAAAAAATATAAAAAGAAGAAAACTAAATATGACGTCAAAAAATAAATACTTGTGTTTTAACTTTTTTAAATTGTTTTAATAAATTACGTGGTATCACATTGTAGTATCACATTAAAGAAGCAAAATGAGTGATGTAAATTAAGATAATAGCATTTATCTTTGGTTAAAGTCCTTTATTTTTAAAGTTTTGGATTTGTTGAAATATATTTTGCACTTTTCAAAAGTTTTATTTATTCACTTCTTTTTTCTTTTTTAGCTTTTTTCTGAGCTTTAGGTCTTATATATATATATATATATATATATATATATATATTTATATATATATTCGTCTCCAAGAAATTATATTTGACAATTTAAAAGTATCATTGTATCATCTTTTTCTATTTATTGTGAGACACGACCAACCTCGACCGGCTGAGGATATCAACAAAGGATTGCTACATTGCATATAGGTCAAAGGTTTTGGAAAAGAGAGAATCAACTCAGCCTCCCTCTATATCTTGTATACACAGCACATGCACGTGTTTTTTTTTTTTATTTTTTTTCTTTTTGAGTTCAGTGCGCTCTCCTCTCTCCCCCTGCCGTGTGAGGGCTGTACAGAAACCGTGCAAACCGGTCGACATCAACTCAGGCCGATCGCCGGAGTACGGAACTAGTCGAAACTAGTAGAGAACCTGTTGGCCAGCGGCAGGAATTAAGCAAAACTAACGTCAACCAGTTCGGTCCCGATTTGACTCTGAGAAAAACTGCTGAACCAGCCAACTTCAATTATATTTCTTTTTTTTTTCAAATATATGTACATGAAACGACACCATTTCACTTAAATGAGTGAAACATCACCACTTTGGAAACGCAGGTTGTAAAAAAAAATATAAATGCAATGGCAACGTTTGGCTTAAGCCAAACGACAATGTTTTGAATTAGGGTAAAAGACCCCTACGGCCCTTCTTCCTCATTCTTCCTTTCGAAATTTGTTTTTCCCTCGCTCAGATTCGCCTCAGCGGTAGCCACCCCTCAACCTCCCTCTCCGATGCGGCGATACAATCTCCCTCTCCAATGCGACGATGCCATCTCCTCTCCGATGCAGTGATGCCATCTCCCCCTGATCCCTCCCATCTCCCTCTCGGGTTCTCAGAGCCTCTGTCTCAGGCTCTCCGGTCTCTCATGACTCATCTCCCTTTCGTCTCTCTCTCTCTCTCTCTCTCTCTCTCTCTCTCATGGGATTGTTGATGTTTATTGTTTGGATATGTAAAGTTGATGTTTGTTGTTCAATCTGTAATCTATATTGCTGAAGTGTTGAGAAATTTTTTGAGTGTTAGAATCGATGTTCATGCCAATGAGCCAACGACAACCGGCTAGAACTAAATCGGTCGGTTTTACCACTCTCCATCGGTTGGTTACGGTCGGTTGCTCCACTTATTTTTCTCTCATCAGTTAGTGTCGGTTTTGCCCAAAAACAGCGCTGAAGGTTCGGTTTTCACTCCTACCCCCCTTTCAATCCCCCCCCCCCCCCCAACCAAAAATCTCCTCTTTCACCTCACCCACCCACCCACCCCATTTTCCTATACACCCCCTCTCCCAATTTACTATACACCCCCAAGAATTTTTGGATCTCCTCTCTCCTGTGGACCGCTCTTCTTTCGTGGGAATCTCCTCCTCTCCGTGCGCCGCTCCCCAATAGTGCGAATATGTCCCATAACATGGCAAACCCACACGAATTTGGCCCCTCTCCCTACCCGTGTGTCTTCCTTCAAAATTGGTAAGCATGCTTCCATTCGGTACCCTATATTTACTGTTATCTTTATTTTACTATTTTTTTAGCCAGTGGTAGCACGATTTGTCTGGGGTTATTCCTGATTTTTGTGTGTTATTTGAACACTAATTTTCTGAATTAATATGGAAATTAGTATCTAGCAGTTCATTATTTTTGGGTTTTTTTTTTAATATTATGATCAATAAAATTTATGTAGTTTGTGATTTATTGGGGTTAAATGTTTGGACAATTAAACAACTAGGATTTTTTCTTGAAAATAATTTTCTACCTATTGCTCTTTGAGTTTAAGGCAGTAAATGGTAAACCATTCAACTAGCTTCTTTCAGAGAAGCTATTCAAGTAATCTTAGTGTTTGTGCTCTTCTTTTTTTTTTCAGCAGTTTTTGAAGTTTGCCCATTTATAATCTCACAGCCTATGGGTTTTGGAATTACTTGGCGATGGATTTTCTGTGCATTCATGATCCTTCCATATAAGTAAACTACTCCTCCTTTGTTGAATGGCATATGTTAATAATTTTGTAGTTTACAGTCAATCTGTGAGTGCAGAAGCGGTATAGAACATTAGGACTAAGAAGAATTGCTTAAGAAACACATTGCAATGGACGTAATTGAGAAAGTGGCCCCCAATAGCACATGGGATCAACCTTATAGGAGAAATACAAAAAAATAGTTTCCCTTTTGGGTGTGTCATGGATCATTCTCGCTTGAGAATTGAATGTATATTTTCATAGACTGCCTTTTTCATATTTTTGTGCCTTTTGAATTGCATTTAAATGTGTCATATTTAACTATGAAATTCTTGACCTCAACGCAGGGAGAAACAAGATATCAATTTTTAATATGGGCAGACATACTTTAATTGGTAGAAAATGCAGTTTGGAAGAGGGAGGATGATGTATTTTTGAGCGAGTATGAAGCTAAAAGAAAAAAAGATAAACTAATAGAGAGAGAGACTGAGCTTCACAAGTAAAAGGATGAACTTCAAAAGTGAATCGTATAGAATAGATGTGCACGTATATTGTTGTGTCTGTACTAGGTCTTTATCTATCGTAATGATCTATGATTGGTTTGGACTATAGATGTATGGTGTTATAGATAGTTGTCCTCAAATTTTTAATTTGTGAAAAGGAATACTCACAAATTTAAATTTTCAATTAATGTCATTATGGATATGTATGGTAATGGATGTTAAATTTTCAATTTGTGAGAAGGAATACACTTGTGAGAATGGTAAATGTGTAAATGTTACTTATTCCTTAGAAGGAATTTTCTGACCATAAGTCTTACTTATTTTCTTACCCTCGGCATCAAGTTTTTCCTGGATAGTTGCAATAATACATGTAAAAATGGATAGTTTTAGCCCCCCACATGCAGTTTACTTGCAAAAAAGAAATGGATAGTTCTGCACTTCAATCATGCCTAATTTCACAGCCCACAATCATATAAGCATAATTTGAAAGCCATCAAATCTTAAAAAGGATTAAAGGGAGGATATAAACTATACACTAACAGAGATTATACAAAGTTCATCCCCTTCCATTCAAAACAAACAAATTTCCTTCCATTCACAACAAACAATCATCTACACAAATTGATCTTCGAGACTTTTTTTCCCACAACATGCCAAATATTCACAACCAAACATAGGGGTACAAACTCCCCAACAACCAAAAAATTTAATAATGGTACCAACTCTCCCAGAACTGCACAACCAAAACATTGGTACAAACTCCCCAACAAAAACATACTCCAAAACCAGTACTGCCACAAATCCTCTATGTAATGACATAGCAAACTTGCATTCATGTCTTCAGTTATATATGATCAGTACCAGCACATCGCTGTAAACAACACAATATAATAGCACCCCAAGGGAATTAATATTATAACCAGATTTTTTAGATTTAAATAAAGAACAAATAGTTGACTTTTGTTATGATTCATGTTAAATAGTCAGAGAAGAAATCCAAGGAGATTAATATTATAACCAGATTTTTTTAGATTTATCTACTTCTTCCTTTGTGAATCATATGCATATTCTCCATAATTGTACAAATTCGCAAGTATACTTATGCTTGCATATTTAAAAGCTTTAGTACTTCAGTGACTGTTGTTACTATATATATATGAATGGATTAAACCTAAGAGTAGGATATTTGTGTTATAATTAAAATCATATTTTGTATTTAGAATTTTGACAACCTCATACCTCCTCATTGCTAGATGGTATTGGTTGTGTGACAGAACTACATTGGGTTCGAACAATAAAATTGTCCACAGTAGCAACCCCTGCAGATTCCGGGCTAGCATGCAATTGTTCTTTTTCATTGAATATTTTCCTGCATGTCTAAATTACAGGACAAAAATATAAACAATAATTAGAAAGGTGGCATCTCATACCAGTCCAATAAGCATAATATTAATACAAAAAATTATTAATGCAAATAGTCAGAAATATCCCTATCATACACAAATAAACAATATATTAAATAATTGTAAATATTGGACACAACGACGGACATGACAATATATCCAAATGACGTACGTTTAGTAGACCTGGATTGGTGAAATCAATGTAGAAGGCCTGGGTGACATTCCATCTTCCTCTGTACCTTCCATCTTGTACTATTCTTCTCTAACCTTACAATATTTACAACTAACCAACGTCATAGTGTCATTACTCATAAGTGAATCCATGACATCCACATGGAGAAAACTTGTTATCAAAATAGCATGGCCAAACATTCATATATATATATATATATTGATTTAACATTTTTTTAAGCAAGCTTCATAGATAAGCTTAACAAGAGAAAACCTTCCTGCAGGTGTCTCCTATAACCTGCGTATATCGGAAACCAATGGCCAGTTGCCACGTATGCGGTACATGAAGACGCGAAGAGACGCGTATTACAGGGAAAACACTCCCTCTCTCTCTCGAACGAAAACGAAAATGAAAACCTCTCTCTCTGCTCTCTGCTCTCTCTCTCTCTCTCTCTCTCACGAAAATGAAAACACTCCCTCTCTCTCGTCTCTCGCTCTCTCGATCCTGAAAGGCGAAAACCACCATAATAGACGAAAACACTCCCTCTCTCTGTGCTCTCTCGCTAGACGGAACCTCACTCTCTCCGAATTTGTGATTTTGAAGTTTATGCTCTGCTCTCTCACTCTATCTCTGTCACTCTCCTTCCCTCTCGTGACCAAGGAATGACCTCGGTGGTAGTGCCGCCACGAAACCTGCAAGAAAGACGTTGAGGTAATGCTATTTGGATTTGGATTGAAATTTTTCTTCTCCTCACAGTAGATTAGGGTTTTATTTTTTTGTATCCCTAATTTTCGGTTGATTGTTTTTGTAGGTTTTTTTTACAATCTATTTCCCTCAAAACCCTAACCCTCCCTCGACTCCACCGAAGAATGAAGGTAATTTTCTTCACGTTCTGATATGCAACCCAATTCATAGTGTACTAATTTTTATTACGGTTAGTTCTGGAACATTTACCAGAATTGGAGAAGTCAATATGGTAATCGTAATCTTACCCCAGAAAAGGGAATGGTAAATACCTTAGCGTATACTCATTTATGCTCCTCACAATTATTATAATTCAACTGCTCCATCTGTTATGATCTTGAATCAATTAGTGTAAGTTTTATGTTAACCAATTAGTTATGCATTTCTTGGATTCAGTTTGGTTGTTTACAGAATTCTGCCTCTTTAACCATTGATAGTTTTTGCCAAATACGAAAAAAAAATGATGCTACAGTTATATGTAGGCCTGAAACTGCACGTAATGGCTTAAGATTTTTTATATCGAATGTGTTCATCCTTTATACGGCCATATTTGAAGCTTTTAAGCATTATCAGGAGTGTTGGCTCGGTCTTGATATCTTTAGTTTTTCAGATATTCATTATCTTTGGTGTATTTTCCAAAATAAGGGGCTTTATTCATGTTGTTTGTCACTTTATTTGTATTATTTCATGAGAAATTCTAAATGGTATAAGGCTTCCTTGTAGAATAACTCATATTTCATGGATGTTTTGTTGTGTCTCACCTCCAAACCACTTAAGCTTTGGCCAAGGGTCCAACCCCACAATTATTCATCTAAATGTTGCTTTTATTCACTATATGCCACCATAACTGACGTGTAAAATGTAGTATAACAACGATGCTAGTTCTAGTTCAAGTTCTTTGAGTTCAAGAGTAAAAGATGAAGCTAGGTTGGATATATCACTTTGCCATTGTGAGATTCCATCAAAGCTAAGGATTTCTGCCAAAGATACTAGCTTTGGCAGACGATTTTTCAATTGTCCAAAGTATAAGATGGACAAACAATGCGGGTTTTTTCAATGGATTGATTTTGAAATGGAACAAAACAGATGTTGCAAAATTACATTGGAGTTAGCTCAAAAAAGGAATAACAGGATCAATGAAGCACGTGTAATGGCTGAAGAAGCAAAATTCAAAGCTATGGAAAAGAAGTATAAGGAAACATTACAAGTTCTATTGTTATCATGGTTTTGTATTGTTTTGCTTTGTACTGTAATTTTTATGATGGTTTGAACAATAGTCATGTATGTCAAGGTTTGAACGATATTCATGTATGTCATGGTTTGAACGATAATCATGTATGTCATGGGTTTGTATTGTTTTGTATCTATTCTTATCCTACGCGTTCTTGGTACATGAATGAAATTTCAATTCCTATTAAAGCTTTACTTGCAACTGTTATGAAATATCAAAACATGATGACTAGATGACAGTTGCATGAAATTGTTTTTAATCTATTATTCTAGGGAGTCAAAAATCCCTTCAAATGTCCACTTGGCAATTTGGCCATCTCACTGAAAACGAGCACCATTTTTTCATCCCTTGAGAGAAGTGAAAGATGAGTAGAGGAATAAACGAATAAATAAAAAGCACTTCCACTACACCACCTATACAATTCCTGTTTTGATGCCCTTCCTATTACATGAGATTTAAAAGGATGGCAAATTAACCCCAAATTAATGGCACCAAGATATCAATATTTGTTTAATCCTGATTAATGGCACCAAGATATTAATGCCCTTCCTGTAAACGGGATAACCTAGAAAATAACCTGATCTGCCTGCATTCAAGAACATGTGCATTTAGGCGTTTGAGAGGATAAACGGGATAAACTGGAAAATAAAATTATATACATCTTTTGTAATTCATATGACATATCATCGCTTGTCTCGATGTGTAATTTGGAACTACTAGCCTTGTTTGAATGTGTAATTTGGAGCCTCATACTAGCATTAAAAAACTTTGAAATTAATTTCCCAATACTTAAAAAACATTATATATGGAAACATTGCATAAAGAAACAAATATAAATACAAATATTCAAAATAGCCAAAATACAAATACATTAGATGCTCCAAATACATTAAGCCCATAAATTCAACATCTCCAAATTATGATCACATACTCCATGGAAACAATGCCTTTATCGGAACCAATCATTTCCTGTAACATTAAAAAAAAAATCAAATAACTTCCCACAATAACACTACCATCAGAATCCATGCACAGAATTGACGGACAAACAAAAGAACACCAACCTCATGTTTCTTCAATACTGATCCACCCTTTGTGACATTTTGTCATTTACATTTCCAACACCTCTACATGAAAGACAAAAAACGCATAAAAATGAAGTTATATGAGTAAAATACAAACAAAAATTTGAATATTTGTACTATACCCCAATAAAGGACAGCTGTTCTTGGTATGACCCTCAATCTTACAAATGCTACAACGCATTTTCTTCACTGATTGAGTCTCTCTCGGGTTCTTTGCTCTCAAATATTTTGGTCTTCCTTTTGTTGGCACCCGTTGAGGATCTTGTATAGTTTGCGAGAAATTTGATATTACTTGTGATCTTAACGCAGGGGATTCGTTACGTGACATGTCTTTGCCGTCTAAATTTTGTTCTTCAATACTATCCATGAGAAGCAACTCCTTGTGTACCTTGTCCAAGGCAAGAGAAAGGTGGTCCATTTTAAACCTTGATTGTGACCCAAGTTCTGCAATATCGTAAAACTTCATCATCAAATGGCTTTTTCGCATGATCGGATCTTCTTGTATGGAAACATGCCCCTCGGGATTTGGTATTTCACGAATAGCTCGATTCTTAGCATTGATGGTCCATCGCTCTAGAACATACTGATGTGACAAATTATCTAAGTTTGATTTCTTCATGAATACACATAGGATATGCCTACAAAGAATACCCACAAACTCAAACATATGATATATACATACTACCTTTGCTTCTTTACAGTCCAAAGTCACATAATAGATATGTTTGTCCCTGGCCTTAGGTGCCACGTCATACATTTTACTCTCACCCTTTTGCTGAACCTTTGTTGCTTTGTATCGTTGGCAATTGAATAGCTCGTCTTGAAAGATATTGAAGGACTTCCTTGTATATACTTTGGCCGCCTCTTCTTCAATTTCCCAACATGTTTTCAAAACCGGCCTACTCGATTTCGTTCTCACATCATTCTCTTTCTCCTTAAAATAGCGTGCATATAAGGCTTTCTCGTACTAATGCACAAAATCACTCACCATCGTGCTCGATCGCACATAATCCTTGAAGAATTTAGTCATGCTCTCGCTCCTTTGCTTGGTTGACATCCCGGCACAAAATGTAGTTCGTAAGTAAGCCGGGACCCACTTCTCCCTTCGGTTGTAAAGATTTTGGAGCCAATCATTACCTACTAGACCATATTTCACTAGTATTGAAACCCATTCCTCCTTGAACTCATCAGATGTTACAGTATCATAGATACAATGATGGAACTCTTTTTGAAAGTCTGGAAACTTGTTATAGACATGTGCCAAATATTCTGGAAATTTTTATAAAATATGCCACAAGCATAACCAGTGAGTTGTATTTGAGAGTACCTCTGCAATGGCTTTGGCCATTGCTTTGTCATCATGGTTGACGGGGCACGCCCAAGCATTGCTTCCTGCCATGTTCTCATTAACCATATATAGGATTCAGCTATCTCATTCACTAACAACGCACAACCAAACATTATGATTTGGTGATGATGATTAACTCCTGAGAACGGCACAAATGACATCTTATAAACATTTGTGAGGTACGTCGCATCAAATGTGACAATATCTCCAAAATACTGATATGCAGATCTTGATCTTGCATCTGCCCAAAAACAGCTTCCCATACACCCATTCTCATCGACCTGCATTGAGTACACAAACCCAGGTTCTTTACACTGTCGTTCAAGAAAGTATGCATACAACCTTTGTGCATCTCCCTCTTCAAACAATTTTTTTCTTTTATTTCCCAAATAATTTTCGACGTCTTTTCCAATACAACCAATATTAAAATCACCACCTGCTTCTTTACTTAACACCGATATTATCTTCCTTATCGGTACACCAGACTCATTCAAAGTCTGAATGAGGTTTTTTTGCACGCGTGTCACTCCCCTATATCCACGGAGCATACTGGTACTTCTTGGTGTGAGTAGCTCATGATTGTGTTGAGGGTAAAACTTGCATACTACCCACCTTTCACCATCTTTTTTTATACACATGGTAGCTTTACACCCAATATTTGTTTTAGCTGGTTCGGGAATTTGTCTTTCTTTTTGTTTCAGACTTTCATGCCTAAATCCTTCCCTTGTACAAACATAGTGTACTCCAATTAATTTTTTGTCCCCTTTCAATAATTGGGTATGGTTGGTCCTCATTGTAAAACTTTTTCGTCTTGCATACGCCTTGTAAAATGCTTGGGCGTCCTCAACTTCATCAAATTCCTTCCCAATGAACGGTTTAAAAAGTCCACTACTAGAAGTGGAAATGACTTTGACTCCATCTCCATCTCCTATATTCACTCCATCTCCATCACCATCTCCCAAATTCATGCGATCTCCCATATTCAATCCTATTCCCAAATTCACATTACATTATTATCTACAGTTTCATCCTCAATAGTTTCATACACAACTTGTGGACAGATTCTAGTCGTTAGTATCTCAACATCATCATTATCCGAACTCCACCCAAAATCCTTCATTCCAACATAAAACAATGTAATCAATATTAAATTAATCCCTTAAAAACTAGAGAGTATAAAACAATGTAATCAATCAACTTGTGGCCGAGGTGTTGCTGGAGTAGTCTAACATGGATAAATACTATATGTCAGTTTAATTTGATGGTTTCTTGGGATGCATTTTCTGTGTGTGACAAAGTGGTATAGAATATATGCCACCAATGTAAAAAAACATAGACCGATAATGCATTTTCTGTGTGTGACAAAGTGTATACACTGATTTTTCATTCTAGATTACAATTGGAAACTAGAGAAAACTAGAGAATAACAAAACACAAACCTTGATTTTGATTGGTTTGTCGTTGTGCAGACAGTGAGAAATCAACGCCAAAAACCCCACATCAAAACACACAAAACACAGACCATTAGAAATTAGGGATTACAAAAAATTAGGGAAATTAGGGATTACAAAAAATTAGGAATAAGAGAAAATCGGAGATTAGAGAAATTGGTACCTGATTTGAGGTCTTCCGACGGTGAAGTTGCAGGTCAGAGTTTCGGGGTCATAATTCGGGGTTCTTGATCGAAGTAGAGAGAAAGAATGAGAGAGAGGGAATGAGAGAGAGAGAGAGATTCTGAACTTTGTCTTAGGGTTTCTGTGAGGGAGATTGAAGGGGAGAGAGGGAAGGAGAGAGATTCGAAGATTGGTTTAGGGTTTTCATGAGGGAGAAGTCAGATTGAAGGGGAGAGAGAGAGAGAGCTTATGGAGATCGATTATGGTGTTCGAAGAGGGAAGGAGAGTGACGGAGAGCGAGAGAGGTTCCATCAAGCGAGAGAGCAATGAGAGCGAGAGAGCACAGTGAGAGCGAGTGTTTTTGTTGAGCGAGAAGGGGAGAGAGCAGTGATCCCTTGCTATGCGTGTTGAATGGTTTACTAAAGAACACCTACGTGGCAGCTCGTGATTCGTCTCTGATAAATACCGTTTATAGGTGCCACCTGCCCGAAGATGCTCTGGCTTAACAAACACATAAAGTTCTACAGCGCTAGCTTTTACAATTTGGTTTTGAAATTAATGGAGAGCATTTTTATAAAATAACGATATTTATATTTACAAAAAGCTTCAATTTAAAAAATATATACATAGCCGTTAAAAAAAACTGTATCTCTATGATTACTTCATAGAAAACTCTCAAAAGTAGAGAAAATCCTCTAATATTGAATGAATCTAGAAATAGGTGTATATATGGATGGATTTTTATAAATTCCAAAGGCCAATCGACACATATTTCAATCATGTTACACAAGATGG
This sequence comes from Juglans microcarpa x Juglans regia, assembly GCF_004785595.1. Lineage (NCBI taxonomy): Eukaryota > Viridiplantae > Streptophyta > Magnoliopsida > Fagales > Juglandaceae > Juglans > Juglans microcarpa x Juglans regia. The sequence goes on along the minus strand of NC_054598.1, from coordinate 29,665,002 downwards.
TTTGGTGTTTTCATGATCCTTCTATATTAACAGCTTCATAAAAATCTCGTAATTATTTTAAGACTTTTAATAGAATTAATTACTTAATTGGTTATCAAAGTACTCATGTTCAACAACATAACTGAGCTAATTATATCAAGGAGCTAGCTAGCACAGAAAAAGATCAAGAATATTTATGCTAGCTATTTGTATGGCTTATTTTTCACAAGAATTCATGCATTTTTTTATAAAGAGAGATATTGTTTATAAGAATGATAAAAGTTTCAAATGAAAAATAACATGGTTTGAATGCACATATCGCCCCAACACCATCAAAAAATATTCTGCTCAATGCAAAGGCAACAACTGGTTGAGCCATAAATTCAGACATGCAAACACATAACATTTTTCTCATCATCAATCTGTTCTTACAATCAATTCTAGTTCAACCCAATGAGTACTTAACAAAAGCAAAGCACAACAAATGTGCTTTTAAATGAAGCACAACACAGCAAACTTACCGGTGGGGGAGGAGCTCGCACGGACTGGTGCAAGCAGGGGGCTTCCGTTTGATGTAGGGGAGGGAGCTTCCGTTCGACACGGGAGAGTGGGGAGAAACGCGAGAGGAGGGGGAAATGCAGGGGGTGGGACGCAGGGGCCTGAGAAAAATGCCAAGGGGAACGCTTAGGGGGCTAGGGCAAATGCCAAGGAATGTGTTGGGGGGGGGGGGGGGGGGGGGAAGGGGGAGAGAGGAATTCGAATAGGAATAGGAATAAGAAAAAAAAAAGATGTCAAAAATTCACGCAATGTAGATAAAATGGGAAATATTTGTCCAAATCTCATATTTGTCTATTTTTTGTTTTGTTGTCTTTGTTTTCTTCAAAAACCACATCAAAGGAAGGATCCCTTTCGGAGAAAAATATCGATTTTAAATTGATTGTAGTGAAAAAAAAAGAAAAAAGAAAAAAAAAAACAGAGACAATGCTTGGATTTTATCAATATAGATAAAACAAAATCTGTAGCATTCATAATTTTTAGTCTTTTGCTTTTCTTGTTATTTTATTTTTCTTAGGCATCTTTGTGACGCCCCGACTCCCACGTGCAAAAACAAGAGAATCGTGATGTCAGGATGATGACAACACGGGTCAAGCATCCCAACGAAATGTGCTCAAGTGTGTGCAACATGCAAGAGTGCACAATAAAAATTGCAGCGGATAATATAAATAAGTCATCTAAGTACTAGAAATTTAAATACAAATATTCAAAACAAATTACCTTTAAAGAGTTATACAGTCATCCCGAATATATTACAAAGGCAACACATAGATTGATAAAAACGAAACTCGATAAACAGGAGCAATCTCAGATCACTCCACCAACGGAGCCAAGCTAAGGCTCGTCATCCTCATCTGCATCAAAATCTGCGTTACGATAAAATGGTACCACAGGTAAGTATAAACCAAACAACTCTCGGGATAAAAACATATTAATGCAACTAACATGCATTCATATGACAAAATACACTTAGCCATAAAATACCATTTTTCCCAGAAAAATGATTATTTCCAACACACGCCAAAATCTCATTTTGGTCCAAAAACATAGTCTGTCATTTTCCCAGAAAATGATTCACACAAAACAAACCAATTGTCGGACACTGTAGGCTGGAATCGCAGGCGGGACTCTACCTTCGTCCCTGCTTACTACCATCCCTACCGTGTGCACCGTAGGCGGGAATTACAGGCGGGACACAACCACCATCCCTGCTTACCACAATCCCTACCGCGTGCACCGTAGGCGAGAATCGCAGGCGGGACTCTACCACCATCTCTACAGTTCCTTTTTCTTTTTCTCAAAACAGTCAATCCAGTCGTTTCAAACACATCCAAAAATCATTTCTCACATGAAAACCTAGTTTTCAAATAAACACATGAACATGTATGCAATCATGCGAAAACCTAGTTTTCAGTTATAAACATGAACATGTGTGCAAATGCAGTGAATAAAACACGACACCAATATCCAACAACCAACAATGTCAACACAATCCAATCACAAACCAAACATACAATCAATTCCGTCCGCAATCCATCCGACCCCTGAACTCCTCGGACTCAGTCCGGCATAATCAGCCAGTTCACAGTAATATGTGTTAATGCAGAAATACATTTAAATCACGAAAATTCTTTGAAAAAATACTTACAGTGCTATATAATAATTTTCGAATGATCACGAAACTGCAAGAAGTGGCGGCTTGGCAACGTAACAGTGTAAAATACACTATGGCCGTGGGTCTCAAATACCCACTTTTGAATGGGGAAAAACTAAGACCCGAAATTGATAGGGTAGGGCCTAGAGAGGTCGGTGAAGACAATGGTGGTGGTGGTTTGCCGTGGGTGGCGGCGCAAAGGGTGGTTTCAAGGCCAAAAAGTTGAAATCGGAGATGAGTTTGGTTGTGCTTCATCGGTGACGGATCGGAGCCGGGGTTGGATCCATTGGGTTGCCAAGAAGTCGGGGATGAAGTGGTGAAGAGATGGTGGCCGGAGGTGGCGCGACGGCGGCGCGCGAAGGAAGAGAAGGCCGCGGCTTCAAGCTGTGTATGGAAGAGAACGCCGGCGAGATAGGGGCTGGGATTGACGGGGTGGTGTCGCCGGCCGATGGGGAGGTGGACGGAGGGGGCGGTGTCGGTCACCGGCGGCGGGCTGGTTGAAGAGAAATCGGACGGGGAGAGAGAGAGAGAGAGTGTGTCGCGCGGGATGGGGGGAAAACTGGGAAAAAGAAAAGAAAGAAAAGAAAAAGGAGAAAAAGAAAAATGAAGGGAAAGAAATGAGGTCCAATCCTCACATCTTGGATCACAGAAAATGATCCAACGAAAATGATTTTAAAACAGCAAATCAATTAAATTAAATTAAACGTAATGATACAATGAAGATAAAATAATTAAATCTCACAATCAATTAATTTAAAAGAAGAACAATTTACATGTACAACAATAAATAAATATTAAGAAAACATAACAATTTAATTTTCACAATTTAAAGATCATAAAATAACCCATTTAAAATATCTGATAATTATAAAATAAGAGAATAATTTTTAAATTATTAAAAATAATCTTTCAGTAAAAATACACTAAAATACGGGATATTACAATCTTGCTCTTATATTTCTCCGTGAGTGATGGGCGGAGGGAGGGGGAGGAATGAGGGAGAGGTTTTCACCCTTACAATTAGCGTCAAATGAAGGGAGGAGGAGGAAAGTGGTATCGGGGATCATTTTATTTATTTATTTAATAGCCGTGTGGCATGCCACATTAGTCAATACAATATCTCAGTACCAAGTCTCGGTGGCTGTAGCACCACCTAAGAAGGAAAACATTTCCTTAGACTCTAAATTGGAGGGTCACAATTTAAATAAATAGATACATAAAGTGAATCTACAATATTAATTAAGCAGTTAATAAAATTTTCAGACAATATTAAATATTCAATAAAACTAGTATAATTTGCTTTCTGATTTGCAGTCGCCCTCAAATTTTTTTTTTTTTTTTTTAACACATGTAACAAGTCTTACAAAACTATCTATAACTTTCTAGCGAATTTCTCATACAACATTAAAGCCTTGTTTGGATAGAAAGATGGTTACATCTCATCTCATTTCAGCTCATTTCATTTTATCTTAATATGCAAACATCACAAATACAAACAATTTTCAATTTCAAAATCTTCAACTTTTTCATGTAATCATTACTTAATTTATTACAACTTTTTCAAACTACAAACAAAACATAAAAAATAATTCAATTTTTTCAAATCACAAAATAAAAATTATATTCTAATAATATTTTTATTTAAATATTTCTCTCTCATTCTCAAAATTTCATAAAGCATTTTAATTCAAATAATTTTTAATTTATCTCATCTCAACTCAAATATCTTACAATTATTTATAATCCATCTCAATATATCTCATCTCAACTCATTATCTAAACCAATCTTTAAAATTAAATACTCACTTCATATAATGGTGTCGATTTATGCCTATATATCTTTCTTATACAGTTAAAATTTAAAATTCTTGAACGTATCTAAATTTTAGGCACATAGCAGTTAAAAGAAGACTGCTTGCCTTGTACTGTTTATTTATTTATTTATTTATTTTATTATTTTTAGAAAAAACAATGTGATTTTGGTGGAAAAGAAGAAGGACGAGATGAGTGCAGCGCAAGTGGGGGGGCTGTTTAGCCACCAGAATGACTGCTACCTAACACCTTTGCCAGACCAACCACCGCTTCTCGTTTCATGGATCCCTAATTTGCTCGTCTGTCTATTTTTATTTCTTTTATTAAAAATATATTTTATTATAATATAAAAATACATAAATATTAAAAAAAAAAAAAAAAAAAAAAAAAAAAAAGAGAATCGAGGTGAATCATCTATAGAATTGATAAATGATATACTTTTCCTATTCTTTGACATGGAATTCTAAGAATGTACTCCTACATCTTAAAAAATGGCTCATTCAAATTTGATACTTGGTTATCATGGGTCACCTCTGGCTCTAATTTAAGGCTTGAGATTGATAATACACTTGTTTTCGTACATTATCATATTATTTTATTATTATTTATAAATAATTTACTGTTATTTATAAATTATTTATTATTATTTTTTTATTATTTACAAATAATCTGAGATACTCTTAGATTACATTCGGATGCTGAGGTGATTGTATATGATCTGAGTTGATTTGTGAATATTAATGTTTTGTAAGTTTCATTGAAATGTGTTTGAATGTAAATAGATTGAGATATGTGTTTAAATATATGAAGTAGATTGATATGTGTTTAAATTTTTATGTAAAATAAAAAAAGTAATAGGTCTCATCGATAATTGATTTAAAATGAATAAAATTGATCTTCACATCCAAACATAACCTTAACATCCAAACATAGCCTAAGTGGCCACCCGAGAGCCATCTACTAGGAGGTAATTTCTTTTGAAGACTACTCGATGGTGGCCACGCTCATAGATGGCTCAGATCGAGCTATCTAGGATTATGTTTGATTGTTGAACTAAACTCAATTCATTTCAAACAAATAATTGATAAGGCTCACTATTTTTTCAATTTCCAATAAAATAGTTAAATTCATCTCAATTTATTTCATACATTTCAACTTAAAAAGTTAAATTCATTTCAACCTAAAAAATTTAAACTTATCTCAATGAGACTCATAAAATATTACTACTTACAATTCAATTCAGCTCATTTCAACATTCAAACGAAATGTAAAGAATGGCTACCTTTAGTCATGATTTTATTTTAATTTTTAATCTAAATAGTGATTCCTTTAAAAAGAAATTTGCAAATTTATTTTTCAAGCTCATTTAAAACGAGAAATCCATATTTACACACATAAAATTTTTATAAACTTTAATCTCATCTCTATTTCTTCTTTAGAAAATATTAAATGTATTTAAGAACAAATTTATTTCTTCATATGTCAATTATTGATATATTAAAAATTTTAAAATTTAAATTTAAAACAAAAACTAATAAAATGAGTTTTATAAATAAAAATATAAATAAAACTATAAATATATGTGAATTTTTGCGATACAAAGATACATTGGTGATTAATCTTGGAAGTGGGTTGAATTCTGTGGACCTACGAAACGGCGGTCAACACCTGCTTCCAGTAGCAAAAAAATTTTGTATAAATTATATAAATAAAATTAAAGTTCCGTTTAGTTGTTACATTTATTTGAATTTAACTCAATTCAATCTAATTTTAAGTTAAATTTAACGTTCAAATATCTAATTCTCAAATAATTAAATTCATCTCAATTCAAAATTTCTTTATAAATAAGATCTATAATATTTTTCAATTTAATACTTATTTACATGTGAGATTCATAATTTTTTTTTTTAACTTTTCATAAATACATATAAGAGCATTGACATTGAATTATGCAAATACAAATAAAATGAAAAATTTAATAGTTAATAGAAGATAAAAATGGCCTACATTAAATTATACAAATATAAACCAAAATGACTTTCAATTATAGTAAATCAACCCTTGTGATTATATTTGACATTCATTGTAACTTAGCCAGATCTATTAAAAAACTATATCTTTCATCCACACTCTCTTCCCTTTGATTTCTTTCCTCTGTTTGATCCTCTGCCAACAAATTCTCTCCATTTCATCCATGTGCCTTTATAATATTATTTTGAAATATTTTATTATTAAAAAAATATTATTATTGAATAAAAATATTATTTTATTATTCTCTCCATTTCCTCCCACCAGCGTTAGCGTTTTATTATTAAAAAAAATTATTAAATTTATAATATTTTATTATTATTTTGATTAATATATAGATAATCTAATGTGGGCATAAGTTTTAAGTAGAATAGTTAAATGTAAATTATGTAAAATTATGTAAATTTTACATTTGCATTTGCATAATCTAATACTAATGCTTTAAATTTATCTTAATATTTAAACACATTTAAACTCATTTTAAGTGAATTTTACAAAACTTATTCTATCATCTCAACTTACTACTATTCATAAATAACTCAACTCAGCTCAACATTTAAATACAGCCTAAAGTTTCGTTTATTTTTACAAATGAGATGAAATAAAATGATTGAGATTAAAGTTAAAAATAAAATAAAATAATATTAGTATATATATTTTTAATATTATTTTTATTTTAAAATTTAAAAAAATTAAATTATTTATTTTATTTTATATAAAAATTTAAAAAAATTATAATAATTACATAAAATAAAAAAGAGATGAATTAAAATTACGGAAAGAAACGAGAGACGTGATGTTTTGAGCAGACACCACAGTGACCACACCACTTAATTCGGATCCAGTCAACACCTGTCTCCCTCAGAAACGATTCGGTCCATCCAAGTCAATTTTGCAAGGCATTCATACGGCCAAATATATACAACGTGGTATTCCGTTCTCTCTTCTCCGAAACTTCTGTCACAAGAGGCTTTTGATCTAAAGATATTATTCTTAAATAGTGTTGCCATTTGGAGATCGAGCAATCTTGTATACCATTTTAGGATGGTAAATTTTGCGCATTTTATTTAAAAAATAATAAAATTTATTATTAAAAAATTAATTTTTTACATGAATAATATGTTCATTCATTTTTTTTTTAAAAAAAGTCTACGGATTTACACACTTTAAAATTATAAATATTATTTATCTTGAAGATATTAGTTTTGTGCAATAGCCCAGATTGATGCAACATGTTTCTATATCACTGATGTGGCTTAATAGAAACCGTTAGTAATCATTAACATGAAGAATAATGTTACGTATAAGTTTTAGGTATACAAGTCTCGTACAAATTTTTTATAAAATGATTTTCCGCATTTTAGGTATGCAAGTTTTAGCTTGCACACTCTTTATAAAATGTTTAAAGCATTATTCTAACATTAAAAACCTTTTTCTCGCATGTCTAAAAAAAACTTATAGCAAATTTTTATAATTTGTATTTTCAGTCAATTTGGAAATGCAAATAGATAGTTTTGGGAGGTGGTGCAAAGTGGGTGTGTGGCTGGTCCACTTAATTAATTATGAAAGTGGAGAAATCCAAATTTGGAATTGGGAATTAAGCATCATGTAGTATGTATTGGATGAAGCGGAAGGGAACTGAAAAATCTATTTTTTCACATAAGCAAACATTTTCAAATACTATTTATTGCAGACTTGATTACCAATATCACATTATCTTTTCCCCTAAAGTCAGAAAATTTTAACATTCCATAGAAGAAAAATATGGAGGAGCTTTTAAAATTGTTGAATAATTTTAATTTAATGCCTCTCTACCTAAGACTATACTCCAATTCCAGCATTCATTACAAATATTATGTAGAGAATAGAGGAAGAGATACCTTCAAACACAAACAAACGGTGTGGGGGAGGGGCGGCTTTACCCAAAGATTAAAAAAATCAAAAGAAAATGAAAGAGAGGCAGCCAATAAATAAAAAATAGTAAGGTTATATAGTACACTCTTATCTTATTTTCATCTTATTAATAAATAAGATGTGACATATTTATTATTATTAAATAATAAAAAATATTCGATAAATGATCGTTTAATGATGATAGATGTATTACATCTTATTTAATGAGTTGAAAGTGTGATTTATAAAGAATTATCAAACATTTGCTGCACTCAACATTTGAAAGGCCATTGTGGATTGGTTGGTGCGTGTTTTTTTTGTATATATAGAGAAGAAATACCTCATGCAGTTCATCAAGCTTACCCACTTCTCCCAAGAACAGGGCTAAGCTCCATCTCTGCACTATAGAGATTGGTCAATCATGGAGGTCTGGTTCATCATCCTCATCTCTCTCTCTGCCTGTTTTTCCCTAAAATCACTCTTCAGCTTTCTCTCTTCCTCCAAAACCACCAAGAAGAATGTTTCCCAAGGCAATCTCCCGCCGGGACCCCCAACCCTGCCTTTAATAGGAAATCTTCATTTGCTTCCCAAATCCATGGTTGATTTGAGATCTCTCATCTATGATCTCTCCCACAAGTATGGCCCGATTCTCACCGTCTATCTCGGCTCTGAACCCCTCATCTTCATCACCTCCTACACCCTTGCCCACCAAGCCCTTGTTCGACATGGCGCCACCTTTGCGAGCCGTCCTGCAGTCGTCCCCGTTAGCGTTGTTCTCAGCAACAAGCGCAAAGATATCGGCGCAACCCCCTTTGGCCCAACCTGGAAAGCCCTCCGTCGTAATCTCATTTCGGAAGTTCTCCACCCGACTTCGTTGAAATCTTACTCTGTTGAACGCAAGCGTGTCTTGGATTCATTGATCAAGGGCTTCCATGAATCTTCCAAGCTCAATCAGCCCGTCCGTCTGCTCGATCATATCCACCACGCTGTGTTTTCCTTGTTCATTCGCATGGCTTTCGGAGAACTCAGCGAGACTCAAATCAAAGAAGTTGAAGGAACACAATATCAACTTCTTGTCGCTTACGAGCAGTTCAGTGTGTTCGGTACCTGGCCCAGACTGGGGAAGTTGCTTCTCAGAAACCGTTGGAAAAGGTACCTACAATTCTTGAAGAACCAAGATGATGTGATTTTGCCATTGATCAGAGCCCGGAAGAAGTTGAGACAAGAGAGAGGCAAGGCATTCGAACTGATTTCTTACACAGATTCCTTACTGGACCTGAAAATATCCGGAGAGAAAGGTAATGTGGAAGAAGCAGATATTCTGAGCTTGTGCTCGGAGTTCATCAATGCAGGAGCCGACACAAGTACAACGATGCTGCAGTGGGTTTTGGCATATTTAGTGAAACACCCACGAATTCAATCCAAACTTTTTGCAGAAATCAGCGAGGTGGTGGCAAAAGGAGCGAAAGAAGTTGTGGAAGATGATTTGCACAAGATTCCATATCTGAAAGCAGTGGTTCTCGAGAGTCTGAGAATTCACCCTCCAAACACCTCGTTGATTCCACACACAGTCATGGAAGATGTTGAGCTCGGCGGCTACACAATCCCAAAAGACACGACGGTGAACATTGTGACAGCACTGATCGGGAGAGATCCAAACGTGTGGGAGAATCCCATGGAGTTTAGGCCGGAGAGATTGTTGACTAGTGAAGACATTGGAGAAGAAGTGTCTGATGTAACAGCGTTCAAGATGATGCCCTTTGGTGCTGGGAGAAGGATGTGTCCCGGGAACAGACTAGGATTGCTTCTCCTCCAGTATCTTGTTTCAAATCTGGTCTGGAATTTTGAGTTCAAAACAGTGGATGGGGAAGGTGTTGATCTTTCAGAAAAGGAGGAGTTCTTGGTTGTGATGAAGAATCCAGTGCGTGCCTATATATCTCCAAGAATCAAATAGCTAGACAGATCCAACACAGTTACATTGAAGAATGAAAATAAGGACCTTTTGTTCCTCATTTGACATCCAGATGATCCGAAGGCTGAAATTGGTATAAGCCACCACTTTCATCCTTTCTCCCTATAACAGGAACAGGGCTATGACCTGATGATCCCATTGTAGTGATTTCTTTTTCTTTTTGCTTTTGTTCTTTGATTATATATGCTTTCTGTCTTTATTATTGATCAGTCTTGTTATTCGTGCTGAAATACAGAGAAATAAATAGCCCATGATGTTGGACGACAAGCATGTTTTGCGTCTGCATTTTAATGAGCAAATTTTACAAATTACAAGTCCTGCAAGGACATAAACTAAACTGCATCTTCTGAAATAATTTGGCAACTCAACCATTAATTGATACTTGAGTTGCAATTCCAAGCTGTTTAGGTTGTTGAAACCAAACTCGACTTATTTCAACTCATCTCAAATTAATTATTCATGATGGGACTTACTGCATTTTCAACTTTCTATAAAAAAAGTTAAACTCATCTCAACCGATTTCATACATTTTAATTTAAAAAGTTAAATCATCTAAATTTTAAAAAGTTAAACACATCTCAATGAGATCCATAAAATATTACTATTCATAATTAAACTCAATTCAATTCAATCCATCTCATCTCAACAGTCGAAAGTAGGTCTCCAAATGCATCAATAGATGATCATGTTCAACTTTCTTTGAAACCGCCAAGCATTGAACGATCTAATAATGGTTGAGTCAATTGGTCAATGAAATAATGTAATAATAATAATAATAAATGCAGTTAAAATTTATGGAAAAAATAAAAACAAAATAGTAAAAACGTGTGCTCAATTATTTTTCATCAACATGATCATTTCTTATTAAAATAATCTATTATTATAAATAATTCGTTATAAATAATTATTATTTTTGCTGTGAACTGACCCATCAATTGGAGTTTCCGCAACTGATGTGTCTTAAAAGCGTGAAATAGGAACCTTAAAAGGATTTTATTGTTAGAAGTTCATGAAGGAAAATTGCTCATTCTTTAACTGATTGCAAGTATATATAAATATTCCAATAAAACCCTAACATAAAACATTATCATCTTTCTTGAAAGATTAAGGTTATGTTTGGATGTTGAGTTGAGTTAAGTTTAGATGATAAAATATTATAAGATTATTATTTTTTAATATTATTATTATTTTAAAATTTAAAAAAATTAAATTATTTATTATATTTTGTATTGAGATTTGAAAAAACTAAAATGCCAAGATGCAAATTGCCATTAACTTGTCAAAACGGCCTAATGGCATAACACCCAAACTTCTAAAATAGAAGTTTTGAGTTCGACCTCTCTCTCTCTCTGAATCGGAGAAAAAAAAAAAATTGTCATGAACTTTTTGTCCAAATATAGTTGTAAACCGATAATAAATGGATGACATTTTTGTAAAATAGTATCGTTATTTTGTAATAGTTTCCACCATTTTAAAACATAGTTGTAAAATAGACGTAAAAAAATTATTGTGCATTTTTTTTATTTTCCAAATTAATTTCTTTTAAACAATATTTTTTTAATTAACTTGTAGTTCAACGAAATAATTAAAAAACAGAAAGATAGATGTTCTAGATCTCCTTGTAAAATAAATAATTAGAAGTTGTGTTTATCATCCTCACTACTAAAGTATACGTGCTGCAGAAGTCCCTAGCATGTTACCTACAGATTACGCGCGAGTATCGCCTATCAATTTATTTTTTATTTTTAAAAAAACTCCTAGGATACATTATGGTGTCCCGATTCCTACTTTTATAGTCGAATTATAAGTATCGGATAAAGTATTTTATTTATTTATAAAATAAAATAATATTTTAGTCACAAAAATATTTTATAATCCAATTTTAATAAATAAAATATTAAAAAATTTCAACGTGAAATTATAGGTTGCCGACACATTACTGTATTGTAATAGAGGCAAGATTGAAATTAGAAAGAGATATCATTGTTAATGTCTAATCATGCGCACTACTTATCCCTACTTGTCTAGTTGTCTCATCATAAGTTTTTTTTATTTGAAATATCCTTTTTACATAACGTAAGAAAACTTAATTACGTAATTTAATTAAAAATAAATTTAATTTGATAAAAATCGACTCAAAAAATAAAAGAAGGTTAATTTTTATAAAATTAAATTTATTTTTAATTAAATTAAATTTTATTACGTTAGTCGTAGTTGATTGAATTTATTCTCTCTATAATTATACAAAAAAGTCATGTTCTTAACTTTTTAATTCAGATTTAAATATTAAAAGAAAAAAAATAATTAGATAGTAAAATAATAATAAAAGAAGTATAAAAGTATGATGAATAGAAGAATTAAATTTATATAATTAGAATAAAATAAAAAATTAAAATATATGTAATATGTGTTGTAAGATGATGTGTAACAAAGATTCCATAAAATTATGCTCATTTGACATAAATACCCTTAGCAGTGTAGTTATCACTGCTGGACTCGGCAGAAACTTGGTGGACTTTATTTCTCGGACGCAACAAATCTCACGTACAGTTGTCCTGTTTATTGGCGAAGGAATTGGGTCGCACTGAGAACGATGCCCTCTCATTTTCATTATCTAAAGTCTAAATCAATCATTATCTATTTAACTAACTAATTAAATAAACGATTATAATAACATTATTTATTATTTTAAATTTTATTCTCTTCAATAATTAATATAATATATTTTAAATCAACCACCGCTCTCTACGGTTGTTACTCCAATCCCAATAATAATAATAAGTTAACTCTAATCTCAATAATAATAATAATAATAATAATAATAATAATAATAATAGAGTCGTTCTCGGCTGCCGTCCAACTTCAACTGCTCGGCATGTCACCTAATACAATTTTTTTTCTTATTTTTCTTATTTTTTTAACATGTTTAAATATTTTTTAAAAAATAAAAAAATATATCAGTATACAAAAAATTATTTCTTTATTATTAAATAAAAAAATTAAAAACAAAATAAAATATATGAACAATCAAAATGAAAAAATAAATTCAAACGACATATTAGAATTTTATATAATAATAATAATAATATGTCACCACCACACCGTTACCAATGACTCATGTTTATAAGCTTTGTCGCCTTTTGATTTAATTGATAACATTTCAATTTTAAAATTCATCTTTAAAATTAATTTATATTATATGAATATTTTATTATGTATATTTTATAAAAAAAAGTCTTCTTATCAACTAATATTTACTGTCCATATCTCACACCATATCAAAAATGCCCTCACACACTATGACAAACACCTCATATCTTATAAAAAAAAAAAAACAAAATTCCACTTCATGTGTGGGATGTGTAATTTGAATAATGTTGATTTGTAATAAAATTTATATTTTATATACTGATTTGAGAATAAAAATTATAGAATTTTCTTTCAAAAGTAAAATAAAATCACATGGACACTTTGATTTTACAATTTTTTAGATGAGTTGTTTATTGAGTTTTGTAAAAAATAAGTCCTTTTTGCTTATAAATATTAATAGATTAAAATAAAATCAACTGGGCACTAAAATTCTTAGTACAGATTGGCGTTGCCCCCTTCTTATCTCCTCTCCTTTTTATTATCTAAAGTATAAATAAATTATTATCCATTTAGTCAATAGATTAAAATAACAATTATAATAACAATTCTCTTATTTTTAAATTTTTTATGATCTTCAATTATTAATAAAATATATTCTAAATAAAGTTTTAAGTCAATCATCTCCCACTGCGGTTACTATTAACACTACAAGAAATAACCTTATTTTTGGCGATTTATTTTTCGTCACTTAAAAAAATCTCTTCAATAGTTCATAATCCTGGCAATTTGTTTGTCGACGTGGCTTCTAAACCCAATTGACTTAGGAAATATCTTTTGCAGCGAAAATAATTGCCAGAAGAGGAAAAAAATTGTTGTGACGAATAGTCCCCCCTCCCCGTCGCTTTGCTCCCGCACACCCTCAAATCTCAAGCTCGCCTTCTTCCCCAACTTCTTCTTCTCCACTAATTTTCTCTCTACCTCCACATTAATTAAGCAAAACCCACTCAAAATGCTTTGCTACGCGGTTGTCTCTTGATCCACCAAAATCAATCACTAATAGCGGAGCTACTCCTCCGATTTGGCCACATCTGAAGCAAAATCCACTCATCTTCGTGCATCACTTGCTCTTCTACCAGTTCCAGTTCAAATAGTGCGACTTTTGACATTCCCAACTCTGCCATTCAACATCAAGCAAACCCATTTCCTGTAGTAGTGGGTTATCCAACTCATTTCCATCCCGTCCTCCCCTCCACTCGATAAGATACTTTGTTTTTTTAGTCTATGTTCTTAATGAAACCGTTTATGTCAAGTAGATACAGGGGTGGTATGCTCTTTCAATTTATGCATAAATTGCCTATGTGTTTGAGTAAGGAAGAAGATAACTGTGGAATTGCTTATAATGTATTTTAAAATCAATACATTCAATCTTAGGTGTGACTGACTAATAAACAAATGGTTATGATTTTGGAACTGAAAGCATGGGAGAATTCAAAATTGGATCCCAAACAGAACAGTGGTGGCTTTTAACGAGTTGACCTACCATATAGTTGGTCAAATTGGTGATTGGGAAGAAAAATAAGGTAATTTGTTTCACTGTCTCTCCATTGGTGTATTCCGTAACAGAAAATAATAAAACACACAAAAAAAAAAAAAAAAAGAAAAAAAAAGAAAGAAACAAACAAACAAACAAAGTAGGGAAAAATGTGTACTGAAACAATTATAAAAGAGCTTTTCCATTTACCTAATTTGTCATGGAGGACGTTTAGGAGTTTGAGGAGATGGTTGAGGTTGATGATCATGGCATGACAAAATTGAATAATGACAAAACCATTGCTTTCTCCTGAATTCACACCATCGAGTGCAAAATCAACATATTAGTCTAAAGCTAGCTTTAGCTAGCTCAACCCATTAATTCACACCATCATGATGCACCATAAACTCAGATTTACTGCTGAATGTTTCATGAAAAATAGAGGGGAGAGAAAAGAGAAAATATTCATCACAAGCTTAACATTATGTTGATATGCCCAATCTGAATTTATTGTCTACTTTGAATATAGAGTTACTTAGCTCAATTCCATCCTAAGGACTTGTACCATATTTAGTTTGGACTTTGGTCTTACGTTCAGGCTTGAAAACTCACTACTTTATTTTCATCAATTACTCCCCTACCTTCCTAATTAATTTACCAGTTATAGTTTTTTTTTTCCCAACACCCAAGACAAAAACCTTCATGATGCTAACTCTTAAAATCACTTTATTGCTCATATATGGTTCTATAAATCCCAACAAAAATCTCCTCATAGCTTCTAAGGTTCCAATATTGACCCGTTTTATTCTCCAAATATAAGCAAGCAAATTAGCGCAAGAAACACCAACAGCCCTTGTGGTCTATAGTTTGTTAGCTTTCCCGAACTTCATACAACTGGATATTTTCACCCTTGGAAGTAAAACATTTCTAATATGCAAGCTGCTTAGTTTGAAAGAGAAGTCCAAAGTTATTTTATTACTGCTATCGAGCTTGCATAATGCTCCATATGATATTTGAAAACTTGAAGGTTGGGAATGCAAAATAACATTAAGGCATGATCCATAACGTAAGGATTGTGCAAAGTAGAAGCAACCTTTTACTTTAGGAGGAAAAAGCAAAATATAACCTAAGAAATATCAAAAGAGCACTACTTTTCATGCTTTGTGAAGCGTTTTGTAAAAGAATAACTTTTCCTTCTTTGATTTTCGTAGCCCCACCATTTTAATCTTTGGAAAGCATTGTCAAGTTGTGGTATGAGGGCACAAAATAAATAAGTTAAAGTTAATAAGGCAGAAAAAAAAAAAAGCAGGATTAATGAAACACTATTATTTTGGATGAACACTATTAATGAAACACTGCATGTTCTCAAGGCATATATAATGAAATCTTTTCCATTATGTCTCCTATTTCTAAGTATTTAATATCACAAGGCATGGGTACTGTTTGATAAACACTATAAGTGTTATATAGCAATGAAACACTATTATTTTACATGATGACATTAAGTGCAGTTTATCTTATTAACATAATATTTATCTTATTATTTCAGGTCAGTCAATCAAACAATATTACTTGAAACTGATGTTGTTTTAAGTAATATTGTTTAGTGACTGACTTGAAATAAGATAAATATTGTGTTAATCAGATAAATATTATTTCATTAGAGCACTTTAATTGAATTAGCTAAATTCATTGAATATTTAGCTATTAGAGAACAAAATATGCTCACAATGGATTAGCTAAATTCCAATGACTTTCAAAAGTTTTTTCAAATTTGAAGGTTACTGTACATACATCAAATACATATTTTATTAATTATTTCTCCCTCTCTTTCTTTCTATCACATATTTTATCACAATTAATATATTAATTTGAGTTAATGATATATTAATTTAATAAGAATATGATTATTAATTAATATATAATAGGTAGAATAGTAAAATATGATAAAATTAAATAAACTAATAATTAAAAAAATTAAATATTTTTGAAATTATTAGTTATTCATTACTATATAATGAATAAATGTATAATCTAATGTGGAGATTTAATGTGAATAACCAAAATCAAATTCATCTTATATTATTTTATTGTTATATAATGAAAAATAGCTATTCTAATGGAGAGATTTATGTGAATGGAATAGTCAAAAGTCAAATTTCTCTTACATTCATAAAAAATATCCTTTAACTTTGGCTAATCCAATCAGAGATGAAGTGTGAAAATGAAGCCCAGACAACGTCTATGGGCAAAGAAAAAAAAAGGAAAAAAAAAGGGGCCTTTGCGGCGAAATTAAAACTCGCTGCAAATGACAACAAAACAAAATTAAACAATATTAGCGGCGATTCCTGTTCTTCGAAAACAGCTGCAGCGATTTACATAATCAATGCAAACAATCCTATTCCGGCAATTTTAATGCGCCGAAAAAGAATGACCTTACACATGTAGGTATGTTTTGCGACGATTTATCCTCCGTCGAAATGACTCCAATGTGATGAAAATTTAGATTGTTGAAAATGAACAAAGTATTTGCGGCAAAATAATCTACATTTACGGCGATTAATTGAGTATTTGCGACGACATTTATCATTGCTATTAATGTTTCTTGGTGATTTAGTAGGGAACTAAAACCACCTTTTGCGGCGAATTTTTGTTCATTTGCGGCGACATATAATTGCCGAAAAAAGGATTTGTACCAACGAGTTTTACGCATTGCTGCAATTGATCAAAAGCGGCTTTAGGATTTCGTCGAACCTGTAGCGATTTACAAATCGTTAAAAATGATTAAATGCAGTGATTTTAAGGGGTATTTGTAACGATTTTGAGCATTGGAAAATGTTGATTTTCTTATAGAGTAAGGGCTTGTTTGGGGTTGCAATTAGAGTCTTAAAAGGTGTTTAAATAGTTTTAAAAACTCTTTAATATAAAAATTAGGTTTTTTGAGTGTTACATATTAAAGCACTTTTAATCTCAAATAAGCTAAAAAATACGTTTAAGAAAAAACATCAAACGCAATTCAAATTTTAACCTAAAAAGTTAATGGACGAAAATACTCATACAACTCTCAGATAATTACAACTTTCAAACTTTTAGGGATATTGTTATAATATGTAAAAATTCAAATAATTTTCATTTCTACTTTACGAAACACTTTTTTAATTTGTTTTCAAATAAACGTAACGTAAATAACTAATATAGTTATTTAATTTGAAAATGTTTTAAACATATAGTTACCAAACAATAAATAACTTTTTAATAGGAGAACTCATTACTTAAATTATAAGTGATCAATCCTAAAATTGTAAGTTATATTTCCCACTGTAATCTCAAATATGCACTAAAGACCATTAATATTGATTCGGCAAGATTTTAGCCTTTTTTTTATTTTTTTTAACTAATATGCCATTTCTTGTGTTCTATCTTGTAACTTAACCCCACTTATCTATCTCTCTATAATAATAATATCTTTTATTATTTCTTGATTTCTATCAATTTTGAACACCGTGTTCAATGAAGATAATTGAACTACTTAAATGCTCTAATAACTTAATAAAAAATGGTATGAAGACAACATCATAATAACTTTTTTCTTCCGCAACTACATATTAAAATATTTATTTATATTAAAGTTATCTGAATTTTATTTCATTTTAGTGGACTTGAATTTAAAAAATATAATATTTAGTCTTAGTTTTATAAGAAGTTTGTTCTAGTTTCTACCTATCATTAATCTAAGTTAATATGTCTAATCCAGAAAAAATAAAATAAAATAATAAGTAGTGGTCATTTTCAAGCTCATGGGATGCTGAAAGAATTTTTTTTTTCTTTTTTTAAAATGCTGATTTCATTAGCTAATTAATTTCACATCTTAAACATATTATTATCACAATTATATTTAGGATGTACCAAATTGAATTATTTTCCAATGGATTATATATTACTAAGATATAAAAATTAAAAATTACATTATATTTCAATAATTAATGAAACAAACAAAATATTGTACCTCAGTTTGTGATTTAATTCTTCTTAATGGATGAGATAGTGTGCCAAGAAGAGAAAAAAAGGAGGGAGATTGAGAAGTGAAGAGCAAATAGATATGTTTCGATAATCCTTAGAGAGAGGGTAATATTTCTGATCTAGGTTGGAGGGGTGATAGGTTTACTTGGTGGAATGGGTATGTGGATGAGAATTTTGTAAATGAGAGGTTGGATTAATCAACATTGGTTGGGTTTAAACTATGAGGTGAAGGTGGATGTTTTGGCTTCTATCTCTTATGACCATACTCCTCTTTTGATCAATTCATACAGTGAGGCTAAGGGGGTATGGGCTGGGAGGGTTTACAATTTTAAATATGAATTGTATTGGGATTTGGAGGAAGGGTGTCACAAGGTTATTGAGCAAGAATAGGATAAAGTTCTTTGACGAGGTGGAGCAGAAAATTGACAAAGGAAAGGGGGAAGGTAATTGAAGAAAAAACTGAACAATTGAGGCTGTTGTAGGAAGTGAGGGGGCACGAACAGTTGGAGGAAATCTGAAGGAGAAAGAGTGAAGTGGAAAAATTGCTAGAACAAGAAAATCTAGTATGGAAACAGAGGGCAAAAAAGCACTGACTGCAGCAGAGTGATAGGAATACGAAGTTCTTCCATGCCTGTGCAAATCCGAGGAAGAAGAGGAATCTCATCAACAAAATAAAGGATGTACAAGGGGTGGAGGTGACAAATTCAATTGCTATTGCAGAAATATTGAGAAATTATTATGTAGATAATTATTATGTAGATATTTACTCTTCCTCTTACCCTTCAAAGGAGAAATAGATGAATGTTTAAGCTGTGTGGAGAATACTATTTTTGAGGAGATAAAGCTGAGAATGGATAAGGTTTTTACTGAAGAGGAAGTAGAAAGGGCCTTAAAAGAGATGTTCCCTTTTAAATCACCAGGGCCTGATGGCTTTGGTGCTGGTTTTTTCAAAAACCATTGGGTTGTAGTAGGGAAAAAAGTTAAGGAAACTGTACTTGAAGTGATGAATGGAGGTAAACTGGACATGTAGCTTAACCATACTTTCTTGGCCCTAATTCCTAAGATCAAAGTCCCTTTGTTAGTAAAGGATTACATGCCTATAAGCCTTTGTAACATGCTCTACAAATTGATCACAAAGGTGATTGCAAATAGGATTAAAGGAATGCTACAATGTATTATTTATGCCAACCGAAGTGCATTTATTCTTGGGCGACTCATATCAGACAATATTATGATTGCTTATGAGTTATTGCACTCTATGAAGTCTAAACAGAAAGGGAAGGTGGGGAGTATGGCCATCAAATTAGACATGACCAAAGCCTATGACAGGGTGGAATGGCCTTTCTTGGAGGCCATTTTGAGGAGGATGGGTTTTAGGGTAAAGATTATAAGGCTGATCATGGATTGTGTGGGCTTAGTGTCTTACTCAGTTTTACTCAATGGGAGGCTAGGTAATATCATAAGACCATCAAGTGGGCTGAGGTAAGAGGACCCTTTGTCTCCTTATTTGTTTATTATTTGTGCTGAAGGGCTGAGTCAGCTGCTGAAAAAGGCGAGAATGAAGGGTGATATAAGGGGTATGGTAGTGGCTAGAGGGGGAACAAGGATCAATCATCTTATGTTTGCTGATGACTGCATAATCTTTAGTAGAGCAAAGGTCAAGTAATAGAGAAATATACACGCCATCTTGATTTGCTATGAAGAAGCCTCGGGGCAGACTTTGAACAAGCAAAAGACCTCCCTTATGTTTAGTTCAAATACCAAAGTTTTGGTAAGAGAGGGTATCAAAAGTGAGGCAGGTGCTGTTTTGTGTGATAATTTTGAGAGATATTTAGGTCTTTCTACTGTGGTGGAGAGGGCTAAATATAATACTTTTCAGCATCAAGGAAAGAATGTGGCAGAAAATTCAGAATTGGAAGACTAATT
The DNA here is from genome assembly GCF_004785595.1 of Juglans microcarpa x Juglans regia. Classification (NCBI taxonomy): domain Eukaryota; kingdom Viridiplantae; phylum Streptophyta; class Magnoliopsida; order Fagales; family Juglandaceae; genus Juglans; species Juglans microcarpa x Juglans regia. The sequence continues at coordinate 29,644,542 of NC_054598.1, read as the reverse complement.
TCTTGTCTGGAGCAGGGAAGGAAGTAATGGTGAAAGCAGTCCTGCAAGCCATCCCTACCTACACTATAAGTGTCTTCAAGTTGCCCAAAAAATTGTGTAGAGATTTAGAGACCATGATCTCTAGATTCTGGTGGAAGAGTAACAGGTTAGGCTCAGGTATCCGTTGGAAGAAATGGGAGTTGCTAGGTGTTCCAAAAACTGATGGAGGTCTTGGTTTTAGAAGCATGGAGTGTTTCAATAGAGCCTTGTTGTCAAAACAGGGGTGGAGGCTGATGTAGAGGCAAGACTCACAGGTGGCCTGTGTTTTTAATGAGAAATATTTGAAAAGAAAGTTCTTTATTGAGGCTGAGTTAGGGAGATCTCCATCTCTGATTTGGAGAAGTATCTGGGTAGTGAGAGATGTGGTTGAGGGGGGGTTGAGGTGGTGTGATACCCCGTATTTACATGTATTTTGACTAAGTAATTATTGCATTTATTAAGATTATGGGCTTTGTTGTTTTCAATTTTAGATGATTTACATGATATTATTTTAAGATTTTTTAATTGTTAATTCAATGTGTTTTCTTGTTATTAATTATTGTTCATTATATAAATTTCTTTTTATTTTAAATTATTTTATTGTTGGATTTAATTATTTTATTTTTATTTAGTCACTACGTTTAAATTATTTTATTTAACTCGTTATTTTGAAATTATTTTCGTTGGATCATTTTTGTGACCCAAGATGTGAGGATTGGACCTTATTTCTTTCCCTCACTTTTTCTTTTTCCTTTTTTCTTTTTTCTTTTTCCTCTTTTTCTTTTCTTCTTCTCTTTTTCTTCATTTCTTTTTCTCCTCTCTCCCTCCTCCCACGCGCGACTTCTCCCTCTCTCCCCCGTCCGTGCGTCATCCTCCACAGCACCGTCGTGGGCCACCCACTTCCGTCACCGCCCCTCCCATTTATTTCCCCACCGGTCTGCGACCTCACCCCTCATTTCCAGCTCCTCTCGCACCACCGTGAGCCCCTACGCACGGCTTCAAGCCACGACACCCTTTGAACTGGTGCGCCGCCGTCGTGCTACCATTGGCCACCACCTCTTCACCACATCACTGGCGACCCCCTAGCTACCTAACCCATCCATCCTCAACCTCGATTCGCCGCTGGTGAAGCCCATCCACCCCCATTTTTGTTTTGAGCTTTTTGCACTCCAACCGCCGCCCACGCCTCCACCCACGGCCTACCACCACCACCATTAGTTTTACCAGCATCCCTAAACTCTTCCCTAGTAATCTCAAGTCTTCGTTTGTCTCCGTTCAAAATCTAGCATTTTGAGACCCACGGCCTTGTGCATTTTCTCACTGTTACATTGTTGTGTCGCCACTTCTAGCACCTCCGTGATCATTCGAAAATTATATTACAGCACTCTAAGTAAGTATTTTTCCAAATAACTTTTGAGATTTAAATGTATTTTTGCACTAACTCATATTACTGTGAATTGGTTGGTTGTACTGGACTGAGTCCAATGAGTAAAGGGGTCGGTTGGATTGGAGGATGGAGTTATTTGTGTGATTGGACTATGTTGTGATTTGCTGGTTGTTAAATATTTATGTTGTGTCATATACAATGCATTTACACGCATGTTCATGTTTGTAATTGAAAACTGAGTTTTCGCATAATTGCGTACATGTTCATGTGTATACTTGAAATATTGGGTTTTCATGTGAGAAATAATTTTGAGTATGTTTGAAATGATTAGATTGACTAGTTTGAGAGAAAGAAAAAGAGACTGTAGAGATGGTGGTAAGTAGGGATGGTGGTATAGTCCCTCCCGCCTGTGATTCCCGCCTACGATGCACGTGGTAGGGATGGTTTAAGCAGAGATAGTGGTATAGTCCCGCTTGTGATTCTCGTCTACGGTACATGCAGTAGGGATGGTGGTAAGTAGGGATGGTGGTAGAGTCCTGCTTGTGATTCCTACCTATAGTGTCCAATAAATGATTATGTTGTCAATTTATGATTTAATGGTTACGAGCACCATTTTCTGGAAAAATGGTTGGTTTATGATTGGGCCATTTTCTGGGAAAATGACGTGTATTATTCATGGCGTGTTTTTGGGTCAAATGAGATTTTTGGCTTGCGTTGGAAAATAATCAATTTTGGAAAAAATGAGATTTTTGGATCACATTTGTGTTTCGTCATGTACTCATGTTTGTTGGTTGTATTAATGCATTTTTATCTCTTAGGTTGCTTGGTTGATTACTTGCTGAGATTCATAATCTCACGATATTTGATAACCTGTGGTACTGTTTTATGGTATCGTAGATTTTGATGCAGATGAGGACGAAGAGCCTGAAAATTCGGCTCTGCAAGAGAAGTGATTTGGGATCACTTGCTCGTATATTGGGATTTGTCTCCCACTTTTTGGCTATATATTTGGTTTGTATTGTATTTATATTAGATAACTATATAAATTTTTAAAGGTAATTTATTTTGGATATCTATATTTAAATATCTGGTACTTAGTTGGCTAATTCTTAATTAACCACTGCGGCTTTTGTTGTGCACTTTTTGCATGTTGCACACACTTGAGCACTTATCGTTGGGATCGTGGCCCTTGTTGTCATCATCCCGACATCATGATTCTCACATTTCCGTGCGTGGGAGTCGGGGGCGTCACAGATGGAGGGTAGGAAATGGAAGAAGTATTAGATTTGGGGTAAAAAATGGCTAACTTCTTCTACCTCTTTTAGCATTCAATCTCCTGTCCAAGTTCTCACAGCAAATGCAAAGGTGGCTGATCTGATTGATGAAGAGATGAAGGTATGGAAGGTGGATTTGATTGAAAGGATTTTTAACAAGGGTGAACCTGATATGATTTGTGTTATCCCTATTAGCTGTCATGGGGCTAATGATAGGATGTTTTGGGATTCTCAAAGAAAGTGAAGTTTACTGTAAGAAGTGCTTACCATGCTGATTTACAATGGAAGAATGAGAGAAGAGGGAGTGCATCTAAGGAGAGGTGGGGTGCAGATCAATGGAAGAAGGTGTGGTCCTTGGAGGTGCCTGGGGGTTATAAACATTTCGTAAGCAATGCCCTTCCCACGAGGTTAAACTTGTTAAAAAACAGGTGACAGAGGATTTTTTGTGCCCTATTTGTAGAAGGGAAGAAGAGGATGTATAGCATGCCTTATGGTGCTGCCCTGCGGTTGCTGATGTATGGGTTGAAAAAGGGAGTCCTGTGAGGAAGTGTTTGAACCAAGTCCATGACTTTGCTAGTTTGTGGAGGGAGCTGATTTCCAGGCTGCCTAAGGGGGGCTTAGAAAGAGTTGTGGCTGTTATGAGGGGTATTTGGGGGAGGAGGAGTTCTTTTGTTTTTTATGACAAGTTTGCTAGCCCTGGTAATGTGGTGAGAGTTGCTATGGCAGGTTTAGAAGAGTACCAGGAGGAAAATGCTAAGATGGGTGGAAGGCAATCGAGGTGTGAAGTGAGGAGGGAAAGAAGAAGATGACAAAAACCTATGGGGGATACATGCAAGCTAAACTTTGATGCTACTGTTGACTTGAACAACATAAGGATTGGCATAGGAATTATAGTTAGGGACTGTAATGGAGATGCTTTGGCTGCTATTTGTTCTAGGAAAGACTGTGGTTTCTCCTTTTATTGCTATGCCCTTGAAAGGTCTATAGAGCTCTGTTTGGAGATGGGTTGTCATGTTGGAAGGGGATGCAAAAGGAGTAATAAATGCAGTGCTCTTTGAGGAGTTAGATGAATCTGAACATGGCCAGCTGATTGAGGATATAAAGAGGCTTTTAGCATAAGGATTACATTGGTCCTTGAGTTTTATACACAATGAAGGAAATATAGTTGCATATAATATTGCAAAAATGTCTTTACATATAGCAGGAGAACTCTGCTGGATAAAAGGTTAATTTTTATAAAATTAAATTTATTTTAATTAAATTATATTTTTACGTTGGTTGACTTAATTTATTCTCTTCAAGATTATGTAAAAATGTCATGTTCTTGAATTTTTAATCTAGATTCAAATAGTAAAAGAAAAAAATAGCCGAAGTAGTAAAACAATAGTAAAATAAGTGTAAGGATATCATTACCTAAATTTTATTTATCATCCATACATCACATATTACACATAATTTTTTATTTTTGTTGTAGAGATGATTAATAGAAAAATTCAATTAATTTAATAGGAATAAAATAAAAAAATTAAAATATATGTAGTATGTGTTATAAGATGACGAGCTGTAACGCCCCGATCCCGGAGGTCCGGAGGGTTAACTCTTAATATCTAAAATCAACTTAAATAACACAACTAAAAATCCAGAAAATCCGAAACAATGCTAATTCATTTAATCAATCCAAATATCTAAATTCCTCCATGGGGGCAATAAAGAGAATCTCAATAACATAACTTAAAAATTCTCCAAAATGCGAAATTATCATTAACTCATCAAATCAAAATACCCGAAAAATAAAATCAGTTTACTAACTACGACTCTCAAATAAGCACTTGTACCCTCAGTCACTTATTCCACTTCGATCATCACAACTTGTAAAACTTCCTACTCTTGTTCTCCAGCTGAACCATCAAAATTATCTGAAAAATATACGGAGATAAGGGGTGAGTTATCAACAACTCAGTAAGCAGAGGACATATACTAGTGTGTAAACATGAGCATTTACAGAAATCAAAATGCATAACAAAACATTTTCATTCTCAGAGTGTGGAAACAAAATATGTTATCAAAATATCAGAGCAAAGATTTAGAAATAATTTCGTTAAAAAATATCTTTTTGGCATAGCATAAATGATCATCATCATATCAGAACAGAAGCCATGTATAACCCCCGTAGTAGAGTTGTGCAATCTGCGGATAACCAAGCAGAACATAAATCACTCTGTCACCAAGGTGTGCACTCAAAACAGAGACCACTACTATAACCCGTGGCAGGGCCGTATCCACTATTATTATCCGTGGTTGGGCCGTATCCACTATTGTAACCCGTGGTTGGGCCGTATCCACTATTATTACCCGTAGTTGGGCCGTATCCACTATTATTACCCGTGGCAGGGCCGTACTGAACATAACGGAAACATAATCAAATTTAGAATAAAAAAGTCATGCTAAATGTTTTCATAGATCACATCTTATCCAAATAGAGTACTGAACAAAATCATATTATCTTCATAATCAAAACAGATCCAAAGCATATTTACAATATTTATGCACACATTTTTTATTCGGTCTCTTTTCAAAATTCAGAAACAGAAAGTCAAAAATAAGCTCATGTCTACACCAGTCATGACAGAAAATAATTTCTTCTTAAACAGAATCTCATGAGTAATGCAGAACAAATATCCGAGGTTGTTTTCAGATTTCTTTTCATAACAAAACATGCACATTTTTCAAAAAAGGACCTCAGCTCATTATATTTTATGCAAAGTCTAGTATAGGAACCCCGCTTACCTGGACTTTTTAGCTTTTTTAGAATTTTCCTCAAAATGTCGAACAATAATTAATCGTCACCTATAAAATAATCACGTAATTCTCGTAAATTTCCAATTAATCACACATTTTGATATTTAATCCTAAACTTCTAAAATAACCTATTTTAATGCTTCAATACTTAAAAATCCTCATAACCTTAAAATACCATCATTTTCTATGACCATCAATATCCACTTAATCGAATTCATACCGAATAAGAAAATTTATCAAATAAGTATTATGATAATTATATAACTCAATAAAAATTAATATTCAAAATATCTAAAATACCAACAATATTTTATAAATAAAAAGAATACATTAGTTACTAAAATTTTCATAAAATAAGTCATGAAAAACTCATCTCTTAAAAATAGGTTTACTTCCTTTAATTAACAATATTATTAAAATACAAATATAATATTTATTGACACTTTAGTAAGTACCCAACCTAGGTTAAAACTTTCGATATATAATATATATATATATATATATATATATATAAGGCACGGGATTAACATGCAAATAACGGGATTATGCAAATAACGTAAATCATGCAAATAACCTATAACCTATAACCTATAAGCGTAAATCATGCAAATAACGGGATTAACACATGCGGCGGCAGGAACTTACCCAAGGGAAACAGAGGCACGCGTCGAAGGGTGAGGCGCGACGGGGCTGGCTGGAGGGACCGTGGTGGCGCGGGTGAGGAGCAGGAATGCGGAGGAGATGCCGTCGAGTTGGGTTGAACAAGAGAGAAAAAGAGGGAGAGGTGAGCGCGAGAGAGGGGGGAGAGAAAGGAGGGAGTAACCGAGAGAGGTACTCACTGTGAAGAGGTGCTACGGGCTGAGGTGGCCTGAGGGTGTTCAGCGCCCTTTTCCGAGTGGGTGGTGACGACTTGGAGTGGCTGGTGCGGTGCAGTGGGTGGACCTCTGTTTCGGGTGGCTAAAAACAGGGGAAAACACAGCTGGGTTTTCCGTGAGAAGGGTGGCTCGCGGTATTGCTAACCGCGGTGGTTTTCGTGAGGTGGGGTCACAACGTGGTGGAGCTCTCGGCGGAGGCTATGGTAGCTGTTTATGGTGGCTGAAAGCTGCTCTGTTTTTGGATACAAAAACAGAGGAAACTGAAACTTGCAGAAGAGGCTACGAGATGATAGGCGGCAGCTTCGTGTGGCTGCCAGTGGAGGCTTGCAGTGGTCGGTTTTGCCTCTAGCTAGTGTTTTCCGTCGTGCAAGGGGCCAGCCGTGTGGGTTGCGGCGTGGAAGGCTTGGCAGTGGGACTGCCCTTTGGTGGTGGTTGTTCGGTTTCTCGTGGGGCTTGGGCAGTGCTATTGCACGGCTCGTGTGTTTTGAGCTAGGTTGTTGAAAGGAAGAGGTGGCGCACGGTGGTGGCCGCTTACGGTAGAAGGATGGGCATCGGTTTTTACGTAGAGAATGGAGTTTGGCGTCGAACTAGGAGGGCTGGGTGGTTCTGTGCAGTGGTTCAACGACGGCACAGGGTAATTCGACTTGGGCAAGAGGAGACGAAGCCATGCAAAGGCAGTCGTGTGAGAGGGGGTTTCCATGCAAGAGGGGGTGCGAAGGTAGCCGTGCGAGAGGGGGGCTCTGTTATGAATTCGTTGGGATGTGTTCCGTGCGAGAGGAGAAGGGCAAACAGAGGGGTGCAAAAGGGAAAACCAGAGGGGGGCAGCGAAATGGCAAATTTTATTTCAATCTAATGCAGTGCATTCACAAGATTGTTGTGATAGAAAGTCTAGGTATCACTACATTATTAGTGGGCTGTTATTTGGGCAACATAAACTCGTCCGGTTATAAGGATTTCTCATAAATTAAAAAAAAACGATTATAATAACATTATTTATTATTTTAAATTTTATTCTCTTCAATAATTAATATAATATATTTTAAATCAACCACCGCTATCTACAGATGCTAACGTCTATCACTATAATAATGAAAACATATCCCCGCCATATGCTTGTCGCTTTTCGATTTAATTGAAAGGATTTAAATTTTTAAATTTTATTTTTTAAATTAATTTATATTATATAAATATTTTATTTATATATTTTATATATTAGCTTGAGAATAAAAATTGTAAAATTTTCTTTCAAAAGTAAAATAAAATCACATGGACACTTTGATTTCACAATATTTCAGTTGAGTTGTTTATTAAGTTTTGTTAAAAATAAGTCCTTTTTGCTTATAAATATTAATAGATTAAAATAAAATCAAATGGGCACTAAATTCTTAATACAGATTGACGTTTCCCCCTTGTTATCTCCTCTCATTTTTATTATCTAAAGTATAATAAAATTATTATCCATTTAGTTAATAGATTAAAATAACAATTATAATAACAATTCTTTTATTTTTAAATTTTTTATCATCTTCAATTGCTAATAAAATATATTCTAAATAGAATTTTAAGTCAATCATCTTCAATTATTCTAAATATATTCAATTATCAATTTTGAACACCGTGTTTTTTTTTTGGAAATAGTAACGCGCGTCTGACTTTCCATTAATAAAATACAATACTATGAATACAAGAAGAAAAACAAGACTATGAATAAAATTATTTTGAACCGTGTTAAATATTGCTCTAATAACTTAATAAAAAATGGCATGAAGACAACATCATAATAACTTTTTCTTCCACAACTACATATTAAAATATTATTCACATTAAAGTTATCTGAATTTTAATATTTTATTTCATTTTAGTGGACTTGAATTTAAAAAATAATAATATTAATCTTAGTTTTATAAAAAGTTTGTTCTAGTTTCTACCTATCATTAATCTAAGTTAATATATTGTCTAATCCAGAAGAATAGAAATTTTCTTTTCATACAACAATACTTAACGAAGATAAACCCAATCACTTTAGTGATTAGGTTTGTTTAGAGAATAAGATGATATGAAAATTTTATAAATAATAGTGAAATAGTTTAAGTTGAGTATTTTTAAGTTTTGGAAAATGAGAGGGAAAATTTTGAATAAAAAATATTACAAAGTTAAAATATTATCATAATATAATTTTATAATTATATTTTTGTCCGAGTATTTGAAAAAATTGAATTATTTTTTTTATTTTTTTATAGAAAAGTTATAGTTTGAAAAAATTATAATGATTAGTATTAAAATATTTATATTTAAGAATGAAATGAGATACAAATTTTAAAATAAGATCTATTTACAAACAAACACTAAGATAAAGTTGAGTTCTCAAAAGTTAAAGATAAAGTTACCAAACTTGTTAAGTAATCAATTATAATCATGACTCCTCCCAATTGCCATCGTGAGTCTAGAATTCTTTATTATTAAAATAGTGAGCCTATAAATATAATACTAGGAACTCCCAAAATGTTCACATGAGAATTTCATATTTAATAAATGTTATCTATTATTTTATGATATAAAGCAGAGTTTCTAAGTTTGAATTCTTATATCTTATTTAATTAAATATTTCATATTTTAAACTTAATTATTAAGAATTAATCCAGTCCACATTGAAGAGAGAGCTTTAAGATATAAAATAAAATAATAAATAATAAAATTTCGCTTTTCCTATTAACTTAAATTTTGAGAAAAGTTGTAATTTTACATAATATTCAATAAATATTGCATAGCGTATTTTATCTGTATTACTATTTTTTTAATTCCAACATATTCAATAATTGAGAAGAGAGATGGAGACAATGGCTGATTTGTTTTCAGAGATGAGATGAGATGAGATGAGATTAAAGTTAAAAAGTTAAAAAAAATATTATTAGAATATATTTTTTAATATTATTTTTATTTTAAAATTTGAAAAAATTAAATTATTTATTTTATTTTATATAAAAATTTAAAAAAATTATAATAATAAAATAAAATAAAATATTTTCTAAAAATAAACAAAGTCAAGTTGACTCTACTGTATCAAGATGCTGCACGCTAATTACGCGGTCTCTAATATTAAAAAGCAATAAAGTGGACATATATTAATGTAATATGTGTATATCTCGGAGATCGTGTCTGTTTTGTCCGCGCTGGCTTTGTTGGAAAGTTAATTATATCTTTGTCGTTTGAATATAAGCTAGACTTCTTCACCAACCCACTGATTCCCGGTTTCCGCCGCTGTGCGTCTTTGAAGTCTAAATACGAAATTGATCAAAAGCCTCCACTTATGACCTCGCTTTCAATACTACTTTCATATAAATATATATATTACTGACAAACAAGTCTAAATAAAGTAATTATAGGTGGTGATTAGCATGGTATGCATGAACCACAGAGTAAGGTTATAAAAATAAATTTATAAAATAACATGCGTTAATATAATTTTTAGATTTATTTTATAATAAAAGGATTTTTATGATTTGACAAAAAATTCGGTCGCATTTAATTTATAAATTTTAATTTTAGGCTAAACATTTATTCAAATAATTTTTGAATTGTAAAATGATCATTTTCTTTGAGAAAAATGCGTTTATGTCGTCCCAGTTGTACCTTTCAGTTTGTCCTATTGACATAACACCACCCATGTGGTATTGCGTGACTTATTAAAAATATAAAAATACAAATATGAAAAGGGTAGAGCGAATGTAAGGTTTTAATATTTTTTTAATGTTTTTAAATGTCATTTTATTTTGAATATATATTTTTATGTTTTTAATAAACTACATGGCATATTGGTGCTACGTCAATATGACAAAATGAAGATATCACATATTGACATTTGTTTTTTCAACTCATGTTCATGAAGCCCTCCAAACAAGCATGTATTTTGTTTCGACTTCGACATGATATTCGGATCCTATTATAGGATGACATGCAATTAAAATTATTTGCATTATTAATAGCTTTTAAATAACATATTATCTTGTGACGAGATGTGAATGTCACATGTCCGTATTTTGAATTACAAGGTGTGTTTGGTTTAAGGTGATACTACGTTTATTACTATTTATTGTCATTTACAAATTATTTATTATTTTTTTGTTATTTTTATTTTTATTGTTATTCACAGAATATTTGAGATTACTTCAACATTCAAATGTAATCTTAGTAATTAATTTGTAATTACATTTGGTTTTGAGAAATGCTATTTATCATCCCGGCATACCACACACTAATATATGATTTGTTAATTTTGTTCTTATATTTAAACACATATATTTACACACCAATAGTGTGTGTTTAAATAGAAGGATAAAAATGACAAATCATATAATACGTGGTGTAGGAGATGATAAGTAAATTTTTTTAATAAAAATAGAGAAACAAGACCCAGATTTCCTATGACCTTCTAACAATTGAACATAAATATATTTTTTCAACAAAATCAGATACCAGCTAGAAACTTGTGGATATTAAGGTGCACTTGAAGTAAGTAATCAATAACTTGCTATTCTCCCGACATAAAATAGCTAATTGTTTCATTATCATGAACATTGAACACCCCTATTCAGTTTCTTAGTAATTCAATTTAGCTCCCCGAATTCTCGATTTTGTGAATAAATTCATCTTTTATTTATTTTTATTTAGGCCATGTTTGGAAAGTGAGATGAGTTGCAAACATGTTATCTCATTTCAAAATTATTCATATTTTTCTTCCCAAACATCACTTAAATACAAAACACTTTTCAATTTCAAATCTTCAACTTGTTTAACTAATCATTACCTAATCATTACAACTTTTCTAAATTTTCAAACGAAACACAAAAAATAATACAACTTTTTCAAATTGAAAATAAAAATTGAAAAATTATATCAACAAATTATTCAAATAATTTTTTAACTTTATAATATTTGTATTTTTCAAAACCTAGTAAAACATCTTAAATTAAACCATTTCACTACTATTGATCACAAAATTCTCATATGATCTCATTTACCCAAAACATGCACTTAACCACTCACTGTACACTCGCAACAAATTGTTTATCACCCATTTAATGCAAACTGTTTATTTTAGAAGAAACTTTTTATTGATACTAAGATGAAAGAGAAATGATATTTGTTGTATTAGGGTGTGAAAGTACTGCACACTTTCTTTTAAAAAATGAATAAATATAAAACCTTTTTAAAAAAATTAATTTTTTAATAATAGACCACATAATTTTTTAAAGGGAGTAATCTAGATTTACACACTCTAAGATAGTGCCTAATATTACTGTTTTATAGTAAAAGAAAGTAAATGTTTACACTAGTTTGAGAGCTATAGGAGTACTTTAAGTGGGCCAATACTCAAAGCCACCCTTTCTATATCTTGGGCCAGAAGGACAGTACCTTCTACTGTATATGTTTAAGCTTGAGAGCACTGCTATCTATGCAGAATCAGTTACACGGATTTTACACGCAGTGTAAAATATAATATACCCAAGGATAAACCACCTACTCCAGTTGGACAAATGGAAGGCCCAATCCTAACATGGGCTCCCAAACAACCTAATCGGTGTGGGCACCGATTCCGAAACAAGGTTTGGCCCAACTAATGAAAATCCATGAATTTGAAAATCGAGATCAACTCCAATCGCCTTCAAAAATATATATTGGTGGTCTTCCAATCTGATTATTTTCTTTTGATTATTCTTGGTGTTTTGCTTAGGTGGCATGATTTTACACTCTGATTTCCTTTACAATCCATCTCATGATTCTTTTTTATGCCAAATGTCCAATAATATTCACAAAGTGTGGTTAAGATCTTGCCAAGTGTCCAAACAAAACTTTTCTAATCTAATTTGGACATTCTACACTGTGATTTTGAAAACACTGCACTTAGTGCTACTATTGAGGCTACTATTCACTCCAGGAAAAGTGAAAATAAACTTGGTACTGAAAAATCCTAAACATACATACTAAACTAACTATGCAATTCATTTATTGAAATTCAACTCTGAAATGCCTCAAAATAAACAAAACATGTTTTTGAATAAGCATTTCGTTTGAAAACTGAAAATGAGATTATTGCGTTATAAATCCTAAATAAAAAACTGAGTCTAATGACACAGACCATATGTCATTCTTACATTTATAACTATCTCAAATAAATAAAATCACACTTTTGGCACCATAACACTCACTATGCTAACAGACTAAAACCTATGCAATCGGTCGATTCGTGAAAATTTACTGAGTTTTCATGAGGTTCCTAAAACTTATAGAAATTTCACCATTGAATTTTTAGCAGGCTGTTACAACTGTGGCATATAATCCTTATTCAAGATGTCCTGGATTTCCTTAAGGAAGTGCGAAGTAGCCTTTAGACAAGAATTAACAAAATAGATACGGGCCTCAAGAGTGAACTCATCCTTCATGAGGTCAGGCAACTCGTCCATCTTGAGTGGAGTCTTGGGATCCTGTCACAACTTCTACCATTCCCCACTAGGAATGGTACTGGAAGATAATATAAGCATGCAGAGGCAAACCATGCGAATGAATGTATGGACATGTACTTGACCCAGAAACTTGTTTCATGCTTGTGCTCTTTCCAAAATCATTGACCGCGTATCCATGTAACCGATTCTTAAAAAAATAGTGAACTTATAACTATAGAACCAAGTAACAGTATAACCAAATAATAGAGTTTCATTTCTTATTATTCTCTTGTAACATTTTCAATATAAAAATGTGGGTGGATACCTCACGGCTTCCCTATGCATTGTGGGCTCATTGTTAGTTACCACATCACATAATCGGCCCTCTTGACCAGTTGTGAGTATGTCGAAGTTCATCTAACACAACAATTCATAATTTGCCTTCACCGTGGTTTCGATGTGGTGCACCCACTAGCATTAGGTGCTACTTCACTCGGAAATCCTTTAAGAAGGACCCATTTGAAGTCTGTTGACTGTTCTCCGTCAACCCAGGGGTTACCACTCCAATTTAAGCACTCTAGAGTGGACAAAGAAGTTTTACTAGGATATTTTCTCCATCCTAGCATTTGGAGTCGTGACAAAACATATATACCCTTTCTTTTTCAAAACACAACCCGAAATGCATGTGACTTGTTATACAAAGCCTGTTTTCCTTAAATGTAAGACCCGAAAATGTATGCCATGAACAGTGTAAGTTTTATATAACGAAATCATGTGTTCATGCCATGTGTCGAAGTGCATCACGTTTACGGTTTGAAAGAATTAGAATATGCAATATTCTTGTACATATAAAACAACATGTAAAAGCTCAACCAAGACATACAACGTTACTCAAAATCCAAACATGGCATTTTAGTCTATAAACAACAATTGAGCAAGGCATAAATGGATATGGTCGAAACATAGCATACTTCAAACAAAAATTCCATAATCAAGTTTAACTAATAATATGCAAAGTTTACATGTTACATACGAACATTATCCAACGGTATGTTAGAAGTTAACCTACAAATATTCCAAAGCAAAGAAATACCAATGATCAAGCAAACTGAAAATTTATTGTTTAAATCATTAGACTTGTTGAAACCAATGAAACCCTAATCCAAGATTGCGTGTGTGGTGTGCCAGGGTTTACTCTAGTTGGTTCTAAGTTTCAAATCTCACTCCGTGTGACCTTTCATGATCTTGGACCTTGAGGGAAAAAACCTAGGACGAGTGGTGGTTGTGCCTCCTTCAAAGATTCAGTTTTTGCAACCCTAGTGGTTACAAATACACGTGAGGTATGTGTGTGAGGATTGCAGGCCGTGCATGTGGTCATCCATCTCTATGGTTGAAACATCATTAGATGGAAATCACTGCTTCGTAGGTACTTGCTGGAACTTGTATCTTTTCTCTCTATTCTTGATGAGTTGTATTTACTATTTTTATTATTTTTGGGACTGACTTTTAGCGTGTAAATGGCTATTGGAATTTTTTGTCATTTGGACAGGTTTTCAACATGTAATTGTTGGATTTCCAATTTTTGTGTTGTTTTTCAACTTGTAAATACATGTTGGGATTTAAATGTTTACTCTCCATTCATGCTGACTTGCATTTGATGTTTTTATTATTTTTGGGATTGATTGATTTTTCAACATGTAAATGGTTGTTGGATTTTTTTGTCTTTGGACTGTTTTTAGCATGAAAAATGGTTGCTATAATGCTTGCTATTTTTTTGTTAAAAAGAAGTGCCATCATTTTATGAAAAGAGTACACATAATTTTAATGTATTTGTTGATGTAATGTCGAGTTGTGGTTGCTGGACTTCTTGCCTTTGAACTGATTCCAGCTTGTAAATGATTCAATAATACTTATTGGATTTTTGGTTTGAAAATGAATGCCTATTTCCCAGCAATGTGTGTATGTGTTTTAAATAAATAGGTTTTATGTGGATGTGTGAGTATCACAACCCCAAGTCGAGATGGGGCATTATCTTGGTAGAGTTGCTTTGGTCACTCGGGAGAGTATAATATGTGAGTTGTCTCTGGGTGATGACGAGCTCTGTGGAGACACTAATGCTCTTGGATTGAAGCAATGGCCCCTATAATGGAGAAAGCTAGAGGACATTGTGGTCAAGGACAGGCATGAAGCCAAGCTTCACTTGGAACGAAGTCATATTCACGGTTGTTATCCATGGTGTGGCAAAGGAAACCATAGTGTATGGATGACCCATTTAGGAGAGATCATGGTGCATACATTAATAACTTAGATATTTTAAAACTGGATTTTGTGTCTATTTTCAACTTTATCAACAACTGTGTTAAGTGCTTCGAGTTTTGTTACGCGGTAAACCCTTGTGTGAAGTTTGACTGTTGCTAGGAAATCTTAAATTTGGTTTAAGTATTTAAATCAAGTATAATCTTTTCTTGCATCAACTACTTGCATAACTTCATTTCCATTGGCATGCATCTTTGAGTTTTGTCTTAGTTTCACTTAGTAAGGTTTTCCAAAATCTCACCCTTGCAGTCTCACTATGGTCCTGCTCTTCAGAACCTTATATTTTGATGCAAATGGAGATTCTGCTAGTAGTTATGGACAAGGAGATTTTGTGCAATCAGAATATTGAGAATCAGGACCTTTTTCCGTTTGTCACGTAGTTGCGTTTTAATTTCTTATTGAATTTGATGACTGTATTAATTTATTTAACACACATTATGGAGACAAGTGACTTATTTTTCTAGTACTGTTATTTTAGAATGATTTATGACCATTTTGCTACTGTGAATCAATTGTTGTGACGACCCCAGTGCCCGCTTGGGATTTGGACGGAAACTGAAGTGTTAGGACATGTAACTCAATGTTACACACCCCTCGTTCATGACAGTTAACACGCAATGTACATAGCATGTTTTTAGTAGTATGCAATAATCACAACGAAAAAGCTCATTTCCAAGTAAAGTCTTGAGCAATTAAAGTTTGGTACCAATAAAGTAACTATTAATCCCAAAATAGTTGTTCAAAATATCTCACAATTCAAAGCAAAGGGTTTAAACCACAACTCTTGATACCAAGTTCACAAAATTCATCAAAATGAATTATCCTTTTATAAGACATGGGGCCCAGATAGTTATAACTCAAAACTTTGTGTGACCTCTTGAGCTTCCAATATAAGAATATTTTTTTGAAAAGTCAAAGAATTTTGTTACATGTCTTTTGAAAAAGCTCAAGTACATATGTCAAGTTTTCAGTCGCGTCATGTGTCAAGTACATGTCCATGCATGCATTTCATGGTTTGCCACTTGTATGCTTATGTTAATCATTGTATGTTGTGTGCTTACTTGCTGAGATTTCACGAAATCTCATTGTGGTAGTTTTCACTACCATTTCCCCAACCAGAATGGTAGAGGTTGTGACAGGCATAGATGATGAAACACAAGCGGACCAAGGTGTCCCTGACCAACGAGGAGGTGCCCAAGACAAATGGGATCGCTCCTCTGAGCTCTCTCTTTTGGATAGAATTGAGAATGTCAAACGGCTTATTTCTGAAACCTTGCAGTTCAATGAGGAGGCGAAGAGGTTGAGGAATAGGAACAAGGATCGCTACCTAGGGAAGAGGAAGAAGTCGGATTAAGAAATATATTTATGAAGAAAGAAAAAAAAAAATGGGACCACAAAAACTTGGAACATTTTGTGGAAAATGGACATGACTTGAAGTTTACTTTTGTGGAACAATATTTTGGTTGGTCCTGTGTTTTGGGAAAAAGAACATATTCATCCTTTCTGGGTATTTTATGAAATGAAGTCTTTTGATGATGTCAATGTTTGGGTGAGCATTAGCATTAGTTTATGCATATGCATATGCAAAATCACCTCTTTTGCATATCCACTTTGCCATTCAAGCAAAATTTCCACATTGACTTATTATTATTAATTTTTTGCTAAAATCAATTTTTTTATATATATTTTGCAATTAGCATCCACTACATACATTTGACATTAATAATACAAATGCAATAATAAAAAATATAATTTTTTTATAATAATATATTAAAAATATAATAAAATGAAAAAAAAAATATATAATATATTATAATAATAAAATGAATGTGCAAGTGAAGGTTTGTTGTGTTGTTGAAGGAGGGAGAAAATGAAAGGATTGTGAGAGAAATAGTGGGAGGAGAGAGAAATAATGATTAAAATATGATTTGTAGGGTGAATAGTGGTCATCCAAATTTGGATAAGTACTGTTCATAAGTAGCTAAATATTTGGATATGCAAAAGCCAATGTGGAGGATTTTAGGACCACATTATGCAAATATGACTTTGCAAATGCATACGCATAGACCAATGCTAATGCTCGCATAGTCTACAGTACCATATGCTAAGGCAATTGCTTTAGGCATTGCCTAGTTGCACATGAACCATTTATATTCCGTTGCATTGTTTATTGCATACTACTAGTTTATTTAAGAGTATTGCATATTAGCTGTCATGTACGTGGGGGTATGTAGCCATGTGTTACATGTTCTGGTGTTTCAGTCATCGTCCAATTCCAAGCGGGGGCTAGGAGCACCACAGACTACAATCCTGGATTCGTTGTTGCATGGCTGGATTACGTACCAATAATTTTCAAGAATTAGTTAACGTGACCTCGATAACAGAAGTAGAGCAGCGAAACGTGGTAGCTCAAATTAGCTTAGAACGAAAATGACTTCTTCCTCTGTAGGAGGAAATAACATTAAGAGAAGGATTATTCAAAGCCCTAGCAACGGCAAAAGCGTTACGATGGCCCCACCTACCACTTGTAAGAAGTGTGGGAAGAATCACGGTGGAGAGTGTCGAGTAGGTCTAGTAGTGTATTTTCGATTAGGTTAACCCAGACATATGATATGCGAATGTCCGCTGAATACGCATGGTGGAAACGCTGCCAGCAACCAGCCCAACCAAAGGCCACCTGCCCAAGCTCGTGTGTACGCTATCATCCCTGGAGAGATTAGCAAGGAACTTTTTGGTGATGAAGAGGTGTGAGTCATCACTGGTATTTTTCCTTAAGTGCCCCTTTTTAGTAGGTAGTTACTTGTTATAAATGCTAAGTAGTTAGTGATTACATGTTAGGTAAAGTCGTGCTATAAGAATATACAATCTATGCTTTGTTTGACTTTGACGCTATGAGGTCTTTTGTGTCTACAACATGAACACGTATGTGTAACCTACTGACCCAGAAATTACCTCAAACTGTAGTAGTGTTGCTTCCTGATGGATGCTTGATAGCTTGTAATGGCATGATGAGAAGTTGCCCGCTGAAATTAGAATGAGTATTGATAGAAGTCGACTTGATCGTCTTTGACGTATTAGGGTTCGACGTTATATTAAGAATGGACTGGTTGTCCAAGCATCTCACTAGGATAAATTGTAGGAATAAGGAGATTACCTTTAAGTCACCCGTAGATGGGCACATCCGTTATACAGAAGGGTCAGTGAAAGCCACCCTCTTGTTAATTTCGGCGTTACAAGCTAGGAAGTACATCGCCGATAGAGCCATTGCCTATTTAGCCTTCATTCTAGAAGAAAGTAATAATAAGGAGATTCAGGGAATACCTGTAGTTGAAAAGAATTTAGAGGTCTTCGCAGATGATTTACCTGGATTACTCCCGATAGAGAGATATAATTCCTTAAAGAATTAGAACCTACTACTACCCCTATCCAGAAGGCACCCTATCGTATGGCCCCTTTAGAGCTGAAGGAGTTGAAGGAGCAGATAGAAGAACTGTTGGTGAAGGGATTCATTTGACCTATTCATCACCTCTGGGTGCACTAGTGTTGTTTGTAAAAAGGAAGGATGGATTTTTAAGGATGTGCATTGACTATGGGGAATTGAACAAAGTAACGGTGAAAAACAAGTACCCGTTACCACGTATTGATGACCTATTAGATCAATTGCAAGAAGCATTGGTGTTTTCGAAGATATACTTAAGGTTTGTTTATCACCAACGTAAGATTAGGGAGTATGATATCCCTAAGACGGCGTTTCGGAAGAGGTATGGACATTACGAGTTTTTAGTTATGCCATTTGGATTGAGAAATGCCCCAGCTGCATTTATGGATATGATGAATCGTGTGTTTAGACCTTTTCTGGATAGTTTTGTAGTCATATTTATTGACGACATACTGATCTATTCTAGAAACAAGGAAGAACACAGGAAGCATCTTCGTTCGGCTTTGGAAAGGCTGAAAGAGCAGTAGTTGTACGCCAAATTCAGTATGTGTGAATTTTGGCTTAAGGAGTTTAAGTTTTTAGGGCATGTGATCTCTAGTGAAGGATTGTCAGTGGATCCCAGTAAGGTAGAAGTTGTGGTAGATTGGAAATGTTCGACTAGTGTGCATGAGATAAGGAGCTTTCTAGGTTTAGCTGGATATTATCGATGTTTCATTCAAGGGTTTTCTAACTTATCAAGATCCCTTACTGCCCCGACTAGGAAGAATGTTAAGTATGTTTGGTCGAAGGAATGTGATCGTAGTTTTGTGGAGCTGATGGAAAGGCTCACAACTACACCAGTACTAGCTTTACCTGAATCCCATAGGCCTTACATTGTGTTTAGCGATGCATCTAAGGTAGGACTCAAATGGATACTCATGCAAGATGAGCGAGTGGTCAACTACGCTTCACGACAACTAAAGAATCAGGAGCAAAATTACCCCACGCATGACTTAGAGCTAATCGCTGTAATCTTTGCCCTAAAGATTTGGAGGCATTATTTGTATGGAGTAACGTGTCATGTCTACATCGATCATAAGAGCCTGAAGTATTTGTTTAACCAGCAAAACTTGAATATGAGATGGAAGAGGTGGTTAGAGATTATTAGCGAATATCAGTGTGAAATTAAGTATTACCCTGGTAAGGCTAACGTAGTAGCTGATGCGTTAAGTTGGAAGTCTCGTAGTGATGATCCCAATCTAGAGAAGGATCACTTCCACACAACATGAGGAACTTGCTCATTAAAGATCTTCCTCAGGACGTATCTCTCATTGCAGTGCAAGAGGTTGTACCTGCTATGTGGATAAAGTAAAGAAGCTGCAAATAGAAGATCCCAAGTGGGCAGAAGTTAGGAAGAAGGTAGAAAGGAATGAAGGGCCAGAAGGTTTTGCCCTTAGGGATGATGGGTTGCTGTATTATCGTAATAGAAAGGTAATTCCAGCGGATAAAGAGGTTAAGGATCAAATTTTAAGAGAAGCCCATCAAACCCCATATGCGGCTCATCTTGGAAGTGCAAGGATGTATCAGGATTTGAAGTAACACTTATGGTGAGAAGGTTTAAAAAGGGACGATTTTGTTAATAATTGCTCTGTCTGTAGAACAATCAAGGCTGAGCATCAGAGACCTGCTTGTCAATTGCAGTCACTTCTGATCCCAGAATGGAAATGAGAGGATGCATCTATGGACTTCGTTGTCGGATTTCCAAGGATCTAGGCAGGAAATAATTCCATTTGGGTTATAGTTGATCGCCTGACTAAGAGTGCTCATTTGCTGCCGATAAAGAATACTGACACATTAGAATGACTAACATGGTTGTTTGTATTAGAAATAGTATGTTTGCATGGATTACCAAAAATAGTAGTATCTGATAGAGATCCTCGATTTACCTCTCATTTTTGGTGGAGTCTTCAGGACGCACTAGGCACTAAGTTTAAGTTCAGTAGTGCCTATCACCCTCAGACAGATAGACAATCTGAGCGGACTATACAAAGTTTGGAAGACAAGCTGAGGGCATGTGTTCTGCAGGAGAAGGGGAATCGGAAAAAGCTCTTGTTGTTGATTGAGTTTGCGTACAATAACACCTTTCAAGCCACCATTTAGATGGTGCCTTATGAAGCTTTGTACCGAAGGAAGTGTAGGTCTCCCTTGTATTGGGCTGAGGTAGGAGAAGGAAAGATTCTTGGTGTTGAGATTCTTCAAGAAATGAAGGATTAGGTGCAACTAATATGGGAGAGGATGAAAGCTTCCCAGGATAGGCAGAAGAGCTATGTGGAACATAGACGTAGGAGCCTTGAGTTTGAAGTTGGCGATTGGGTGTATCTTAAGGTATCGCCCATGAGAGGAGTTGTTCGGTTTGGTAAGAAGGGGCAGCTATGCCCTAGGTACGTAGGTCTCTACGTAATATTAGAAAGGGTAAGAGCCATAACTTATAGGCTAGATCAACCCATGGAATTCCGAGGAATTCATAACGTATTTCACGTATATTCTCTTAAGAAGAGTTTTGAGAAACCAACGACTGCATTGTGGATATGACGGAGATTTCACTACAACCCGACCTGACCTATAAAGAAATTCCTATTCAAATCATTGATTGGAAGGACAAAGAACTTCGAAATCAGAAAATTCCGTTAGTTTAGGTTCTTTGGAGGAATCACGATATCAAGGAACATATGTGGGAAAATGAGGACAAGAGAAACCAATACCATTATTTGTTTGGTATGTGAATTGCATTGCATCATTCGCATCATCATGACAATCACATCCTTTCATGCACGCATGACATCCATATCATTTTCACCCTTTGACCCACAATTGCTCTCATCATTTACAATTTCACCATGGCCAGACGAGACAGAGTCGCACGATAGGCATATATGAACCCTAGTAGTCTCCAAAGGCTTATGGCTGAAAGACGGCGTAAACGACTCGAGCACATGAGAGAGATACTGGAGAGATTGGAGTATCATAGAACTCATGTTCTTGATCATGATAGGAGAGGCAACATTCGTACTAGGAGAGCCCTAACCCACAAGGAGCGTCAGCCCCTTGATCCCATTAGATATATGGATGTGTCGACCGTAGCCTGGTTTAGGAGACACCTTAGAGTTTGCCCTTCAGCTGTGCTAGATAAGCTAGAGTGGAGTCATGCTACTGAGCAGCCTTAGGCTGAGCAGGAGCCACCTGTCACTGAGTCTCTAGTTGAGGACTCTTTTAATCTTTTCGACTCTTCGGTGGATCATATACGATTTCGCGAAGAGGGTGAGCCCTAGTTAGAGAGTTATGAGGTTCGCCAGTCGAGGTTTCATTAAGAGCATGTCAATGCTTTTTATGATCCAAATGATGACGAGTATTATTATCATTCCCAGGACGAGGTGTCTGATGAGGTTCCTGATTGACCCCCATCGAGCCCCACTATTAGTGCGGTCGGTGAGTCTTGTTTGACTTTGTGTTTGATGCTTGTAATACCCCGCTCCTTCCTTCTTACGTACGCTTCTTCTTTCTGACGTACGTTCCTTCTTTCTGACGTAAGCAAATTTCAAAGATGAGATTATGCAACAGTCTGTCCGCTCCGTCTCTTAAACGACTGCGAGCCTCGTCATGCTTGTCGAACCCCGATGCCGTGTTTCAAAAGATATTATGCGACTTCTAAGACACACCCGATATTTTAAATGTACTGAAAATATTTATAAGGAGTTTTTCCAGTGTTATTGAACTAAGTTTGATTTTAAATACGACAATTATAATATTCTTGAAGAGCTCCAAAAATATTATAATTGTCGGAAATCATTTTAATATTATTATTAAAATGATTTCAGTTATTTAAAATATTATGAGATTTAATTTATGTTGAAAGCTTTAATTAATTAAATGGTTTTATCATTTTATATATATTAAGTAAGACTTCATCATTTATTAATGATGAAGAATATTATTTTATAAACTAAAGTTAGTTTAAATAATATTCTACCTTAATTCCTCTAAGTGCTTTTAATTAAGTTAATGTTTATGCATTTTCAAATTAGTGTTTTAATCCTTCATCATTAGATCGTTTTGAGGATCCCAAGATGAGGAGTTTGTATTAAATACTGAAGCCCTCTCTCATTCTCCCTCACTTTTCCCTCCTCTCTCTCTCTCATTCGGCTTGCACTGCACGACACTCCCCCATGCCCGATTCCTCTACTGCACAGCCCGGAGTCGCCTGGCCTCACCGCCGCCACCACCAGCTCCACCTCATTCTTGCGAGTCCTCCCATGCCGGTCCCCCTCTCTCACGCTCTCTCTTCCTCTCCCTCGGCAGTGCACAGCCTGAATGGGCTTGGTGCTCACTGCACCGCAGTGCGCCGTCCAACGACACCACCACCTCCCACCGGCCATCATCCTCTAGCAAGCTCAGCCTCCCTCTCCCCCTCCATCGCGCACACGCACAATACTCATGAAAATGGGTTCACACGGCTTCAAGGCCACCGATGGCCCTAGTGCCGCCGTGCGCCGGTTCCAGCCCCATCGAGCACCACCACAAGGTCCTCCTGGTCTCCCCCTTCCTCCTCCACGTGACCAGAGGCCCATAGCCTCCCTTCATCGCACGAGCTTCTCCCCTCTCCAACGCACGGGTTCTCCTCCCTCCACCACCGTACGTCACCACCCACGACAGATGACCACCATCTCCAACCTCCTCCAGCCACCACCAACATATCCCGACCACCCATGGCCCCGATCTGCCACCCATGCATGCACACTCTCTCTCACTCTCTCAAGGACTCTTCCTCCTTCCCAAGCTCAATCCACCGCCGTAAGCCACCATGGCGCCACTCCAGATCCACCACGAGTTCCACCGCACCTCCCTTAGCTCCTCCACGGCCAGCCATGACCAGCCAAGCCACGCTCTGGTTTCCCCTATTGGAGACCCACGACTTTAGCACCTCCACAAGCCGCCGTGTGTCCGACGAGTGCCACCTCGACACCACCATGACACCACCACTCCATGGCCATGGCCCGACCCTCCTACCCTTAGACCCGCACCTCTGGCCATTTCCAATGGCCAAGGTAGCCACTGCACATGATGGACAGCCACTGTACATGGCTAGATCCGTCGTGTTACGCTCCTTGCCACCATCACATGGCCACCACGAGCACTTCCAAGACCACACTTACTTATCCAAACGCCAAAACAGTCACCGTACGTGGGTTAGCTGCCACGTACGACCATTCCGGCATCATAGACCGTGACGATCAGCGGGCAACGTATGGGTTAATCCCGTCGATGGTATAACTCTCTATCCCTCGTTAATTATGTTAGCTGTTGATTAATTGATTAGGTTGTGGACTGTGCTGTTAGTATTTGTGGAGTTCGCTGTGTTGTGATGTACTATGTAGTGAAGTGTTGGACATATCTGTATTGTGCACTGTGAAGTGTGGAGCGTAGTTGGGAATTGTGCTGTATAGTATCTTGGACTGTGCTGTGTAGTGTGGTTGTGGAGTATGTGTTGTATTGGTAACGTGGCATGTGGAATGGGGACAGTACACGCTGAGTGTACTCTGTGTGTGGCGTAATGTAGGATAAGGAAAGTATATGTAAAATATACCCTCCTGGCGTATGTGGAATGGAAACAGTACACGCTGAGTGTACTTTGTGTGTGGCGTAGTGTGGGATAAGGAGAGTATATGTAAAATATACCCTCTTGGCGTATTGTGAAATGGGAAGAGCACACGTGGAGTGTACTCCATGTGGTGGAGTGATGCATCATATGACGGGTATGCCATAATGGTGATGTGGCGTAATGTGTATGAATGGAGTACACGTGGAGTGTACTTCATGTGGTGGAGTGATGCACCATATGGCGGGTATGCCATACTGGTGTTGTGGCGTACTGTATATGAAGGAAATACACGTGGAGTATACTCCATGTGATAGAGTGATGCACCATATGGCGGGTATGCGATAGCGGTGATGTGGCGTAACGTGTGTGAAGGGAGTACACGAGAAGTATGCTTCATGTAGTGGAGCAATGCACCATGTAGCCCGTATGCCGTAATGGTGATGGGTCGTAGCTCGTAAAAAGGGAGTATACGTGGAGTGTACTCCACGAGGCAACGGCACTCCGTGTGGCGTGTCATAGAAATAAGGATGGTTGTGTGATTGATGGGCGTTGAACGTGGTGAGCAGTATCGGGAACTGTGTAACAGTGTCCCGAAGTAGTTATAGCATAGCCTGTAGTCTGAGGTGACAAGTGTCACCGTGATGGACTTATGGCTAGGAGGATGCATGAAGTAGCAGAACAAGTGTAAGAGTATGTAGCAAAGCATGACTGGGCAACGTCACGAAGTGATGTGGTTACTGACAGTCGTGCTTGTGATGGGTGATGAGTTAGTGTAGAAATGGTGTAGCAGGAACGTGACGAGATGTCACAATGTGATAGGAGTAGGTGAGGAACCGTACTCGTGATGAGTTAGGAGTTGGCGTAGAAATGATGTAGCGAGATATCAGGTGACGTGACAAGGTCATGGTGTAGCTTGGGTGTAGTCTTGAGCTATACGACATGACATAAGGCGTGGTTGTGAACGGAGTCTTGTCTTGTTAAGTGTTGGGATGAACTGTCAAAAGGGACGGGTAGCATGAAGAGTCATGCTAGCCGAGCTAAAAGAAGATTGGTATCGGAGTATGGCGCTTATCCCTATGAGCAGGTGATTAACATGTTATATGTTGGTCTCAAGGGTAAGGTATATGTGTAATCTGGTTAGACACATGTGCCGGACGGATGGGTAATATGTCCTTAGCATAGTTACATGATGCTTAAGCCTCAGAGTTGGCTTAGAGCCGTGTGGCTTGTATGGATGGGAATGAGGATTTAGTGTGGGCTAAGGTCCATCAAGGTAGTGACGGGTGTATTGTTAGGATTGGGATGCGTGATTCCATCGGTCGGAATCATGCGTCGAATGTGGTTAGTAAGAAGAGTAAGACGAATGTCTTAGTGTCTTAATCCTAAGGTTAATCATGGGTTCACTTTAGTGGATAAGCACTCGAGGCAAGACCTTGAGTTGGAAGATGTGGTGACTGTAAGTGGTCCCCGAAGGGTTTAACATAGTAAAGGACACGTAAGAGCACGGGATAGAAGGAGAGTGTTCCAGGTGATGTGTAGTTTTATTTCTAGTTTAAGTTGCTTATGTATTAGATAGAGAACGACGATAAGGTTATGTGTATACATGTAGGTTGCCATTTGACACGCACATGAATAGACTGCATGATATGCAAGTAGGATGGAGTCCAGGTAAGTATTACGTTCATACTCTTCTAGAGTCTTCTAAAATATAAAGAAATGAAAACGAAACATTTTTCCTCACGATGCTTTACGAAAAGACACGAAAGATGTTTTATGAAAGAAAATGCTAAGTGTTCAAAGGTATACGTATGTACGGCCCTCCTTTGCAGCTCCTTTTTACGCATGTGAATGGATGACTATACGCTGTATCTATTGTATGTATTTTCTAAGAAAAATCCATGAACTGCACGAAAGACATGAAAACGGAGGCTTTTACGGATCCTACGAACCGAGGCTTTCATGAGTGCCATGAGGTGATGCTCATGGATGCCGTGAAAGACGACGTTTAAGGTGACGCTTATGGATGCCATGAAAGCTGACGTTTAAGCCCATGTATGTTTTAAAATGACGTTTTCCACGAACGAACTGTTAAATGACAAATGATGTTTTTCTCATGAAATGATGTTTTTTCATGAAAAGGAACGTTTTCTCATGAAATGACTGTTAAATAAAAGAAAAGAAAAGAATAAAAGCTCCAGCTCTTTAGAACTGACATGAACGAATGAGAAGCAAAGAAAGACATGAAAGCATGAACTATATGAAGACACGTAACGGGCATATGAATGAATGCAAAGGGTAACAATGAATGGGCAGACTGCAATGCTGGGTAAGTAGTACTGGAAGTGCACCTAGTACTGCCCCTGACTGAAAATGGATTTCCAACCCGTGGCCACGGGCTGAGTCTGAGTCCAAAGGAAGACTGCTATTCCCAACACACGGGGCTTAACAATGTTTACTGGCCTATGAAAGTGATAAGAAAGAATGTATGAATGCATGAACGCACGTATGCATGAACGCAAGAACTTTTAGGAAATGAAGGCACTGACGGAGGACACGTTTTAAGAAAAGAAAGCCCCTTTTAAAAGAAAACTCCATCTAGTGATGTTTTCAAACGAACACATGAATGCATGAATGCACCGCATTCTTGAAGAAATGAAGGCACTGACGATGGAAACGTTTTACGAAAAGAAAGCTCATTTTTAAAAGGAAACCCCGTCCAGTGATGTTTTCAAATGAATGCACGTATGCACGCACGCATGTACGTATAGTATGTATGGAATGATGAATGCATGAATGAAAACCTATGTTGTTATATTTTAACTGTATGAAGTAATGCCTACGAGTCATCGACCCATTTTAGTTTTTATGCATGTCCCTCCCCCTCACAGGAACTGAATGATCAGGACGGACACAGCCCATGGGGAAGAGCACGAAAGTTTAGGCATGAGTTTTAATCGTACGAGAGACCCTTTTATTGTAAGATTAATGTTTTCCGCTGTAAACCTCTTTTATTCTAAAAGCACATTTTATGTCTTAAACGTAGAGTCTCGCACCCTGGGTATGCAAGTAAAAAGCTTTAAATCGAACGGTAATTCTTGTCGTCCTTTATAAAAACATTTTATAAAAAGTCTCATCACAAAGACGGGCGTTACAATGCTTGCTTGTTTTGTTTTACTAAGACTCCGATTTCGAGGACGAGATCTTGTTTTAAAGGGGGGAGGATGTAACACCCCACTTCCTTACCCTTTAGGTTAACTCTTAGGTTAACCCTATATTTTAGAAAGATAGCTCGCTCACTTAGAAGAATGATGACTGTGATACCCCGTATTTTAGTATATTTTAACTAAAGGATTATTTTAATTAATTTAAATATTGGTTCTCTTGTTTTAAAATTTATTGGATTTCTCGTTGGTTTATTTTATGATTTTTTAAGTTGTGAAAATTATTTTGTTATGCTTTATTAATATTAATTATTGTTTTGCATTTAAATTTCTCTTAATTTAAATTAGTTGTTTGTGGGCATTAAAATTATTGTGTTGCTGGATTTAATTATTTTATTTTACTTAGTCACTGTGTTTAAATTAATTTTATTTGTTTTGAAATAATTTTCGTTGGATCAATTTTGTGACCCAAGTTGTGAGGATTGGACCTCATTTCTTTCCATTCTTTTTTCTTTTTATCTTTTCTTTCTTCTCTTTTATCTTTTTCTTCTTTCTTTTTTTTCCTTTTTCCACTGCCTCCCAGCCGTGCGACCCCCCTCCTCTCTCCCCGTGCGTTTTTCTTCTTCCTACAGCCTGCACTGCCGTGCGCCGTTGTGACCGACACCGCCCCTCTCCTTCCCTTCCCTACCGGCCGGCGACCTCACCCCTCCATTACCAGCCTCTCCCGCGCCGCCGTCTGTCCCCACGCACGGCTTGAAGCCGTAGCCTTCTCTTCACTCCAGCGCTGCCGCCGCGTCACCTCCGGCCACCATCTTTTCACCACATCATCATCGACCTCCTAGCAACCTAATGCACCCATCCTCAGCCCCGATCTGCCACCGGTGAAGCACATTCATCTCATTTTCTGATTTGTGCATTTTGGCCTCCAAACACCTCCCAAGCCGCCACCCATGACCAGCCACCGCCACCACTAGCTTCACTGACATCCCTAAGCTCTTTCCTAGCAATCTCGAGTCTAAATTTTTCCCCGTTGAAAAGTGAGTTTTAGAGACCCACGGCCTAGTGCATTTGCACTGTTCCGTTGCAGTGTCGCCACCTTTTGCACCTCCGTGATCCTTCAAAAATTATAATAAAGCACTGCAAGTATTTTCCCAAAGAACTTTTGTGATTTAAATGTATTTTTGCACTAACTCATTTTACAATGAACTGGTTGGTTATGCCGGACTGAGTCTAAGGAGTAAGGGGGTCGGTTGGATTGGAGGATGGAGTTGTTTGTGTGATTGGTTTATATTGGGATTTGTTGGTTGTTGGATATTGATGTCGTGTCTTGTACATTACGTGTGTTGGAAAACATTCATTTTCGGGGAAATGATATTTTGGGGCTAAGGCATATTTTATCATATGCATGCATGTTGGTCGCATTAATGCACTTTTATCTCATGGGCTGTTTGGATTATTACTTACATGCGGTATCGTTTTATAGTACCGTAGATTTTGATGCAAATGAGAATGTGGAGCCTGAGGGATCGACTCCACTGGAGAAGTGACATGTGGTCATTTGGGATTTATGGAATTTGTTTCCCACTCTTGTATATATATGATTTGTATTATATTTTTAATGGATAACTATATAACTTTTTAACGGCTATTTATTTTGGATATTTGTATTAAACAATTCTGGTACTTAGTTGGCTACTTTTAATTAACCGCTGCGACTTTTGTGGTGCTCTTCTTGCGTGTTGCACACACTTGAGCACTTATTGTTGGGATGCGTGACCCGTGTTGTCATCATCCCGACGTCACGATTCCTGCGTTTCTGTACGTGGGAGTCGGGGCGTCACACTGACTTTCATTAGGCAAGTGTAGTTCAAATTCTTTCTTTAAGCTTTGATTCAAAATTTTCCTTCTTTGATCATTCATGCTTAGTATTCATTAGCCATACTTGCATTTTTATTGAGCCTTAGCACATGTCAGTTTGTGTGGTGACATGTCAAACCCTATAACCATTTCATTTGGCAACCATGTGTACCTTGTGTGCAATGGACCAAAATACCCTTAGCCCATATTATTTTCAAGGATAATTCTGTCTTAGTTCCTTGAGTTTTTCTGTGAAAAAATCCTTACGGTTGATTGTGGAAAACCCTAGCTGAAACCCAAAATATTTTCAAAATGTCAATTTTACCCATAGGAATTTCGGCCAACCCTTATTTATTTTTATTTTATTTTATTTTCTTCTATTTAGGCCACCTCTCAACTGCCCAATCACCACCATTTGAGCTAGCATAGAGGGTACTTGATTACACTTTGCCTAGCCACTAGAAACCAAGGGAGTAAGACAAGAGAATAGAACAAAATTGCTAACCCATGCCCAAACCCTAATCGCCGGTCATTAAGGGCTTAAACCCTAGTATTAATTACACCACATTTTCTCTCTCCACGGTAACTCTCTCTCTCTCTCTTCCCCTTTGGTTGATTCTCTCACAAACTAGACACCATCATGCTAACCTACATGGAGGAGCTAAGCTTGAGAGGCATCACGAGCCACCACCCAAACCACCCAATGAGGAAGCACCCATGCTTGTAATACCCGGATCCTACTACGTAGGTCCTTACGTCATTTTATTAATTCTTTAAGTTAAATATTTTGAGATAAATATTTTTATTATTTTATTTTAAGATGTGTGTGCATTTATTTTTATGTGGGTTTTTAAAATAATTCAAGGGCATGATTTTAAGATCTTACAATATTTTTCTCTTAAGCCCTCTAATTTCCATTTATTCAAGAAATGACCCAAGCTCCCTCCGCCATTGGATGGGTAGGTAAGGGAAATATCTTCCCACACTTAATTCCCACCGTCCATTCTCCCTACCTTATGAAACAAGCTTTGACTAAAAGCCATTCAAGTCCTTATCCCCTTCAACTCGTTGGCTTCTAAGGCAAGAAAAGAAGAAAAACTCTTCAAGCCTCAATCGTGCGACACTATCATCCGAATCTCTCCCATTTCCATTCTTCTTCCAATCTTAAGCCAAGCACCCATTATTTCTTCTTCTCAATAGGAGAATAGCAAGGTAAGAGTACCCTTAACCTTTCTACTTTGTGTATTCCGAACCTAGCCATGGTTTAATCAAGTGGGTTTTCCTTTTTGTTATTGTTGATGTTTCGGTTTTTGGACTTCCAACCAAGGGTTCTTGTGCTCTCCAATTCCCTAAGCCGAACCCACCTCTCATCTTCTCCATTTCGTGTTTTGGGAAGGATTCACCAAAGGTAAAAACCTTAGCTTGATCCATTCGGTTTTAGTTTGATTTTGGAGGCCAACTAAGTTATTTTAGCTTGTATCTTAATTATAGTTATTATCTATGTTGTCAATAAACATGAATGCTCTATTTTTTGCCCAAACCGAGTGTGTTGAAGCTATCTTGCTATGTATTCTCTATCTTGCTATGTATTCTTCCTATCATTTGAAAATGGTATTTTTGCTATCTAACTTGGTTAGTCATAAGTGATGTTAGTTTATCTTTTGATATATGTGTCTATATATATATATATATATATATATATATATATATATATGTTGATGCCTTGTGCTTGTAAGGCATTTTGGTATAATTATTTCTCATGTTTTCTTGAGTTTAAATTATGTTCTTAGCTATGTTTAAACTTTTGTTTTATGTGTTAAATTAGAAGAGATGAGAATGTGTATTTTTAATATTTTTCCGAAGTAATAGTGCAGGTTAGGGGGTGAGACAAAACACAAAATTCTCATCTCATCTCATCATTATATCTTTTTCAAATCTCCATGCAAAATATAATAAACAATTCAACTTTTTCAAATCTTAAAACAATAATAATATTAAAACATAATATTTTAAACTTTCAAACAAAACACAAAATTCTCATCTCACCCTCCAAACCTGCAATTGTGATTTTCTAGTTTATAAGGGATTTACCTTTGCTGTTTGGTGCTATAATTAAACCAAAAATGATGTTTCTTGCAAGTTTCCTTTAATACTAGTGTCTTTAGTCTATGTAATTGGGATTGTGATTGAATGAGAGGAGTTAAACTGTAAAAGTGCAATAAGACCTGCTAGCTGTCCATGCGTTGTAGAATTTTCTGCTATGCGTTCTGTTTTGGGGCTTAAACCAGCCCATTCCATTATTTTTGTTCAATTTCACCTTTTGTTCAACTGAAGTTAAATTTTAGTATGAAAAACCGTTGAAAAACAAGTGACAAAAATCAACCCTCTTGTGAGCTTTGGCCCTTTTGTTGGATTTACCTTCCATACGATATTACAAAGTTATCGAATGCCCTATTTGATTAAAGTTTTAGACTTGTAACAATTCTTTGTTCCTTTCCATTCTTAAATAAATTCCTACCATCTATACATTTCTAATTTATGCTTTCCATCTATCCTTCTTGTAGAAAACAATGGCGTTTAAAGGGATATGGCGCATGTTATTTACTTTCATGAGTTTCTTTAAAATATTTGGAATGAGGATTTTAATGTTTTGGCTTAGTGCCATGTATGGTGGGTAGTTGAATGGGTTAAGGTTGTACCTTGTAAATAATGTTCATTAAGTGGGAAGCGGTTAAGGAAAACACTTTAATTCTAAATTGGAATTAAAGTGAGTATGTAAGGGTGTCGGTTAGTAAAGCTTAAAGTGAGATGGATATTAATGTGTTTATTCTATTTCATTGAATTGGAGTTTATTTTCAAGTTGAAGGAACTCACTAGTAAAGCTCACAAGTTAGTAGCTATGACCATACTCTTTACTCAAAGTTCTCTTATGAAAGAATATCTATCTTTTTTCAAATGTTCTCTCTTTTTTCAAATGTTCTTCTAAAGAAAGAGTTAATGTAGGGGTGCTACCCGCCCCCTACGGGGTGGGGGCACCACTTCCCCGCACCCCACCCCGCATGGAGCGGGGGGTGGGGCTTTCACCCCCGTCCCCCGCCCCCGAGATGCGGGGGCGGGGTCCGAGGCGAATTATCTCGGGGGCGGGGTCCGAGGCGAATTCCCAATCCGCCCCGCTTCCTTCTACTTAAGAAAACAGTACATTTTATTTGATTTAAAAATTATTTCTAAGTGCAAAAGTAATTAAAAATACATTTTTAGACCCAAATTATAAATTTAAATTTTTTAAATATGACTATAATTTAAAAATTATGTAATTTTTAAATTTACTAGTGCATATTTTGTGTAAATTGTAGTGTATTAGTTTTTAAACTATGTAATTTTTAAATTTTTCAATGCATATTTTGTGTATAAGTCTAACAAATTGTAATATATATTTATATATACACAAATTGTAAAATATAAATATATATTTATGTTTATATATATGTATATAATATATATATAAATGTAAGCGGGGGCGGGGCGGGGTTTGGTCCTCCTCGCCACCCGCCCTCGCTGGGGGACCTAGATGCGGGGCGGGGGGCACCACCTCCTCATGGGCGGAGTAGGGTTGCCTGCCCCGCCATGCAGGGGAGGAGCGGAAGCGGGGCGGGGTAGCGGGGGTGGGCACCCCTAAGTTAATGTATATATATTGTACAAGCCTTTCTTGGTAGCCCGAGTTAAGCACTCTATCATTATAATTATGTGTATATTTATAAGGTAATGCATGCATGTAGATTCTAAATCATGAGATTTTCATACATGCTCTCTCAAATAACTAATGCCTTACTTATATGTAGCATGACATGAAATGCTCATTTTTCAAAGAAACGCATATGCATCGGACTAAGAAAAGATAACGAAAACATTTGACTGCTAAGAAAGGAAAGAAATCAAATGAAGGTTAATGTATGAAAATATGTAACAACCATATGAACGAAAAGAGTACCCAAAGGATTAGGCAGATTACAATGTCGGGTAAGTAGTACTGGTAGTGCACCCAGTGCTGCCCCTGACTAAAAGGGATTCCCAACCTGTGGCCACGAGCAGAGTCTGGGTCCAAAAGATCGCTAACCCCAATACACGGGACCTAATAGTGTGTACCGGCCAAAGGAAAGTGAAACATGAAAGCATAGTTTTTCTTAAAATGTTTATGAATGAAAGTATTGCTTATTTCTGAAATATTTATGCATGAAAGTATGGCTTATTCTTTAAACTGTTTATGCATCAAAGCATTGTCAAGATTAGCAAATCTATATGTATGCATGTTTTCAAAAGAAAAGATTATGTGATTAGTAAGTTAACAACATGGCTTACTGATTACTGAGTATTAGACTTACTTTGTGTTTATGTTTTAAACGTCCAGGTATTGATGGAGAGACTGGGGAGCCTGGCACTACCGAAGAGGGAGGGGCCGATGCTTAGTGGTCCGCTGTTGGTTCGACCCTTTTGATGATGATGGTTTATGTTTTAGGATGGGTCCTGTGTTGGGACGTTTTGTTGAATTAACTTTTATACAATGTATCTTTTGGGTATGATGTAATTTCTATGGTGGGGTGATGGTAACGGTGTAACTTCTATGGTTGGGTGATGGTAACCCTTATACGTTGGCTTAACACCTTTCTGTATGAATTGTAGGGACTGAGTCCCCTCTTATTTAGAACTAGTTATGTTTTGATGAATGAATGATGAACTCTGAGAGTCCTTTATGGAAAATGTTAAATTGAATGTCTATAGGTGTTCCCCTCTCTTAAATTAGGAATTTAGAGTATATGCGTGATATGTTCATGCTTATCACATATTACTTTAGTAGAAAAAAAAATAATAAGTATATATATATAAAAATATACAGATACAATAGGGAAAGAACAGGTCAAGAGTAACGGCCTTGCCTTTGGTAGGGCCGGGATGTTACAATGCCCAACGCCAACTTCATCACTTTATGACTTGGAACCCAATAGTCTTTTCATATCCAAATAAAATCACCAGTCCCAACCCTCCATCGACCCCCTTCAAGCAGCCATTTTTTTCCTCAAATATCCCCCCCCCCCCCCCCCCCCCCCATGCATAAGATGGATGTAATCCCAAAGTAGCTTGGAGAAAAGTACTATTAGGAAAGTATTTGGCCTTATAGATCCTTCGTAACAAAGACCCTTCGTTTTGTAATATCCCCCAACCTTGCTTAGCCAATAAAGCCTATTAAAGGAATGTAAGCTTCTAAAACCCATCCCACCTTTGAACTTAGCCAATGCATTTTTTGCTCACTATCCCTTTCCCCCACCAGAATCTAGCCATCATCCATTCCAATTCTCAGCAAAAACTCAATGGCAACTTGAAATGAGGCATAGCATAAGTGGGAATTGACAAAGTCGCTGCTTTAATGAGAACTTCTCTCCCACCATGTGATAACAGTTTTTCTTTCCAGCTTTGCAACTTATTCCACACCTTTCTCTTAATATTAGCAAAAGCTCTAGACTTGGACCTCCCCGCTAGGTTAGGTAACGCTAGATAATTATCATACTATTGGGAGGTCTAACACCCCACAAACTGAACAACTCCATTTGTTTACCAGCATCAACATTCTTAGAAAAAATCACATCAGTTTTCTCTATATTAACTTTCTGACCAGATGCTTCCTCATACTTCTCTAAAACCCCCTGAATATGTCTAGTAGTTTGAACATCAGCTCTACAAAAAATAATGCTATCATCTGCGAAGAATAAATGACTCACCACTGGAGCCCTTCAGCACACTCTAATCTCCCTCACAAGCAGTTTATTATCTGCATCTTTTAACAAAGAAATGAAACCCACAGTACATAGGAAAAATAGGTAAGGGGATAATGGATCCCCTTGCCTAATTCCCCTAGTAGGTAGAATAGGTCCATGAGACTCCCCATTGACCAAAACTGAGAAAGAAATTATCCTCACACATTGTATAATCAGCTTCACAAAACATTGGGCAAAACCCAGTTTCAACATAATTTTTTCCAAAAAACTCCACTCGACTCGAATGTAGGCCTCACTCATATCCAATTTAAGGGACATATAACCTTTTTGACCATGTTTTTTGTGCCTCAAATAATTAACCAGCTCATTGGCCACTAAAACATTGTCAGTTATCAACCTTCCACCAACAAAGGCACATTGTGACTCATAAATAATAGCAGGCAGAAAAACATTGAGTCTATTCACTATGACCTTAGAAACCTACTTATACACCACATTACAAGTCGAATTGGCCGAAAATCAGAAACCAATTCACAAACCTTTTTTTTAGGAATCAAACTAATAAGTGTATAATTGGACCCCAGCCTCTACCGATAGCTCAATTTGTACCTCATGAAGTTGTGCCCAATCATCATCCTTGAGAGCCCCTCATTTCTACCTCTTCCCCTAGGGAAACGCCTTCTTGTGAAGATGAAAAAGTCTTCGTCTTCTCTCTAGCAAATCTTTCAAAGCAGACGAATTTGATATTCCAACAGACAGAAGTTTCCTTTTCCACTTACGGGCTTCTTTATTCCATTATTAGAAGGACTCAGCATCTCTTGAAGGCCGCCAGCATAATGGGCCCCTTGATCATATTCCAGAACAGAATCTCCATTCACTCGGCCCACTACATTCCCTTCACTAACACGGCCCACTACATTTCCCTCATTAACACGCCTACCTAGCTTCCTTCCATTCCTTCCAACGGTTCATTCAACTTCTCAGAAACGTGCACGCATGAAAGGCACAAACCACCACTTTCCTTACTCAACCGTTCAACATCATTAACCCCCACTCCTTCATGAATCCTCTTATCATCTAAATAAATAGCATCGATGGAATTTTTTGAAACGTTCACAACGTCAGGAGCTGTTGATGCCGCAATTGTCTCCCCTACCTTCCGTGCATTACTGTGCTCACCTGCCTGAACACCCCCCTCAGTAGACGGCTGACGACGGCCTAATGCTTTAGCTACTTTTCCACCATGACCAACTCCATGCATCCATTGACCATAGGGAAGAGGACCCTGTTTCTCATCAAATTGTCCCCATTGTTCACAGTCTCTTTGAGAATGACCAATTCTCCCACAAAAGTAACAAAAATTGGGTAATCTCTCATACAAGAATTGCACCAAGTAAGGGGCACTAGAACCGATGTATAGCTTCTTCCCCCCTTAACAGAGGCTTTGTAATATCCAGACAAGCTCGAGCACGTAGAAATTTGCCCCAAGCAATTAGCCTATCAAGCAGATCAACCTCCTCAACTGTACCGAGAGTACTTCCAATCAATCTTCCCACGGATTCACTTCGAGCCATTAGAGGTAGGGGTGGGCAGCGGGGGCCCGCACCCAGCTGCCCCACCTCTATTTGCCCCGCCATGCTTCTGGCCCCCTTAGCAGGGGTGGGGAGGGCCCAACCCTGCCCTGCACTTATATATTTTATTATATAAATAATTAAATTATATATATTTATACTATACATATTTATAAATATTTATTATTTGTACGATATATAAATATAGTAATATGTATTAAGTAGATCTTTTACTTAATATTTTGTGTAAATTATAGTGTAGTAGGGTGAACCTTTTATAGATTGCCAAGACAATATAAGAGTTCCACGTTGATTAAGTTTGAGACTTGTATTGTGAAGGCAATCTATAAAAGGGCTACCATACTACACTACAACTTGCACAAAATATGCACTAACAAATTTAAAAACTACATAGTTTTTAAATTATAGTCATAAAATCTATAATTTGGGTCTAAAAAATGCATTTCAATCACTTTTGGACCTAGGCATAATTGTTAGGCCTAATGGACTGTAGTCCACTATTGAAGTGGGCGGGGGTCGAAGAGGGGGCTACCTCGCACCATATGGTGCGGGTAGCACCCCTAATTAGAGGCAAGTTATGAATTCGCACCCAAAACGAAGCTTCAGTTAACTGCAATGTTGTGTTTGTCGAGAACCATCAAATTTTTTAACTAAGACCAAGTGTTTGTCAAAAGTCCAGGGACCATCCCTAATGACCCTCTCCTTATCTCTCGCATCCTCAAATTTTGCAATTAAGAACTTTGAATCCAAATCTTGACTTCAAATAAACTTCATAGGATGCCAAACCCTACGCAACATCTACTTTAAAGCACCCTTGCTATAGTGTTTCCATGTCAACAACTGTAATATCAAACACTTCTCACCCTGCAGAACAGCGTCTCGAACCACCTCTTCATCAAGGAGGACGACTTCCTCTTCAGATTCAGTAAAAGACAGCCTACCATACAAGCCTTCCAATTCATCAACCATAATCCATAGCAGTACACTCACAATACACTCACAGGGACCCCTGAACATGAAGCAGGAAAAAACCTCTACTCTGGACAAGAGAGGAGAGCTTTATTTCACAAAGGGTCCTCTCTTGCTTGCAAGTCTATTTATGTAGCCTTATTGATTTGTCGCAAAATGAACATTTATAATATAATAAATGGTCAATTTAAGAAATACGAAATACCTTTTGTTAGAAAAACTAGATCAGAATGCACAGTGGAAGCGATATTACCTCGTTAAAAATATCTCGAATCTAGTGCGATTGTTCCACGGATTCTCAAGCGTCGTTGTTCACATCGATGGTGGAGTGTGCTACGTGGTAATACCAGAGCAACACTCACACGTTCCACAACCTAGATGCCGTGACTAGAGAGAACCATTTGAGAGAGAGATCGTTCTTGATGCAAGTATCACATACAAAGGGGAGAGGGGCTATGTAAATAGCCCCTCTAAGTGTAACCTCCGGCTAGCCTTTAATGGCCAATCATCAAGTCTCATGAAGTGGTTTAAGAACCACTTCATAACCACCAAGAGAGTGTGAAGGGGTGTCCACTATGGGTGCCCCTTTCTACATCTCCCACTCACACATAGTGGGCAAGACCCCAGGTCTGCATCCCTTAATATATTCTCAATCTTGTTCATACTGGTAAATAGGCCGTGTGACCATCGAGCACAGCTGTAAAAGAAAAATGTGAGCACTATACCAAATCTCTCCTAGAGAAGACCAGCATAGCAACATCCCTAAAAGTGTCTCGTTATGCCTTGACTCATTTGGTCACATCAGACTAAGCATCCCTAATCCCTCTCGAGTCCAAATGACTAAGAGCAATGCTCAATCTCTATAAAACATGATGTACTCACAGCTATATTGCAACTCCCAATGAGTACACACCATTATCGATGTATTACCAAATAGTCTTCCCTTCGCGCTCATGTCATTTAGTTTTAGTCTAGTCACTTTCCCAGCAATGCCTTTTTAGACTGCATCATTCATGGCCATAGATAACATGCCAAAGTAGCAGACACTAAAACATCAACCTCGTGACATAGTCAAAAGTCTCCTAAGGGCATAAATAAATTAAGGTCATCAATTATAACCTACAGGACTCACACGGTGAGGAAGCAGGGAACCATTCACTCACCTCTACTGTTGGTCGTAAAAGCATATGTAGTATGAAATACATGCTACGGTGAAATTCTCTTTCCAAAGAAAGAGCGTATATCTATTCTCAATTCATCGTATCTTAGTCTATTCGCTATCTCAGCACCTAACCCGAGTCCCTCCATTTGCTCACTATCCAAAGCGCCAAAGAGGGTCTCGCATCTGGCTAAACCACAGGCTACATGGATTGTGGGTAACTATGCACAGTCCTTAGACCTCATCTTAGCTCCCACTAAGGCGACATATCTTTTGTGTCTTCCAACTTATCCCTTTCTGGACAAGTACCAAGTGACACATTATCTCTTCTTTGCTCGCTACCACTTTCTAGCGCCAAAGGCGATTGCCCGTGTGAGTGAGCCGATCTAAGCCTGTCAATATACCTTTTCCACCTTAACTCCTAAATTTATGGTGAGTGTGTGTGCTTACCAATGAATGCTTCCAATCACGCCACATGATCATAGAACACATCAGTATCATGTGCACGACGAGCAATACCATGAGGTACAGAGAAATCACATGGTCAACAACAAATTATTAAACCACAACTCTCAAGTGGTGTTTAATGACCATTTCTCTCCATGCGCATTCTAATGTGTGGTAACTTTCCAAAACAGGCTCCTACCAAGAAACTCAGCTTTACATGTAAAAGTCCTTTGCACAACCATGAAGTCAGTGATGACTCATTGTGAATCTCATTTTAGGTCAGACTCACAATATAAGCCGTAGATTCTAGTCAGCAAGTCTAACTGCGATTTTTAAGAATCTACAAGGTGACCACAAATGTTATTCAGCAAACTTAATTTGCGACTTCAAGGTTTCATATAAATCTCTTGTACTCAATAAAAGCACGTGAGATAACCATTATTTATTTTTCATTAAGGGTAAAGCGATTAGGGCCTTTGCCCCCAAAGACAATCATAATAGTCTAGTCATTATTTTTAACAACAATCGCATCACAAACTCACTTAACCAAATAAGCCATATTTAGCCTCTAACAAAATCTTAACCTCTAACTCCCATGAGCAAACCATAATGGAAACAATAAACAGTATAGGTAAAACGAGATTCTTTAGTATTTTCCATCTCATTAATTGTCTATGGATTTTGAACAAGAGCTCCTAGAAACTGTTTTTCTTATTAACAGTCTCACAAGACATGAAGCCTGAGCTACTTTTCACAAACCCATGTCCATCACCTCGTAGTATGGAAAACCTCTTATTAGGCGACAATTAATTATCTAAGATAACTAATTCGCAATATCTCTTAGGATGACACTTTTCTAATATTGTCAACAGCGTTCAAAGAACCCCATTTTATTCAATAGGTCGTTTAATAAAAAACAACGACTAGCTACATTGGGTATCTTTGAATAGATGGTTTGTTTAGGCCGCATGTAAATAGTACCGGCAGCATTTATTTGCTTTTTGTACCAAAATAGTACTAGTACAATCATGCACTCAAAGTACTTCATGCCTAAGCAGCACAAAAGCCAACCATCTAATTCTCCTATGAGAATCAGCTATTTAACACCTTCAAGAAAAGTTTTCAATAAATATGCTATCAATAGCTATCTAAATGCAACTCAATTAGTGCCAAGAGATGGATCTATACCTCTATTAACTCTACTTTTCCTTTGTCAATTAGATCAACAACCCCAGGTTGGATTATATAAGTGAAGCGAATCTAAAATTCTATGTTGAGATTCCTACAATGTGAATTCAATACCTTTAGCAAAGCCATATTACAAATATTCTCTTCTAATCTCTAAACTACGAGAAAATATTGATATAAAGCTACCACACTATTTATGAGGATCCTTATATTCTATAACTTTTGGGAGTCACTGTCACTAATGGTACACCTTAACTCAAAGGTATACTCCCACTAGTTGTTGAATTACTCTCACTATTTTCGGCGATCTTATATAAAAAGAATTTTGAAAATATTAAGGTTAAGGTAATGTGGAATGAAACGTGATGAAAACGTTCTTTCCAAAAATAAGTGTTACAAAAATTCACAATTCCCCACCCTCGTCGAAAATACGAGTAATTTTCTTGACTCAACCAAAAAAGATCAAGCTTAGATCCTCTCGAATTTTTAATAGAATTCACGTTTGCACAAAATAGTCACTCAGCCTTTCTCAAAAGCGAATGAACTCGATCTAAGGACGACAAATCAGAATTAAGGCTGCAACCCCATATTACATCAACCCAAGTGTGATGTAACAACTGCTTTGCGGCATAATTCATTTATAACACCATTCTCAACAAGTCAATAAACTGTGAGATAATTGTTCTCATCATATAACTCATACGATTGCGATTTCGAAAAAATTTTAACTGAAAAATATATTTTCATAAAAAAAATTTTGGATCACATTTATATGATGAAACAACATATTTATTATCAAAGTCCTTAGTGTGCATGTATAGGAACTTTCACATAGAAAATACTCATATTGCCTTTTCTCTTTGACTCTACTAAACCAAGGAGAGGGATCTCATTAGCGAGAAAATTTTTAATTTTTCAAGCTTCACACCCATCATCCTATGCCTCCGTGGCATATTTTAGTATATCATTTCCCCACCTGAGAAATAATACTACTAAGTCAATGAGTGACCATCCAACTTCTAAATCTCTAGAAATTCTCACTAATACCACTATTTTCAATAAGTCTTAAATCAAATTAGGTATAGACTTCACTAATATCGCATTAAAAAAGTGCTAACAAAAACATCGTTTTGTGCAACAAGTGTAGTATGTGACGTTTTAGCTGCTAACTAGCGATATATTCTTATTTCTTGCATACTCAATATTTTTCATATTCTCCAATTCACTATAGGAGAGAAAAGAAAAAAAAATTTACGAGAAATTATCTTAGCCTAAAACCTATCTTGCAGCACTGCAACCACGAGCAAAATTTTTAGTTTAGGTTTAGATAAGTCATACCTAATTATTCAGACTTTTGCCACAGTTGCCATGCAAACCTCCAAGGTGCTTGGTATTACTCTCAAGGGGTGCTCCAAAGTTTATATATCTGTAAGAACCTATCTGTTCTCGCTAGAGTGAAATAAAGCTTGAGCAAGATTACCAGTGCTAATACCACATAAAGGTGCACTCATAAAATCTTTAAAAAATGAATGTGCCAATCAAGAATGTCCTCAACACGCTTGCACACTCAGATTTTAATATCCTTACTTGCCAGACATACTAGCAAGTTTTTAGAGAGTATGTTCTTATCTGTGAGTAATCTAAGTTGCTTTAAGATTATAATGCTCAACCTCAAAATATAGGAGCAATTAATCTTTACGTTTACAAAAACAACGCGCAATTTCTACTATTACCCACAAGATTCTTAAATGCAAAATAGTGATTTAGCTCTATATGATAGTTGATCCCATCAACTTCTATAAAAATTGTAGTGCATGCGTCCCACGCGTACTTCCAATTTTATTCTAGACATTTTAGAGGTTTCACAATAATGATGGGCTAAGACTATCTGACACTCAAAATAATTTTCATTCGTTTCCAACTACTGCTCATGGAGGAGATTAATATGACAACTAAGTCGCATACATAATCTCTAGGCTTTATTCTTGGTTATCTCAAAGTTACTAAACTATGCGCATCTTATTGCACACACATCTATGAAAATGCCGCGTTAATCTAAATCAGAACAAAAATAATTAATACACGTCGCAAGATTGAAAATTCGCTAAGCTTCCTAATCATCTCTTGCGCCTCAATGTCTAATTATTAATTTCTAACTTAATTTTCGCGCAAATTTATATTGTATAGGTGATTAATTCCAAATCAATCTCAACCATACTCCCGCTAGGATAAGTAATCTACCGAGCTAGTCTCATGTAAAAATAATTTCTTCTTAGATCGAAGAAATCAATTTAAGCCAATCATAAGTATGGACTAATCAAACTCGGGCTACTTAATCCTCTAGTTTATCACATTTTAAAAAACTGAAGACTTATTCTTAAAAAATAGTCTAACAATACAAGTGATAAAAAAAAGTTTATACAATTACATGTAATCACAATACATGTACAAAATGATCACATCACATTTGATTCAAATAATTATTATTCACCAAAAAATAATAATCTAGGCAATTTATAACATAAAATAAAATGCCTAATAAATGTGATAAAATATGACATCATAATATCATGACATGCATGTATTCAATAAGAACATGCAAAAATATATTTCAGAAAAATAAATATTTTATGCCACAATTACATGCTGAATTAATAAATAAAAACAACACAAATTAACAATAAGCTCTAGCCCAAAGGTTGACTTATATCCTTTGTGTGTGAGGTATTGGGTTCAAAAACACCACCTAAGCATTTTGTCAAAAAATACTGTTTTTAGACAGCTAATGGGCCACAACCCCTTGGGTGCCCAGCTGCAGAGCGGGCCAAGGTCTTCTAAGCACATAGCCCAAATTATCCAGTAGCCCTTTAAAAAAAAATGGACTGCTACATTTTAAATTTTAAATACAAGAACATAGATGGGCCGGATTTTAAAAAATAAATCTGTTTATTGACCAAACCAAGCGAAAATCAAATATAACAACAGCCCAAAAGTGTTTATTGCCAGTTTTTTTTTCTTCAGCCCAGACCAAAAGTCCAAAGTTGTTCTGAAGCCCACAACCTATTGTTTTGACCCCAAAAACCTCAAACACTTGAGGCCTAGACCAAAGTTCATTAGAATGGAACTTCACTATTCATCTTCTTCCTCAAACACGTTACAGTTCTTGTAACGAAAAAAAAGGTAACCGACACCACATCATGTAACCGCCTGTTGCCGCTTTACATTGGCACGACGATACTCGTTCAGCCACTGGTTCTCAACGGCCGCAGCACCATGGGCTACGCTGCACACGTTCGCAGCACGCAGCTCTGCGGAAGGCAGAGAGTGTCGCACAATCCATGTGTCAAGCTCTTCCCGTACAGAACTTGCCCTGCACCTCTGCGCGCAGCAGAGCTCGCAGCACTACCATGGTGCGCGCTACTCTGCATGCAGCAGAGGACTGTACGACAGAGCTGCAGTGAGCATCGTGCAGCGGCCAGAGTACCGCCGCATTGCAGACTGCCTAGTGCGTAGCACCATCACGGACTGCGCTGCTCCGGCCTGCACCACGACGTTGCACTGCACCTTTTACATGTGGCGTTGGACGCGACGCTAGTGAAGGGTAGAGCCATGAGCAATGCAACATGGTGCTACCGATAGCTCTAGCCTCTACCACTCTGTTACATGAGCAGCCCTCCATGGCAGCGCCGCTGGTTCATTATCTTTACCACCTTGCACTGTGCGCAGCCATTAGCCGTGGGGTGCCGCCACCTGTAGCAGAGCACTTAGCTCTGAGTGCAGCAAAGGCCCCACTGCATCTAGTTGCTCCCCACCACCTACGGGTGAGCACCGCCCCATGGCAACGCATCACCCAAGGGATGCCCGCAACAAGTGCAGTGCCATGAATGGCACAGCTTCGCAGTACCCCGACGGTCAATTTTTCAAAACCGTCGTAGGGCACAGAACCTCGTGTGTGTTGCCGTACTGGCAGCACCCTATTGGTGCGTGCAGCTTTGTCCACTACGCCACCACAGCGCGCACTGCTGCCTCTTGTGGTGCTATGTAGAGATCTGGAGAGCACGTGCATGGGTCCTTATTGATTCAAGTGGTTGGTTGCAGCCATTCCATAGCGGCGCTTCCACCGTAACAACCAACCTTAGCAGCCATGTTACATAACATCGTGCATGGAAAAATTTTCTTGTAAATGAAA
The DNA here is from genome assembly GCF_004785595.1 of Juglans microcarpa x Juglans regia. NCBI lineage: Eukaryota > Viridiplantae > Streptophyta > Magnoliopsida > Fagales > Juglandaceae > Juglans > Juglans microcarpa x Juglans regia. The sequence continues at coordinate 29,600,029 of NC_054598.1, read as the reverse complement.
TACAACATGCACGTCAAAAAACAAAACGGGAACAAGCGATCTGGCTCTGATACCAATGTTAGAAAAACTAGATCAAAATGCACAGTGGAAGCGATATTACCTCGTCGAAAATATATCGGATCTAGTGCGATTGTTCCACGGATTCTCCAGCGTCGTTGTTCGTCCACGATCTTCACATCGATGGTGGAGTGTGCTATGTGGTAATACCAGAGCAACACTCATACATTCCACAGCCTAGATGCCGTGACCAGAGAGAATCATTTGAGAGAGAGATCGTTCTTGGTGCAAGTATCACATACAAAGGGGAGAGGGGCTATTTACATAGCCCCTCTAAGTGTAACCTTCTGCTAGCCCTTAATGGCCAAACATCAAGTCTCATGAAGTGGTTTAAGACCCACTTCATAACTACCAAGAGAAGGTGAAGGGGTGCCCACTATAGGTGCCCCTTTCTTACATCTTTCGACTTGAAGTTATAATTTGATGAAGAAACAACCAGGATTTATGATTATGGATCTTCAATTCGTCTCAGCAACTTTGTTATTTTAGATTCATCGAAGCAGCCTTAAATACATACTAAATCGAGGTATCATTCCTAAAAAATAAATATGTTTTAATAATATTTATAAAGATCACAATATGAAATACATGTACTGAACAGTGTCCTGAATCAATTATATGCAAAGGTGAATGCAAGGTATATATAGTACTACGTAATTAGCTAGCATTTTTTTTTAATTCATGTTTGATAATTTTCTTACCTTAAATTATTTTAATTATTGTGCATGCATACAAGAGAATAGACACATGCACTCAATCTTTGGAGTCCAATTATGTCAACTAAAGTGCGAGCACGATGCAGATAAGCTTTTGCTGAATTTCAACGATTTCTTGGCTGGCCCGCATGCGAATTGTGGCGAAGAAATTAAACACGACGTAAACCTTGTTGAATATTATTTTTTGCAAAGATCATTTTTTTTTCCGTGTGTTATGCCTAGAACATGTTGAATATTGTCGCACTAACAGTACCTTATTTTGATTCCCCACAAATTAGAATTGGACCGCACAAAAGATTCGTTAGTCAATATGCACGACTGCGGGTACTAGCCGTGAGAGTTCATAACTTGGATCTTTCCTAAATCATGACTTATTTTCCGGAATTTTCATGGAAAAATATCCTCAACTTGCTGTCCAATCTTGAGAGTATCGAATGGGAAAACAAACACGTAAAGACTTAAACACATAAAGTCAAACATAATCTTCATAGCTTAGACTACCTAAAGACAAACACAAAGATGACATAAAGACTTAGGGCTCGTTTGGATAGTGAGATGAGATTGTAGATGAGTTGAATAAAATATTGTTGAAATATTACTTTTTTAATATTATTATTATTTTAGAATTTAAAAAAGTTGAATTGTTTATTATATTTTGTATGAGAATTTGAAAAAGTTGTAATAATAATATGTGATGAGATCAAATGGGTTGAGAGTGTTTCTGTATCCAAACGGGGCCTTAGACATAAAGATAAACACAGAAAGACTATTCGGGTCAACAATTGAATCCATGCCGCACCGTAGACATATCTGTAAGAGTTTGATCAGCTATATTAATTTGGATGCTGAGGTAATCTTAGATGATCTATGAATAATAGTGAAAATTAGTGACTAGTAGTGAACTCTTTGTGTATGATATATTTTCTGGCTGACACATTACACTAATACTTACTTTGTTTCATCTCTTTTTTGCCCTCATGTACTCTACCATGGACGGTCTCATGTTTTGCCAAGCCGAATCTCATCCCTCACCTATTTCCCAGCAATGAACAATAATCGGAAGCTCTAAAAATGGGGCTACTCAGCCTTAACATAATGCAATAATATCAAAGTCCATCGCAAACTTTCCCAAATGGGAAAGAAGGAAAAAACATCCATGGGTTGCAAACTTTATCACTAAAGTAAAAAACCCAAATTCAATTCTCCAGAATGTTGAAGGAAACTATATATACATAAAAGAAATGCTTTAATCATAAATAAATTTTATAAAAATAAATTCACAAATTGACGTGTCTTATTATGGTATGTCGGACTGTAAAATATGCTTATATATAGAAGAAAAGAAACCCTAATGTTTTCATGATTCCCCCTAAAAAGATCACCTAATTGTTAGGACTTATTTTGGCAGCTGCGTACGTGCTTCATAAGACCGAATTTCAAAATCTGTCGAACTTTTTCGACATAAAGTTGTATCCCTTTAAGACAACTTTCCAACCCATCTGTAATCACATCAATCAGATGTGTGAGTAGTAAGTTATCGTCAAAACAGTAAAGTATGTCCAGGCTGTCTTCTAGCGCATTTCGGATTTGGATTTCTTGTGGATTCCTTGTATGATTTTTTTTTCTTGATCCAAATTACTTTTAAATCCTCTAGAAATTTTTCTTTTTAGAACCCTCCTACCATATCTGCAGGCCATCCAATCAATTCAAAATCGATTCTTATTTCAAATTTTAAAACAAAATATTTCTCCCATATCTGCTACTGAAAATCTGGAATTCTTGGCTGACCGATTTCCAGCTGAATTTATAGCATAAAAAAGACACAGTTTGGAGTTGAGTCTTCAGAAAAGTTATAGATCTCACTCTTAGCTTTGAAACACATTTGGGCTTGGTTTATTTTGACTTCTAGAACTCTAGATACAGGCTGAAAACCGAAACAGGGTCTGGGCTGCAGTAAACTTCTGGACAAATTCGAACTTCTCTGTTTTTGCTAAGTTTTGAATTCCAAAATGGAAGAATTGGGTTTTGGGCTCTTCATAAAAGTTTTAGGCATACATCTTAGCTTTCCAGAAAGCCAAACAAACCTAAAACCGAGGCTTGTACCTCCAGTTGGAACCCAAAATAGAACAGTGTTCTGGTTTGACTAGACCAGACCAACTAGGATTTGCTCTCTAGGCCTAGCCCGATTTCTGCCTCTTCACATCATCCCAATTTCAACCTAATTCGATAATTAAACACCTGCAACATATCAAGAATTTTGAAGAATTAAATAAATATAAAAGACATCTAAAATTCTAGGAAAGCGAGCTAAGAAACATATAAAACACTCTGAATCAAAACAATTAGAACTAAGAAAATGTGAAATAAATTCCCATATTAGGGGTCAGCATTTATACGAGGTTTCTGGGGGACATCTCATACCCCTTTTCAGGGAGTTCACGTCATTCTCATTGCAGCTCAGTCAGGATCCTTTAGTGGGGCATGGAGCCTGGGGTGGTGCCATTAATGCGGCATGGGGGTTGGGGATGGCTCAATTAATGTGGCGTGCCTCCTTGAGTGGCGCCTTGTAAGTGGATGATCAGTGTCGTGTAGTCCCAACGCCTCTGTTGGGGAATCAAGGGCCACCTGCATTTCCTGCCCACTTGTTTGCACAGGTCTTTGAGTGCTAGGTGTCACTAAGGGTGCCAGGGGCGGCGAGTCCCATCCGTCCCTGTCATTCGTCTTTCCCGTGTGGGGATTGTCTCTCAGGTTGGTGTAGCTCGTGGGTTGAGTATTCCAAAGGGGTGCATGGACCTCCTGAGAGAATGAGCATTGGGCCAGGTTGGGCCCCTCGTAGTCCTTTGTGGGCCAATCTCGCAGGCCCGACGGAAGAAAAACTCCCTTACAAGTATACTAACTTATCATCACCGAAACGAGTCTGTCAAGCCCCTGTCCCGCACGGGTCAGAGATTTACTCCCTATCACTTAAACTCACATTTCAACAATATAAATATAGACTCCAAATTCCCAATATCATATAGAAAATTCGATTCAAACTAATTTCCTCAATATAACCAATTTTCCAAAATGCCAAATCATCATAACACAACAAAGTTTCTTAATAAAAAATCACCAATACTCATAAAACTTTCTATGCTTAATCCACTATACTTAAATCATCTCACCCAATGCCTCATAATCTTGATCCTCAGCTGAACCATCAAAATATTTGAAAAAATATTGTGGAGATAAGGGGTGAGTTATCAACAACTCAGTAAGCAGAAAGCATATACTAACATGTAAACATGAGCATTTATAAAATTCGGTATGCAGAACAAAACATTTACTTTCAGAATGCAAAAACAACATATTTATTTTAGAATGCATAAACAAAACTTGGTACAAAATATCAGAGCGAAATTTTCAGTAAAACAAACTTGTTCCCAAAAAGAAAATCCTTTGGCATATCCAAACTGAAACATTATATTCATAGCATCACATAGCAGCACATCGGGTCAAATACCATGTTTAACCCCTGTGGTAGGGTTATAAACCACCATTATACCCGTGGCTAGGTCGTATACTATGTTTCACCCCTGTGGTAGGGTTATAAATCACCATTATACCCATGGCTGGGCCTTAACAGAAATAGAATGAAACATCATCGGAATCAGATCACATTCAGATACAGAATCAGAACTTCATGCCAAGGTTTTTAGATGACACATCATATCAAAACAAAATACTGAATAGTTTCAAATCATTTCACATGTTCGAAATAAACAGAAACCAAAACATCTTCATTTATCCATAGCAAAAACTTTTAGATTTCCATATTCGCTCTTTTTGCAGAGTTCAGAAACATAATGCACAAAATTAACTCATACATACACCAGTCATGACAGAAAATACTTTTTCTTATATAGAATTTATGCATATGCAGAATAAATATCTGAGATCATTTTCAGATTTCTTTTCAAAAACAAATATGCTTATTTTCAAAGTCAACCTCATTTCATTTCTTTTATGCAAAACTAGTATATGAACCTCGCTTACCTGAACTCTTTAACTATTTCGAGTCTTTCCACAATTGTACCGAAAGAATGCCAATCGTCACCTATACCAAACACTAAATGTTACTAAAGTTCTAAAAGGCCTTGCTAAAACTCTCCATATATCTAAATTCATACTATGAAAAATAGCTTTGAAAACTATTTAATTATAAAAAGAAAATCTAATAAATACTATTATCATTAAAAGTATTCTTAACTCATTATAGTATAATTATTTCAAAAAAAAATGGCAAAACAAATTAAATTCATTTCAGAAATTAACGTAATCACATTTAAAACTCATATCTCCATAAAACTATTATTAAAACAATAATTTAATATTGCCAACATATAATGCAGCAGAAAATCATAAACTTCTTGAGTAATACCAATAAAATGAAGCCCATTTAAAATGTTTTAATAGATCAAAATATAAACACAAACCCAACTCAAAAACAATTCAAACACCCCATGCTTTGGTTTATAACTCAGAAGGGTGATGTTGTAATATTCAAAACATCTTCTCCACTATCTGCGTTGTAAGAATATTACGTAAAATGCAATGGCCATATTTTAAAAGAGACCCAGAGTCGTGCAACGAAGACTCACCGTGAGAGCAGCTATGAAGTGGCGGCGAGGTGGCTGAGGCAGTGGTAATGCACTGTGGACGGAAGAGAAAAGTGGTGAGAGAGAGAGAGAGAGCCCGAGAGGTGGGGAGAAGGTAATTTACGTACGCTCGATGCATGCAAAAGTGAGGGCTACAGAAGAAGTGTTGGACAACCAAAAGGGTGGCATAAGACGTTGGATTGTGGCGACGTTTGCCTCAGATGGTGGTTTCCATGGGCGGTTGGCGTGATGACGAGAAAAGTAGGTGCTATCCACTTTGTGTTGCATGTCTGTGGAGAAGTGGAGCACGACGACCGTGTAGTGGGGGCTGCAATCCGAACGTCGAGTCTTGCTTTTCGGCATCTGCTATTTGCCGATGAAGGTGCATGAGGGTGGTGGACAATCGTGGGGGAAGTATTGGGGCCGAGAGCACTTTATTTGCTCTGTTTTCTTGCTTAAAAACATAGGTTTTGCCATAGGATGGTCACAGTGTTGCCGTGTGGGTTGGTGGAGCAGGGCAGAGTAGCGGTAACTGACTCGAGTTGGGCTAGGGCTGGGCAGTGTTTGAGCATGGTGGTTCGGGTGTCTGCGCAGCGTTAGTGCAAGATGGCAGCGGTGAGAAGAAAGATGATGTTTCACGGTGACTATCAGAGGGAGAGTGCATGTTAGAAGGGAGTTGTGATATGAGGATAAGGAGTAGAAGAGAAACCGTAGAGACGTGGAGGTTTCGGATACCGGGGTGGAGCAAATTTTGGGATTAAAGAAAACTGAAAAGAAAGAGAAGAATTCGGGAAAAGCAATTGAAATATGAGGGGGAAGATCATACTAAAAACAGCGTTGTTCCCTCATGAAAAGTTGGGCTTCCATACGGTTTGGGCTTCAGTTCTAGGGACTGGGTATTATAGAGTCAATTGAGGGGTGTTAAGAGAGCGAAAAATTGCTTAGTTCTATAGCAGCACGAAGTGAAAGGGACCAGTTTTCAAGTGAAAATAGTCATCAAATAAGTAAGCAATAAAGTGGTTGAAGTCAAAAGTAGGTTATTTGATAAAATCTTGGTACCCGTGGTTGTATAATTTATAAGAACTCCTTCATTTCTTAGTAATAAATCATCAAAGTTTTCTTAACAATAAATCATCGAAATTAACTCTAGTTCTACATGAATTACAAACATAAGGGCGACCAGCCTATACATTCTACTATGGCACCCGATTTTGACTCACTTAGCATGGTTGAGATATTACAACAAATTCAAGTTTTAGGGAATAAATTATTTTCGTCCCAAGAAGTGTAATAGTTAAAGATATTGTTCGAACATTTATTTATTATTCGAACGGTAAGATTTAGAGACAAAATAATTCGTTTCCAAAGAGTTTGCTCCAAAAAGAAAATGAGGGAATGGTTCCTGTTCGATTTGTTTGTTCAAATAGAAAATTTAAGGTATTTGAATAGCAAAGAAAAATGTACAACTTTTTCTGGCAGTTTTTCTTGCCGAAAAAAGTCATTCACACTAGTGACTGACATGCTTATGTTGGGCTGATTTCTCTGCATGTATTGGGGTTTTTTTTTTTTTTTTTTTTTTTTCCTTCAGTTGAACAGATTTGGAGTTGGGCTAGAATTTAGAGAATTTTTGGTATGTTCAAGTAGGTGCATGTTTGTATTGATTTTGAAGATGTGGAACATTGTTAGTCAAATTGTAGTGTGTTGGCTTGAATTCAAAATATAATAGTGTTTTAGGGATTTTAAAATACAAAAGCTAATCTCTTTTTTCTTTTAAGAACTTCAATACATAAAAAGTTTTACAAAATATTCTATGTTTTTGGATGGTCGAACTCTGCAAGTTTCAAAAACTGCTTTAGTCAGTGGCTTGTGCTCTAAAGATTTTTCCCAGTATAATCAAGAAGGTCTCCTTTGAACAATTAGGCGAAAGTAAATATTGAAGTGTACAACATTGTGCACAACATTTGCTCCACCAACAAGCATTTGCTGTTGGATTGATGTTGTAACATTTGTTGTTATGTCTACATGCTACATTAATGTACTAATGATTTGTTAGAAACATATGATGTTGCATAATAATTATAATGATTGGTGTTTTGGTTTTTGTAAACTTATAATGCCACAAACATGATCGATGCACCTATATGTAGACCAGGGATGATTTTGTGGGTTTTGTGCAAATGATTACATAGAGGGACATAGGGATGATTTTGTGTTTTCACTATTTTTTGGGACAAAGAGAAGTGAAAATTGAATGTGTGGACCAGACCATCGCATTTTATGGGCACGAACAAATAAGCTAAATCAGACGTTAGAGTATCAAACGATTTCTCAAAAGCTCAACCTCAGGGAGTTAGTCTTGGATGACCTTGACTGATGACTACTCAGCCTAAAGAAGACTTGATGCGTTGTTGCCCCTATAATTGCTCGAAACAGGTTTAATATGTATTCTCAAACTTTAGAAGACTTGACTGATGGACTACATGATGGGCTGAAGACTTGGGGTCAATGCTCACCTTTAAGAAAAGGCCCTACACACGAATATTTTAAAACTTCTTTATGCATCACACAAATATGCGATTAATTTTTGTATAAAAGTTTTGCATTTCTCTTATGCTTGGTTGGAACGAGGAAATTGAGATGATTTATAAATTATAGTGAGATAGTTTGTGAATAGTATTGAATTGGTTTGAGTTAAAATATTTTATAGAGTTTTGAAAATGGAGAGAAAAAGTTGAATAAAAAATATTATAAAATTAAAATATTGTTAGAATATAATTTTTTAATATAACTTTTATTTTGGAATTTGAAAAGGTAGAATTATTTTTTGTTTTTTATTTAGAAGTTCAAAAAAGTTATAATAATCAGGTACTGATTAGATAAAAAAGTTAAAAATTTAAAATTGAAAAATATTTGTACTTATAGTGTTTAGATATTGAGATGAGATGGAAGCATCTTTCCATCCAAACCGGGCCTTAGCCTAATAAAAGCACGATCATTATTGCCCCTAGTGTTCGCACAAAACACGATGAATGTCGTATTTTACCAAACTTTGGACGACCTTGACTAATGATTTTGTGATAGGCGACTTAGAATAATATAGATACATATTTAAGGTGCAAGTCCTGTGTAGGGTTTTTAAAAGAAGTGGGACCATCATGACAAAGTGAATTTGTTCATATGGGTCACAGTTTTTACAAATGAGCAATGCTTGCACATTCTACCTTTTACAAATCATTTTCCAAAATTTAAAACTTGAACAAAAGATATATATTTAGTGAAGTGCCAAAAAATAAAAATGTGACCATTTTTTTTTTTTCTTTGCAGGGAAAACATAGATTAAGAGACTAAACCATAAAGATATATATTTTTCCCTTAATGTTTTCAAAAGCCCATGTGAACTCAACAAAGACATTAGTAATTATCATGCACACACACTTTCTGCGTCCCTGTTCTAATTTTTCCAAACTCATCAATCCATGTTCTTGTAGAAGAAAAGGACAACGAATGGAAACTCCCTTAATTCCTTGGATTACTCTAGCACATGAACATTATTGAGCCTCCAACCACTTCATGGGATATATATCACACAAAACTAAACACACAAAATGATATGATTTGATTTGGTTCCATGTCTAATTAAAATAGGGAGAAGACAATACTAATTATCATATTATTGGTGAATATATATATATATATTTTGTGTTTTGTTTAAAAGTTTAAAAAAATTAAAATAATTAGGTAGGTATTAAATGAAAAAATTAAAAATTATTTATATTTAAGCAAGAATACAGAATGCATTATTGCTTTCCTTTCCTTGACTTGACTAAAGACTTCTATTATCACATGAAGTGATGTCACGTAATCCTCAGTTTCTTCCCACTTTACACGTTCTCGCCATGTCATGTAAAATTTCCAAATATTAAGGATTTAAGTCAACTCCACTTTCGAAGTGCATTACACGCAAAAGAGAATTTTTTTTTTTTTTTTTTTTTTTGGGGGGGGGGGATTTTTTGGATGCTTTTATATATTTTGAGCATATTACCAAATAATGGATCGAAGACGTTGTTTTGGCATTGTTTAAATAAGGTACCTGTGGCAAGAGGAATTGAAAGGATATTTCACGTTCCTTTAAGAATAATGGCGTGTGCCCGTTCCTTTAACATCCGTGCTTCCATTCTACTAATCTTTATTGCCACCATCTGTATGTTTATGCAAATGGTCGTTGCAGGTAATTACTTTACTATTTCAAGAAATGGTCCGTCGTTCTTTCACCTTTTTTCTTTCATCCTACTTTACATGAAGAAGAGAAGCTAGTGTTAACAACCATAAAAAGATCTCACAAAAATAAATTCACAAACTGATATAGTTTCGTATGATACATTAAATCTAGTATTTTACAATCTAAAATATCAACGTTTCGCTATTTTTTTTATTAATCTTTCAGTTTTTCCTTATCATGTTGATGATATATACGTATTAAAACAAATTAATCATCGACCCAAGCTTCTTTAATTTCAATCTGATTTTGGCTTTGATCGAATTCATTTGATCAGATCATTTCAAGTACTTCATGAGTTTTGTTTTCCCAAGAAATTAAAGCTATGTTTATGCAAACAATTGGACCATTCACTCATCAAACAAACTACAATTATATGAGAGTACTAGTTTATTTTTTCCCTCTCATTGTTCAGTTATTGCGTCGGAAATAAGTTTTAGTGATTTGAGGCATTAATTAGCTGACTCCTTGATGGTGAATATATATAATTCTTTGGTGTAACAGCTCCTGGTGTTTTGGCAAAATATAAGGGGATAGAGATTACTGTGCCTAACAGTTTCTCAACTTCCACGGAACGTGTTTTGGTGACGCCTATGGAAGGATTCGCAAAATTTGGGAACGTTGCTACAGGAAGCGAGATATCAGGGACTGCGTTGTGGAGGAGCTTCCTATAATTGGGGGAGAAGTGAATCAAGCGGGAATATAGTTTGCGAATATTGGATTCCCTAAGGCCTCAGATGAGGATGGGCTTCTTTTGGATGGGCCAGTTCAGGTCGGTAATAAGGTTGAGATGGGTTCTGGGACTAAGGAACTACCAGATGGGTTTACTAGTAGAGAATGGAAACGACTGTCGTTTCTTTCTACCCCTACCCTTTCTTCGAGTGATATTAATACGATTGTTGCATCTCAACGACCTTCTCTTTCTATTAAAAGAAAGGTCTTAACCAGAGAGGATGAAGGAGATGGCGGGTCTGTTAAGCGTGCGACTCCAGCAGATGGAAATGCAACGGAGGCAACTCAGAGGGCAAAAACTAGATTGGCGGTGGCTGTTGATCAGCACCGCCGCACCCAATGAAGCTTTTAAGCTGGAATGTCCATGGGCTTGGGAACCCACGAGGCATTCGAACCCTCTGTAATCTGGTGAAGAGGGAAGCTCCCGAAGTCCTGTTCTTACAGGAAACTCGTTTGAAGGCTCATGAATTCGAGGTATGTAAGTTTAAATTAGGGTTTGCAAATTGCTCGGTGGTGGATTGTCGAGGTCGAAAGGGAGGGCTTGCTTTGTTGTGGGGTCGGGATGTTAAATTGTCAATTGTTACTCATTCTCAATGTCACATTGATGCATTGATTGATGATGATTCTGGGATCGGGTCCTGGTTTTTCACTGGAATTTATGGATTTCCTGAAATTGCTCAATGTTATAAAACTTGGGACTTGTGACGAACTCTTGGTAGGCAAAATGGTGAAGCTTGGTTAGTAATTGGTGATTTTAATGAACTCCTGCATCATCATGAAAAATGGGGCGGGGGGGGGGGGGGGGGGGGGGGGGGGGCGGCCACGGCCGAATTGGCAAATTTATGCTTTTCGAAATGTGGTGAATGATTGTGCATTAAGGGATATAGGGTTCAGGGGGACAAAATTTACATGGAGTAATAGGAGGGGTGGGTCTCATTGTGTTAGTGAGAGATTGGACAGGGCATTGGCGAATGTTTCTTGGGGGAATAAGTATTCCAATGCTTCGGTTACACATGGAGTGGAAGCTTATTCCGATCATAATCCTATTTGGGTCAACACTGAAGGGGAAAGGGGTGTTATAAGGGGTAGAAGACAGTTCAGATTTGAAGAGATATGGATAGGAGAGCAGACTTGTGAAGATATTATCAAGTCCACTTGGAGGGGAGGGAGTGAGGGGAGTTGTATGGTCGAGCTAATGGACAAGATTAAGAAGTGTGGTAGTCAATTGCATAGCTGGAATAAAAATTGCTTTGGGAATGTTCAAAAGCAGTTACGTTTGGCAAGACAAAACATGGAATTGTTGCATGCTTCGGATCCAGTAGGTGAACAAAAAGAAGACCATGAGAGGGTTAGAGAGGAGGTGCAGAAATGGATGGAAAGGGATGAGGTGATGTGGAGGCAAAGGTCAAAGGCTTTGTGGTTAAAAGATGGTGACAAAAATTCCAGCTATTTTCACATGAAGGCATCTCTGAGGAGGAGGAAAAATAGATTGGCAAAAATTCAGGATGGGGAAGGGGTTTGGTAGTATGGTGAGCAGAGAGATAGGGTTCTCTTACAATATTTTGAGAATCTTTTCACAAGTTCAAATCCAAGTGGAGATTCTGCTTTTCTAGAGTCTTTTGCTGATAGAGTTACTCCAGCTATGAACGAGGGGCTGAGTCAGAGGTATACTGAAGCTGAAGTTCTAAGTGCCTTGTTTGAAATGAGCCCATCAAAAGCCCCTGGTCCGGATGGAATGTCCCCGGTGTTTTTTAAAAAATATTGGCATGTGGTGGGTGATTATGTCCTTGAAGCTGTTTTACAAGCTCTGAATTCAGGTGTTTTTCCTCGATCCCTTAATCATACTTTTATCACACTCATCCCAAAGAAGAAAAATCCTGTTGTGGTTTATGATTATAGACCCATTAGTCTTTGTAATGTGGTCTATAAACTGATCTCAAAAGTTATCTCCAATAGGTTGAAATCTGTTTTGCCTGGTATTATTGGGGAAAGTCAAAGTGCTTTTGTGCCCGATCGTTTAATTACTGAGAATGTGCTTATTGCTTATGAGTTAGTTCATTTTTTAAAGCACAAAAAAAAAAAAGGGAAACAAGGGTTTATGTTGTTGAAGCTAGATATGAGTAAGGCCTACGATAGAGTTGAGTGGAGTTTTATTAAAAAGGTGATGGAATTTATGGGATTTCAAGTAGAATTTGTTTCTTTGGTGATGCTTTGTGTTCAAACGGTCACTTTCTCTATTTTGGTTTATGGGGAGCCAAATGGACCAATTCTCCCTAGTAGAGGGTTGAGACAAGAGGATCCTTTGTCCCCTTATCTTTTTCTTTTCTATACCGAAAGGCTCACTTCATTGTTGAATGCAGCGGGTATAAGGAGGGACATTTATGGGATTAAAATTTCTAGGGGTGCTCCCAACATTAATCATTTGCTTTTCACCGATGATAGTGTTATCTTTTGTAAAGCTGAAGTAGAGGAGAATATGAGAGTTCAAGCTGTCCTATCAGTTTATGAGAGTGTGTCGGGGCAGAAAATTAATAAGGAAAAAAATCCATGGTTTTTTCTAGTAATGTGGGTAGGGAGAAAAGGGAAGAGATTTGGTTGCTATGGGGTAATGGTGAAATACAGCAGTATGAGAAATATCTTGGTTTGCCTCCAATTGTGGGTAGATAAAAAACAAAGGCCTTTCAATCTATTAAACAACGGGTTTGACAGAAATTGCAAAGTTGGAAGGAAAAGCTGTTGTCTCAAGGGGGTAAGGAGATTTTACTAAAAGCTTATGCCTTATCTATTCCAACCTATTCCATGAGTTGTTTCCTTCTACCTACAAGTTTCTATGCAGAGTTGGAAGGTTTAATGGCTAGATTTTGGTGGGGAAAAAAGCAAGAGGAAAGAAGGATTCATTGGATAAGTTGGAACAATATGTGTGAAGGGGGAAGTGTAGAGGAGGTATGAGATTTAAGAAGCTCAGAATTTTTAACCTTGCTCTTCTTGCAAAACAAGGTTGGAGGTTAATTCATAATAAGGAGTATGTGTTATACAAAATTCTGAAGGCTAGATATTTTTCTAAGACAGATTTTTTGGAGTTTAGCTTGGGTAATTGCCCATCTTATACTTGGCGAGGTATTTGGGAAGTAAAGAAAGGGTTGTGGGAGGGATGTAGATGGCAGATTGGAGATGGAAAGACTGCCCTGTTATTGACAGATCAATGGCTCCCAGGGCATACGACTTTGGCTCAAGAAGTTGGGTTACAGGTGCAAGATAGAGAGACTGTTGTGGCTGCTATTATTGATAAGGAAACAAGGGGGTGGGATCTCCAAGAATTAGAACTCTCTTCAATCCAATGGTGTTGACTGATATAAACAAAGTTTTGATTTTCCCTGAAGGCACAGCTGATAAATTGGTTTGGGGTCAGGAAAGGAGTGGACAATTTTCAGTGAAAAGTTGTTACAAGTTTATTATGGCACAAATGGGTTCCAATATAGCAGAGTCATCTTCGAGGGGGCTGCAACAGAGACTATGGAAAGCTTTGTGGAGGATGAAAGCCCCAAACAAGATCAAAGTCTTTGCTTGGCGAATGTGTAAAGACAATTTACCTGCTAAGGATAAGCTGGTCAAAAAAAAGGTGATTATAGAAGCTCCTTGTAGTTTTTGTCAGCATCCAGTTGAGGACTTGGTCCATGCAGTTTTCAGTTGTACTAGCTTCGGGATTTATGGTTGTAGTTTTTTCGTTCTTTGATAAATCTTATGCCTCTTAATGTGACTGATCTGGTGCAACAGTTTGTGGAGGGAACAGATTCTACTAGTTTGGTGACATTTTTCTATCTAGCTTGGGGGTTCTGGTATCGAAGAAATAAGCTGGAGTTTGAAAATATTAGATTGAGCCCGCACCATGTTACTAATCATTCATTGGGTTTATTGCATAGTTTTAAAGAGATTGCGGTCAGTTCCAGGATGCAGAATCAGTTTAGCTGGAAGCCTCCTCCTCAAGGAGTTTTAAAGTTAAATACTGATGGTGCAATGTTTCCCAACTTACAAAAGGCAGGTATAGGTGTTATTTTAAGGGATGCATCAGGGAATGTGGTGATGGCAGCTTCTAAACATGAATCTGAGGTTGCAGAACCAGAATTTATCGAATTGTTGGCCATGTTCAGAGGATTGCAGCTGAATTCCACCATGGGTATTACACAAATTGAAGTAGAATCTGACTGCCTTCTGCTGGTCCAATCGTTGCTAATAGATGATATGCAGAACTCAATGCTTGGTAATCTGTTTGCTGAAGTTAAAAGATTATGTAGTTGGTTTGAGTGTTATTTTTAAACATGTGTATAGAGAGGGTAATAGAGCAGCTCATGAGCTTGCTCGAAATGCTTGGAGAGTTGATGATCTTAAAATGTGGTGGGATTGTATTCCAAATTTTTTGTCTCAAGCCTTATGGTTTGATAATTGTCTGTAATCGTGTTTATCTCAATGAAGATGATTATTATAAAAAAAAAACATTTATTTAATGAGATTTGTTTTAGAATCGTTATTTGCATGCCAGGGTTTGGTAATATTTTCCTCCTTCTCATGTATTTATAGGAAGATCATTCAACGATGTCAACCGGCCTCGTCCCTCTCCAGTGACAGCACCACGCTCAAGGCATGGATAAGGAAGGATTCCCTCAGCCACTCGAGGGGTAATAATGCACTAATTATTATGTAAAGATGGCCCGGCCTTTATAATTTTAAAGAGTGCAAGTCTATGTAGTTCTTTTATATATATATATATATATATATAAATATGGACACACCCAAAATGTATATGAAAAAAACCTACTTTTATAGTGGCTCCATTATTATTTTATAAGAAACTGAGCAGAATTTACATATCTTATAACTGTATGTAGGATTATTTAACAAGCTCTGAATAGGCCATTTATGCGTAATTGGCCATTAATTATCCTTTATATATAGTGTAATTTCTTTTGACAATCGTGGGGGTAATGTTTGGGAATTTAAACAAATTAGTTGATTTCTTGTCAAATGTACTAACTAATGCAGCATGCTGTATCCATTAATCACATGAAAAAATCTAATTGTAAGCCATTCTGCGCATTAATACGCGCACCCATTTAATATGATTGGTCAGAAAGTATATTTTATTGAAAACAGTGCTAATTTAAATTTAGAATATGAAGGTAATAATATTAGTACGCAGATTGGTATGCAAACTTACTTATACATAGCAAAACTCTAATCACATACACTTCGTTCACAACTAATGATCTGAAACTTATTATTATAGCCTCCGATGAGATCATAATTGCTATGAACTTGCCGGGCTCAATGTCAAATGAGGCCTTAGGCAAAAATTAGAAGAAGGGCTTTTATATTTTTATCATAATAATTAATTACCTACCAGAAAAATTCATTATAAGAATGAAATATTCTTTTATAATTATTTATCAACTTTTTGTATTGAGTTATTTTTTCAATCTCTCTTTGTCTTAAATTCTTATACTTTCTTAATTTAAGATTCAAATACATTTTCTGATTTTCTTTGACTTTGTATGTCTATCTTCATTTTTTTTTTATTAGATTTAGACAAACAAATAAACTTCCAATGAAAAACTATACTAAACTACAATCCATCCATGGAATTCTTCCTTCTGCCCTTTTTTTTTTTTCCTCTTATTTGAGGGGCCATAGATTATGGGGTGGGGACCTTGGCGCGCAGCTGCCTACTCCAGTCCCCTTTGAGCCGGCCCCGTTCACAAATTGGACGTGCATGGTGACTCGAGATGTCTGGAAATGCCCTAATTAATCTGCGAACGAAAAGAAGAAAACCGGTACCAAGGTCATAACCCAAGTGCGTCAGAGCTTATTTTCCGTATCATCTGGGTGTCTATTTGAGAATTGACAACGTTAATAAATCTCCAGTTTGCCTTGAAAGAAAGAGAAGTACTAGTTAACAAATTATATGTTGTATCTGCTTTCTCTAGCTTGTCTAGCTTGCCTATCCGGTCTTCTTCTGGCAAAAAGGTCTCATGCATCCATGACATCATTCTCTCAATTACGAGATCCAGGATATCATTTTGTTTTCTTTTCAGGGTGTTTGCCCCGTGGCATCCTAGCTATATTGTTAATGTCGATGACTAGCTAGGCCGGTTTACTTCAATCATGATCTCCAAAGTTCAAATCTTGGGCTCGCTCTAATATTAATTATTAAATTAATTCCCATGCATACGCCCATTTACGAGATCTCTTATTATTCCGTCCATTCCATCTACTCTTGTACACGATCGATCATCTACTGAATTTCGGAAGTGGGCGATTCGATAAGGCCCAAGCTGATAGCTAGAGTAGCAGGCATTAATTCTGCAGACAATATTAATGTTTTAACCATTACGGTACGTCTTCATGATCAATATCCCACGTTTTACAGTACTTGGATTTGACCAAATTGTAGCCCTCGATGATCTGGATGATCATTTGTCCCATAACGTATATATAATTAAAAGTGTTGTCCGTATATAGTTTATATTAATATACATAACGCATTGATCATGAGCATATCATGCCAACAGCTTATATAAATTTTGTTCTTAACATGATGATCATGTAGCTTAAACTAAAGTTCTTTGAAAATAATAGTAACCAATATTATATATGATGATGAATCTTCAGTACCGAAACAACTTTAAAGACATATATATATAGTTATTATATAAGTGGGTATCGGCGTGCTACAGTTCGCTACAATAACTTCTCATTCAGTTTTTTTCTTCTGTGTGTTTGTTTTGCCTTTTTTGCCCTTCAATTTCTGCCCTTTGTTTCCGTGTATGGGTTTTTTTGTCTTTTCCTTCTGTAGATATTTAGGTGGATTTGTTTGGACAGGTGCTTTTCATCTTTACGTTTTCTCCATTCTGTCTTCTCTCTCTCTTTCTCTCACCTTCTCCCTCTCTGCCATGGGTTTATTTGGACGCTTGGGTGCCTTTTAATTTTGGCGTTTCGTCCGTCCATTGTATTTGGTCTTCTCTCTCTCTTTCTCTAGGTTTTGTCTTCTCCTTCTCAGCCGTTCTCTCCATGTGGTTCTTTGTGTGAGTTTGTTTGAGACATTTGGCTTGCTCTCTATGTGGGTTTGTTTGTTTCGGTGGGGGTGTTATTGTGAGTTCAAAGTTGAGATTTTTTTGCTGGTTTGGGTTCAAAATTGAGGTTTTTTTTTCTAGTTTTGGAAGAGTTTGAAGGGTTTCGGATTTTTCTGGGTGTGTCTTTTGCCTTAGTTTTTGGTGGTGCATTTTGGTCAGTTTGAAGGAGTTTGGAACGTTTTTCCTGCTTCTCATTTTGCCTTTATGTTTTCTGCGTATGGATCTTGGTGCTGTGTGGGTTTGTTTCAGACGTTTGAGTTTTTTTTCATTTTGCCCTTTCGGTGGTGCTTGTCGAAAAGCAAGGATTTTCCGAAAGTCTTGGTTTTTTTCGAGGTTGAAAGTTGTGTTTTTTTGTGGATTTAAAGTTGTGGTTTCGTTTCAGTGGGGATGTTGTGGGTTCAATGTTGAGGTTTTTTTCGGTTGAAAGCTGTGGCTTTTTGTAGGTTCAAAGTTGCGGTTTTGTTTCAGTGGGGATGTTGTTGTGGGTTCAAAGTTGAAGTTTTTTTGGGGGTTTGGGTTCAAAGTCGAAGGGTTTCGGATTTTTTTGGTCGTATCTTGTGTGTTTTTTTGGGGTTTTGGGTGGTGCATTTTGGTCGGTTTGAAAGTGTTTGGAACGTTTACCTTGCTTTTCATTTTGCCTTTCCATTTTCTATGTATGGCTCTTGGTGCTGTGTTGGTTTGTTTGGGACGTTTGGGTTTTTTTCCATTTTGCCCTTTTGGTAGTGCTTATCGAAGAGCAAGAGTTTTTCCGAAAGTTGCTGTTTTTTGTGGGTTGAAAGTTACGATTTTTTGTGGGTTAAAAGTTGAGGTTTTGTTTCGGTGGGATGTTGTTGCGGGTTCAAAGTTGAGGTTTTTTTGCTAGTTTTGGAAGAGTTTGAAGGGTTTCGGTTTTTTTTTGGTGTCTTGTGTTTTTTTTTTTTTTTTTTTTTTTGGTGATGCATTGAGGTTTTTTTATTGGTTTTGGAAGGGTTTGAAGTTTTTTTTGCTTTGATCCCTTTGGTCAATGATGCACTTCGTTTGGTTTGTTTAAGTTTCAATAAATTTACATTTTTTGTTATTTTCGGTTTCATTCCGTGGTCGATGATGCACTTTCTTTTGGTGAAAAGCAGTATATAGAATGTGGATTGTCTTTCCGTGTTCTTCCTATATTTTATCCGTCGTATTATTGTGGTGGTGGTTGAATGTTGTTTGCGGATTTGCTGGATTTGCTTATGGGTATGAGTATTAATTTCGTGGTCGATGATGTACTTTTTTTTGTAGGAATTTTTATTAAAGTTATGTCTTTTGTTACTATTGTTGTTTGTAGATTTTTGGTAATTGTTTTAATTCTGGTTTTTCATTTTTTTTATGGTTATATGTTTACCTATTACATATATACGAAGTGGGAGTTCTATTTTAAATGAATGTGTCATCCTGTGGTCAGTGCATTAATGGTGCTCTGAGTCCACCGGTTACTATTGGTGGCTTTGAGAATTGTATTTTTGAGATTTTTTTCTGAATAATCAAGTAGATACTTTTTATGCGGTTTTCAAGATTTTTTTTTTATATATTCGATTTGATAGCTTGTTAGTTTCTTGGTTCCTTTTGTTTTGTTGCTTCTGCTGTTCTTTTTTCGTTTGGTTGCTACATTCTGATTTTCAAGATTTTTTTTTTAATATTCAATTTGACAGCTTTTTAGTTTCTTGGTTCCTTTAGATTTGTTGGTTCTACTATTCTTTTTTCTTTTGGTTGGTGCATTCTCGTTTAATTTTTATATTTATGTGACATTCAGTTTCTGAATTTGAGTTCCCGAGGAAGCTTCTGAAATATCTTTTTGTCCTTTTCTAGATCTGTCTGAAGTGTTTGTCAGGTTGAGAGGATGGGTTGAGTGTTTGGATTTTTGTGTCATCAATGTAGTGGGAATGGGAAAAGGAGATTTGAATCATTTGATTTGTATTTTTTGTGCAAAATTCTTTTCTTGTTTTATTACTTTTGTTTTTGTGCATCCTTCCTTCTGGATCCATACTTTATGTCCACACTTATATAAATTGTTATATATCCTTTAACAAACACTACCTCGCTTTCTATTCTCTCCTGTTGTTTTCTCTTTGGTCGAGTATATCAAACACTACATTGCTCTTCTATTCTCTCCCGTTGTTTTCTCTTTGGTTGAGGGTTTTGTATTAAAAACCCAAGATTGGATTTGGACTTCTGAACTATAGTGTCGCTACAGTAATTCCCCCCCTTCCGTTTTATCTTTCTGTGCATTTTGTGCTGTCTTTTTTTGCCCTTGGATTTATTACGGTTTGTTTCTATGCATTGGGGGTTGTATTTATTATCGTTTGATATTTTCAGTTTGATTGTGAGGTCGATGATGCACTCCTTTTTCCTAAAAAACTGTATATGAAATTGTCTTTAAGTGATATTGATGTATTTTTTTCGCGGTATTATTTTGTCATTCATTTTTGTGATACCTTTGGTTGTTAAATGTGCCTTCATTTTGTTGTGATGTATATGTTGTGTAGAGTTCATTTGTAAATACTTGCAGTTTTAAGAAGCGAGTTTTATTCATCTATTTTTTTTTTTACTTTCCATTTTTTATATCTGAGACCACTGTTTATTTGTGTTCTTTTTTTATGTTGCTTTCGTCTGAGACCACCGGTGATTTGTATTGTGTGTTTGTCCCTTCTGTCGTTAAAGTTGCTCAATTTCTTTTTACATTTCTTTGTTGTGTAGAGTCCGTTTCTAAATACTTGCAATTTTGAAAAATGAATTTTTATCCTCTGTTTTTTTTCCATTTCGTTGTTTGCTGAGATCACAGTTTATCTCTTTCCTTTTGCGATATAGCTTCTGTTTGAGACCACGGGTTATTTTTGTAGTGTTTTTCATTTGTTATATTTTTACATTTTGAAATATTTGTTTGGTGGTTTAATGTTCGGTAATGTTGTTCTGTTCAGATTTGTAACTTTGGTTATTTGTGTTGTGTGTTTGTACCTTCTGTTGTTAGAGTTCCTCAATTTTTTGTCGTTTGTGTGTTGTGCGAAGTTGATTTATAAATACTTTCAGTTTTGAAAAATGAAGTTTTATTCATTTTTTTTTTGTTGTTTCTTTGTTGTGTAGAGTCCATTTCTAATACTTGTAGTTTTCAAAATCAAAGTTTTATTTATTTTTTTTTTACATTCCATTTTTTGTCTGAGACCACGGTTTATCTATTTTCTTTTGTGATATAGCTTCTGTCTGAAACCACGGGTTATTTTTGTTGTGTTTTTCATTTGTTATATTTTTGCATTTGAATATTGTTTTTTGGTTTAATGTTTGGTTGTGTTATTCTATTCAAATTTGTTACTCTGGTTATTTGTGTTATGTGTTTGTACCTTCTGTTGAAGTTCCTCAATATTTTTTGTTGTTTGTCTGTTGTGGAGAATTCATTTCTAAATACTTGCAATTTTGAAAAACGAATTTTATTGAGTTTTTTTTTTAACATTTGTTTATTTAAATCTGAGGCCACTTTCTATGTCTTCTTTTGTCAAACAATGTTTGAAACCTCCTGTTTTGTAGGGAATACGAGGGAATTATCTTGAAGAAATGTCTGTCAAATTACTTGACTCTCAAAGTCTCTCCGGCTTTGAGAGCTGTCAAGGTCGAGGAGTTTGTGACTGTTAAGTAATTAGGCTAAAATTTAGATATTTATTCAAGATCATTCTCTCTTGTTATCTACTCATGATGGGAAATAGTTATTTGTGTTGTGCGTGTGTTTTCTGTTGTTAAAGTTCCTCAATATTTTTTGTTGTTTCTTTGTTGTGCAGTGTTCATTTCTAAATACTTGCAGTTTTGAAAATTTCAGTTTTATTCAGTTTTTTTTTTACATTCCATTATTTATATGTTAGGCCACGGTTTATCTCTTCTTTTGTGATATAGCTTCTGTCTGAGACCACACGGTAGTTTTGTTGTGTTTTTCATTTCTCACATTTTTGCATTTGAATTATTTTTTTCATGTTTTAAACATTTAGTTATGTTGTTCCATTCAGATTTGTCACATCTTTCAACATTTCTTATCTTTTTTATGATTGAAGATCTTTGTGGATGTTTCTATACGTTTTTGTTGTTTGGCATCTTTGTGTTGTCGTTTTTGGCTCGTGCTAACTTGGTTTTGAAATTTGCTTCCCTTCTTATCTGCTTTTAATTGTTCTAATTTGTTTATCTTTACTGTAGGCAAGATTGAAGTACTGTTTTCCTGGTCTGTTCATTTAAGGTTTGTGTTATATTAGATGTTTCTTTAATTGAAATTAATTTTGGTTTGATATTTAAACAGATTAGATGTTGTTGTTATGTTGACGTTGGTCTTTTTGATTTAGATGTTTTGATTTGAATATACTTCAAATCCTACGGTGGATATTATGTTTTCATTTTAAATGTATATATTGTAGTTATTCTTAATTTTTATGTATTTTGTTTCTTAGTTTTTGTTTAATATTGAAATGATTTTTGTGTTTATATATATATTTAAGTTTCATTCGCTGGTGTTCTGAATTTAAGTTGTTCTTTTTGTCTAACATGGTTGGAAGTTTTGTTTTGTTGAATCGCAAAGTTTTTATTTTTTTTATACTCGTTGTTCCCAAGATTATATGTTGTTGGGTTTGTTTGTTCAGAACAAAGCATTGCTTCCTTCCTAAATACTTTCGAAATATTAAAATCTTTTATATTATTTTCTTTAATTTTGTATCCATAGTTATATGATGCAAATATGTTTTAACGTATTATATAGTTTTTCTTTGTTTTATGACCTTTTGTTATTAATGGTTACAAAAGATTACATTACCTAGAAGGCATTGCTTTTGTGTAATTTTCTTTACTTTTGCATCTTTAACTTGCTAATATCTAGTCATGACTTTCCATGCCTTTGTGTGCTTTTTTATTAAACTTGTAATGAAATACAAGGTTATGGTTTAAGGTTTTGACTGGATTATTTATAAAAATCATGATTATTTAACTGTGGCGAGAAATAAACTTGTAATGAAATACAAGGTTATGGTTTAAGGTTTTGACTGGATTATTTATAAAAATCATGATTATTTAACTGTGGCGAGAAATAAATGATGTCAAAAAAATCATTTCTGCACAAGGATACTAGGTTCAATGAGAAATTTTTATATAATAGCATAAATTAAATTGATCGGCTTTTCCTTTTTATTTTAGTGGCTATACTGCTAAAAAGCCATATCCTAAAATTTTTTATACTTGTCCAAACGTTCAAAAAAGGCGTGAAAGAAGTGACTACCAATTTTCAAGTTTTTGTCTATTTTGTTTTCCTATCATTGATCTCATGCGTCTTTGGGTAGATAAATATAGTTTTAAGCATTATTATTTACGCCTCAGTGATATAATTGTGGTTTTACTAATCCTCCAGTTACTGGGTTCCTTAAGTTATGATATACTAATTTATGGCATTCTGGGAAAATGCATAAACAATATGGCTCTTATGCTCGATGAGAGATTGTTTATTTGGTATTTTTATGTAAAGGATTGGGTTGCATGGAAGAAAACCCAGCTGCAAGTGTAGAAATTTAGGATGTTTCAAATTAATATGTAATCAATGTGTAAAAAATCTGCTTGGTAATGTTTTTTACTAAGCAGATTTCTAAATAAAAGAAATATCTATTTTATTATTTGTAAGATGGTTATATTAGTTAACATTATAATGCAAGAGCTAATATTATAATGGAATTACTTGAGACATTTGGGATGTTCCTCCATTGCAAGAATATATCAAGTAAAATTCATTTGTTTATTCACTTGTGAACTCAAATTGATACTCGTCTTACTGTTTAAAACTTTCACAAAATATAGACAAATAATTTTCATTTAGATGTTCACTTTCCTGCAGTAGAGGAATGTTCTCAGTGTTTTCTGTAATGCATTTATAATGAGCTTTAGCAATTATAATGATTTTCGTTGCAATGGAGCAATTGTTTCTTTTGTTCAATGCATATGTAATGTTATTTACTTGTATTCTTTTAATTTTCCCTTTTTACAGCCCAATGTATCAAATGGTTTCATTTTTCTTAATTTCATTTGTATTGCTAAGTAATCATCGGTAAACGGCTTAAAAAAATTAAAAAATTATTTAATATTTAACTTTTTTCAGTTTTGATTAAAATTCTGAATTTTTCAGGAGTATTTTTTTAATCATTTCTATGTGGAATCAACAATTTAGAAATTATTTCAAGTTAAATTTTTTTATTTAACAAAGATAAAATTTTCTTAATGTAAATTTCGTACAACTGGGTTTTGGAAAAGTGTGGTTAATGGTACACTTTTATTTTATGAACTTTTCTATTACCTGGGTTTTGAAATTAGTCCCACCATCAAATATTCATGCCACTTAAACATTTTACAAAATTTTTTTTGTTTTTTTCTTTTCTTGATTCTTTGAATTTACAAATTCTTCTTAACAAATTTAAATTTAAATTTGTAATATACAATTGACACTTTTATTTGATGAACTTTTCTATTCAGGACAAATTTCATTTTGTTGTAAATTGGAAAGTTTAATATGGCTTATTTTTTTAGAGTGGGTATTATGTATTTTTAAGTGACAAAATTATGGACAATAGTTATAAAGTATTGTTAAGAGTGTTGTTTCAAAAGTTGTTTGTTTCAACAAATAGCCTTTTTTCTTTTTCTTTTTTCATTTTTGAACTGGTTGAATTCTTCCACTCAAATAATGTATGAGTCTTTTTTGAACAAACATATATTTTTTCTTAAGCATAATTTCATGAATTTTATAAATTGTAAGAGGTATTTAAAATAACATTAAAGTTGATTTCTCCACATTAAAATTGTTGTGGAAAGTTAACAAGTTTTAAATCATAATCTTACATTTTGTACTCAACCAAAATTTTATTATTTGAAAAACGAATTATGAAATTGCTGTTTAATTCTTATTTTCTATTGTGCGTTTATATCTCATAACTTTGCTTGCCGCCAGTCTTAACAACTTCTTTACCATTATCAAGCCATGACAACTCAACGGTTGAAGACAATTTATTGATGTTACAGGTATAAAATTAATTTATTGAGAAGAAATGTGTTAATGAGAATTCAAATTTGAAACAAATTCAAATTCAATATACAAATTGTAACCATCTGATCAAACCAATATACTGTTATTACTTACTGTCATTTTCAATAATAATAATTTAACCATTCAAATGTTTTATTTCAAAATTGTTTTACTAAGGACATGATCAATTTTATTTTTAATTATTTTTAATTTTAATTTATGAACGTTATCAAACAAGTTGTGTTTCATAAAAAGTTGCACGTTTTATAAATTTAAATTATTATTACATCATTCTCAAAAGTATGGCCTATTTTATTCTTGGAATTTGATATTTCAGAACATAAATTCTTTTTGAATTTCTATTTTGATATTTAATTTGAAGATAGATTTTGATCTTTCATTTTTGTAATTCTTTTTTAAGTCTTTATAAATATTTGATTTGCTGTTTGCTTTCAAATTTAACTATAAAACCTTAAAAAAAAATTATAAAATTATAAAGAAAATATTCTCACCCAAAAATAACATAATTTTTTTTTTTTTGGGAAAAATAGGGTTTATTTTCTGATTCAGAATATTTCAATTCAACCAAATATTGTTATCCTGGAAAAGAAACTGTAAGTATTTTTTTGTTATTTTGTTCAAATTGTTTCTTTTGTTTCATGCTTTTTTAGATTTGTATATATATATATATTGATTTCTCAAATATTTTTTTCATTTTGAAATAATATTGGTTCAAGTTTTATATGCTTAAACATATTTATTATGTATTGTTCAGTGTTAAAATTAGCACACATTTTAAAAGACTTAGAATACATTGTTTATTTACAATCCAGAGAAACTTTAAGTCATTTTTTATTATTTTTTTATATTATTTTTTTTTCAATAGTAGAGAAATATTTTTTGTGTTTTGGATTTAATATTTCAGAAACAAATATTTTAGATTAATTCAAGAATAGATTTTAAATTTTTCTTTTTTTAATTCTTTTTAAATTTTTTATAAATATATGTTTGATTGTTTGTTTTCAAAATTAATTTTAAGAATTTAGAAAATTAGAATTGCAGGTTTCATTCTTTCATTACTACAAAATATTTATTTTTTAATTGTACATTTTTAATTAGAACAAACAATTGATAATCCAACTAATAATCTTCTGTTCTATAAATTATGAAGAAAATATTATTTCATAACTAAATGTTTTTTTTGAAAAATTCGGTTTATTTTCTCAATCAGAAGATTAGAATTCAACAAAATATTGTTTCCTTTGGAAAAGAAACTGTAAGTACTTTTGTGCTATTTATTACAAATTGTTTCTTTTTTTTTCCATGCATTTTTTAATCTATAATATTTATTTGCCAATTATTTCTATGTTTTGAAATAATATTGGTTCAAGTTTTATATGCTTAGACATATTTATTATGTATTGTTCAAGGTTGTAATGAGTATATATTTTAGAGAATCTAAACTACATTGTTCGTTGAGGATTTTACATTAAATCGTGATCACTGGTTCATTAGCTCTTGGTTTTATTGTAATTTGCAATTTTTCAGCCTGTGATTTGCTCTCCAGATATAATGAGCGGTAAAATGTTATTAATTAATTATAAAATATTTATTATGGCAATAAATTGTAAAAAATTTCCCTTAAACTTAAATTTTAGAAACATGTTTTTGAAGCTTCTCAAAAACATTCAACAAAAAAAATCTCGTATAAAGATTTTTCTGAAAAGAAAAAGGTTGAACTTCGACAAAAAGTTAGAGAAAGATATGCTCAAAGGAAGGCTACTAAAAGAAATGTGATTGAGCTGAAAGATTCAATTCCATCTGATGCTGATCAAATGATTATGTCAATTGATGACACATCAGATGATCATCTTCAATCTATCAGCAATGATCAAAATTATAATGTTCAACAATCTCGACGAAAAAGATACCGAATTTCCCATGGAAATGTTGACATTGTTGGAATGACCTCCTCACAAGAGGCAAATGTTCCTCCAGATGTTGATATTGTTGGGGCAGATTCAAAAGGATCTACACAATTAAATATTTTATTGGATTCTTCTACCAGTTTGAATTACTCGGTGGATTTGTTGACACAAAAATCAGCAAATGCCCTGACAAAAATAGTAGAGGTTTCTGAACAACATACATTTCCACAGGTTTACTATTTTAACTCTTTTTTATCGTATCTTATCATATTCTTTCTATTCAACAATAATTGTTTCTCCAAAAGAGGCTATTTCTGTTGATCAAATCCAATCATCTTCTCAAAGGACTCCATCAAAAAGTCTTTTTCTTAAGGAGTCAAAATAGAATTGGTTTATTTATGACATTGAGTTTTACTTTTAACCATACTTAAAGTATCGATCTAAGCGAAAATCATTCATCTGATTCTAATCAACTTTATTTTATTGTCTTAATTTTACCCCAATTTAATAGGTGCATCGCGTTCCCGTATTGTTGTGCATAGACAAATATTACAAAATATTCCGTATGAAGCTAACTATTTGCCGGATGTGCCATATTGTAAGCATTGTAAAGCAAAGAGATTCTTCCATGAGAGAAACAGTTTTTGTTGTGCTGATGGGTCAATTTCTTTAGTTGCAAATGATGTTCCTGATCAACTTTATAGTTTGTTTGTTTCAAACACTCCTGAATCTGTACAATTCCGAACATACGTTCGAACGTACAACAAAAAATTTGTTTTCACATCGTTTGGAGTTAAATTTGACAGAAATTTATGTCGAAGAAATAGTGAAATTTACACATTTCAAGCTTAAGGTCAAATCTATCACTACCTTTCTGATTTGGTTCCTTCAAATGGTCCACCTTCTAATTTGTAACTGTATTTTTGTGATAGGGAACATGAATTTGAAAATCGCATTCTTGATTCAGTTAGAATAGATTCATCAATTATTGCTCAGCTTATGGATATTCTTCGTGTAAATCCATATTCCATATTTTTTCGATCTATTGGTGATCAACCAGATTTAGAATATCATAAAATCCGTATAAGATCAGATCCTGGATTAGATCAACGGGTATTTAATGCCCCAACATCATTAGAAGTTGCTGCAATTTGGGTTGAAAATGATGATCTAGAACAGTTTACACCTCGTGACATTTTTGTATTTAACCATGTTGGTAGGAGTCATATTGTTCAGTATTATTTCGGATGTTATGATCCGCTTCAGTGTCCATTGTTATTCCTCTTTGGTGATGTCGAATGACACCAAGGTATACAAAGAATTAACAAATGAACTCCATCTGTATCTGCTAATAATTGCATAGTCTGATCAATTGATCCGTATCAATCAACATATGCAAAAGAATTACTTACAAGAGAACAAGAAGGTTAAATTTTTTACACTACGTTTTTTATATAACAACCCACCATTTACACATTAGGAATGAAATTTTCTAAATTATTTCTTTTTTTTTTGTAGTGTTAAGAAAAAAAGAAAAGATCCAATTGTTTCGTATCGTGAATATTATTGCTACAAGTTACAAATCAGAGAAAATTTCAAATCCATCCTCCTACTATCTGGTCGACTTCTTCAACAATTTGTTATTAATATGTATGTTAAAATTGAACATCAAGATTAGATTATTTTCGTAGCAATCAACAACACATTCGATCTGAATTATATCAAGGTATTGTTGATAGCGTCAATCTTGGGGAGACAAATGCTTCTAGAATTGGGAAGCGTGTGATTCTGCCTTCATCTTTTATTGGAGGTCCGAGGGAATGCAAAAAAGATATATGGAAGCGATGACTTTGGTTCAACGATACGGCAAACCAGATATTTTTTTTACAATCACATACAACCCAAACTAGAAAGAAATTTCAAATGAATTGCAACCACATAAAGAAACTCAAAATCGACCTGATTTAATTGCTCGAATCTTTAGAGCAAAATTAGAGGAGCTAAAGTATCAGCTATTCAAACGGGAGATATTTGGAAAAGTTATTGAACACCAAAAAAGATGACTACCACATGCACATTTCTTGATTATATTGTGTCAAGATTGGAAGATATACTCACCATAATCTTTTGATGAGATTGTCTCTGCTGAATTGCCTGACAAAGACAACAATTTGCACCTACATACAGCTGTTGTTAAACATATGATGCATGGACCGTGCGGAATTCTAAATCCAACAAATGTATGCATGAGAAAAAATGGTTGTTGCAAGAATAATTACCCGAAACAGTTTGTGTCAAACACTGTTGTTGGAAATGATTGCTTCCCAATATATAGACGTTCAAACAATGGAACAACAGTCAGAATTAGAGATAATGATTTGGATAATCGTTAGGTTGTTTCATATAATCCTTATTTGCTTGCAATGTTTGACTGTCATATTAATGATGAAATATGTTCTACAATAAAAGCAGTTAAGTATCTTTACAAATATATTTACAAGGGTCATGACCGTGTTGCTTTCAACTTGATTTCTGAACAATCAAATCAATAAGTTGATGAAATTGAACAGTTTCAATCAGCTCGATAGATTGCTCCACGAGAGGCTATGTGGAGAATATTTAGGTTTATTGTCAATAAGGTATATCCAGCAGTTTATAGCTTGCACTTACATATTGAAAATCAACATCAAGTGGCTTTTCGAGCACATGAAAACTTGCCAATATAGTGAACTCTGATCTTTCTGCAAAATCAATGTTAACAGAATTTTTTACAACAAATCAAGTCGATGTGAATGCCAGAAAATTGTTATATAAAGAATTTTCAGAGTTCTACGTGTGGAGCCAGCAGTACAAAATGTGGACTGTTCGAAAAAAATAAATTGTGATAGGTCGAATTGTTACAGCAAATCCTTTTGAATGAAAAATGTATTATCTTTAGATATTACTAAATCACATAAGAGGTCCTTTGTCAGCTTCTACATTTCATGAAGCAGCTGCTATGCACGGTTTGTTACAGAGAGATAATAGTTTAGAAGAATGCTTATATGAAGCCTCTCTCTATCAGATGCCTTTCAATTTAAGAAGACTGTTCGCGACAATTTTGGTTTATTGTAATTCCACCAATCCAAGAGATATTTGGGAACATTTTGAACCAGAGATATCAGCTAATTTTCAATTAATTAAACATTCTTCATTGAATGTTAGGATAGGAGTTTTGCGCTCCATTTCCACAATACTTGAATCAATAGGTAGAGACATTAATTCATTCCATTTTATTGACCAAAACATTCATTTTGATGAAGATAAATTTTTGTCTAAAGAAATTGATGATGAATTGGCTGTTCCAATCCCAGAAGAAGATATTATTGCATCAACGCTACTCAATAAGGAACAACAGAATGTTTACAATTTTGTTTTGAAAAAAGTTTTGTCAAACGAAACTGCTGTATTCTTTATTGATGGACCTGGCGGAATAGGGAAAACATTTCTATATAAAGCACTCCTTGCAACAGTAAGATCAAAACAATTAGTAGTACTTGCAACTACTTCATCTGGTGTTGCTGCATCAATTTTACCTGGAGGTTGAACTGCACATTCACGGTTTAAAATACCGTTAGATATTAACAAAAATGCCATATGTGGTATTAGTAAACAAAGTGGGTTTGCAAAACTACTACAAAAAGCAAGATTAATTATATGGGATGAAGCTCTAATGTCAAGAAAAGAAGTCATAAAAGCACTGGATAAAATGTTGAAAGACATTAATGATTCAGAAAGGGACAAGACATTAATGATTCGGTGGAGATTTTCGCCAATTCTACCTGTGGTTCAAAAAGGCACAAGACAACAACAAATTGATGCTAGCTTGGTTTCTTCTTACCTATGGCCAACATTGACAAAGTTTCATTTGACTGAAAATATGCGTGCAAGATTTGATCCAGACTTTTCAAAATATATATTGGAATTAGGCAAAGGGATGCCACCAATCACAATTGATGAACTTGTCAAAATCTCTACAGCCATGTTAATCCATTATGAAAATGATGCCACTTCTTTGAATCTTTTGGTGGATGCTGTTTTTCATAATATTTGTGATTATTCAGTAAATATTTCATCCACGATGAATCGAGCTATATTGACACCAAATAATAGTTATATTGATGAAATAAACACTTTGTTAATTCAGAAATTTCCCAGAGAGCTAAAACGATATTACAACTTTGATGAATCGATTGATGCATCTGAACAGGCAGTTATGGAAGATTTCTTGAATACTCTAACACCAAATGGACTTCCTCCTCATGAGTTATTACTGAAACAAAATTGTCCAATCATGTTGCTCAGAAACATTAACCGTTCAGAAGGATTATGCAATGGAACACGACTTATCTGTCGCAATTTTGATCGTAACGTCATTCATGCAGAAATTGTTGTTGGTCATCACAATGGCAAAAAAGCTTTTATTCCAAGAATCTCATTATTACCAAATCCTGATGAAAATAGCGGTTTCCCATTTAAGTGAACTCAATTCCCTGTTAAATTAAGCTTTGCAATGAGTATAAACAAATCACAAGGACAAACTTTGGATTTTGTTGAAATATATTTACCTCATCCAATTTTCTCACATGGACAATTATATGTGGTTTTATCAAGAGCTAAGACTATTTCTGCAATCAATATTTTAATAAGGCTAATCTCAGCTGAAGAATCAGAAAACAATCGCAGAAAAACTATTGTATATACAAAATTGTTAATATTGGCATCTTCTGATTGATATTATACAGGTAATTAAATAAAATTCTAGAATTCCTTTTTAACCACTACGAACAAATTAAATGTTCATTACATTTTTTTTCTTTTTTGTGTTCCATATTTTACTAATTTCTTTTTGTCAATCAATAAAAAAAAAGTTTTTTTCTATTCCTTTTTAGTATGCACTTTAATTAACTGTATATTTTATATCTTATACTTAAACATTTAATTTGTTTCTAGGTTGCCAATTTTCAACATGCGGACCATTTATACATCAATTAAAGATATTTCTCCAACCACAAGAAACTGGAAAATAAAAATGCTTGTGGCTGAAAAATCCCCCAAATGAACTGGGCAACACTCACCAGTCAAATACCAAAATTTGACATTAGTCGATCAAGAGGTACTTCATTTATTTTTGTGATTATCCTTCTTTTTACAATAAAAAAAATTATTATATTTTTTATTATATATCTTTTACGTTCTATGTAATTATATTTTATCATAAAAAGTAATTATTCATATTTTTTTATGTGATACAAGGAAATCGGGTCCAAGCAATGTTGTTTGGTAAAGATATTGAATCACGGGATGATTCTTTGCAAATTTTCTGATCTTATTATATTACAAACGCATATGTTAAGCCGTTGGATCCTAGATATAGGAATGAAAGTCATGAATATCAATGGATTCTAAATTCCAAAACAATCATTGAAGAAGTGCCAGAGAATGAAGATCAAGTAGGAATGCCAAAGTACAATCTCATTCATATCGAAGAGTTAGATCCTTATAAAGACTCGATTGCAGAAATAGGTAATTTATTATTTTCTTTAGAAATTTTTTATTAACAACAAACTAATAATTTAAATCTTATTAATCAGACCTCTTAGTGATTGCCATTCATATGAAGCCATCAAAAGAAATAACATTAACAAGTGGACCAACTGTAATTCAAGAAATCTATGTTATAGATCAGAGGTAAAAAAATTCATTCACTTTAATGTTTTAAAATTACTTTGCAATCTTTATTTTTAAAATTTTCTATTGATTCTTTTACTTTATATGTCATAGTCTAAATCTTATCTGCTTAACAATGTGGGGCCGCTTTGTTCAAGACGAATGCCAAAAAATTTCTGAGATAATTGAAGCGAAACCAATTATACTTGCAACAAAGCTAAGAGTTCTGCATCGGTACGCTGAGAAGAGGTTTTCTAACTCTAACTTTTGCACCAAGAATTTTCTACATCGGTCATAATCGAAGAATAAGAATATTGTAATGTTTTCCTTTTGGAGGTTAAGGGCAGAAAGACGATGTCGATGGTCTATTATTCGGGTTGGTTCTGATATTGGAGGAGGTATATGGTGGTGACGAACGAGTCTAGGGTTATGAATTAATTTCAGAGTTGGATTCTGAATATTAATTTCAGACCAAGCAGTATTCCTCCACGAGTTCATCTTCATCTTTCGGTCCATTTTCTTCCTCCTCTTCGTCTTGCCAGTTCCGTAGAGTTTGTTTCAACAATACAAAACTCTGCTGCATTCTCACACAATGTTCTTGCGTTCCTTTCATTATTTATTTAACCTCTAGCAACTTATCCAAAAAATTTTCAAGCAACTTGGTTTGCTCTTCATTGAATCTTATCCCGTCCATGAGGATCGACAGCTAGCTGATACCAATTGTTATGGACCCAATGGAAAGAATAGTAATATAAACCATACAAGAGAACAAAGAACAAGAAGATAAAGATAATGGCTACAACTTGGAGTATTCAAGGTCTCCAATTCCTCCCAAATGAATGGGCCTGATTTTACCTTCAGAAATATCATAACCAAGGAATCTGATCTTGGTTTGGAATAATTTGATCTTTTTCGCAGAAACGACAAGATCATTGATTCTAATGATGTCTAGAAACGATTTCAAGTATTTCTAGTGTTCATCAATAGATTTAGAAAAAACAAGGACATCATCTATGTAGATGATGGTAAAAGCAGTGAACGAGTTGAAAACATCGTTCATGATATTTTGAAACTCACTAGGGGCATTTTTTAGACCGAATGGCATTAGATTCCATTCGAAATGACCAAAGGGGGTTACAAAAATTGTCTTGTACCGGTCTGACTCGGCTATTTGGATTTGCCAAAACCCAGATTTGAGATCAAATTTGGAAAAGACCACAGCATCACTTAACCTATGAATTAAGTCATTCTTGTCGGGAATAGGGTACCTAATCCACTGCAAGACTTTGTTCAAGGGTTTATAATTAATGACTAGACGAGTGGTACATCTATCTAGTTCAGCATTTTTGTGGACATAAAAGGCTGGACAAGACCAATGGGACTTGTTGTCTCTAATTATGTCGTTATCCTTAAGGTCTGCAATTTTCTTTTTGCAAAAGTCTAAAGTCTGACTATTCATCTGAATGGGTCTGGGTTTAGTGGAAATAATGCTTTCATCAAAATTTTTGATATAGGGAAGAGAAACGATAAGTTTCTTCCTATGCCAAAAAGCATTTGGTAAATTAGAACAAACATAAAAAATAAGACGCTTGTTAAAATCATCAATTTTTGAAATCAAAGTTGGTGAAAATAATTGTTCAGAAATCATTTTGTATCTGATTTCCTGTTGGAGGAAATTCAGATGTTTTTCTTTCGCGAAGAGCAAAGATTTCAAACCTTTATCTTGATCAATCTCTTGTGGAGATGCAAATTTGAATTTGACCTTTTGACCAAAAGGGTCTGTAGTAATACCATCTTTTTCAGTCAAAAAAGTATATAAAACAGAAATGAATGGAATGCCTAAAATCACTTTTTTAGACATGTTTCTGACTAAAACGGAAGGGATTTTAAAGCAAACATTATTTTGACAAACATGAGCGTTGTTAAGCTCATATGTGATTTTCATCTGAGATCCATTTGCAGAAAATAATTTCTCAGAAGATTTTTCAAAATATTTGCTAGGAATGAGTCCTTCCTGAATGCAATTCAGGTCTGATCCAGAATCAATCATAGCAACAACAGAAAATTGAAAATCATGAGTAACCACAATGGTGACCCTGGAAAATCATTTTGGAGGAATGGTATGATAGATCAAACAAATCTGATTATCAGCCGCTAACTCATGTTGGCTTGAACCAGAATCATTTGTTTGCTCATTGTCAGAAGGAATATCTTGATCAAGTTGTTTATCAATTTTAAACACTAAAAACTCTTGTTTTAAAATCTCATTTTCAGACTTAAGGTTGTTAATCTCAGATCTGAGTTCAACGATTTCTTTTTTAACAAGATTAATTTCTTGTTGTAAATCATTTGTAGAAATTTACTTTGGTTTTTTCTTTTGGAATCTCTCCAAGGTTTCTTGAAAACTAATCATTTGCTTAGAAGGTTCTGGTTCTTGACGAACCATTGTCTTCTTAAGTTTAAGAAGATATTCTTCTTTAAGCTCAGGATTTGTTATTTAGGAAATCAAGGTTAGTAAAAGATTTTATTGTTCTTTAGATTTAGTTAGGACATGGACTGTCTTTCCTTTTATCTGGCAACAAGTATAATTGCAACCTATCTTAGGACCAGTAGGATCAGGAGATCCAGTTTCTGAGTGATACTCTGAATCACTAGAAGTGAACTCAAGGATATCAGATGATGAAGATGAAGCTATTTCTAGGAGTTGAAATAGTTCTTCTTTATCATTGTTATCAATATCCAACTGATTAAGCTTTTTCTTTAGTTTTTTAGCTTTCTTAGGACATTTATCAGCAAAGTGTCCTGGTTTGCCACAAATAAAACATTTTCCTAGAGAAGAATTTTTAAGTTTCTTTTTCTTGGAAAATGGCTTAGAAAATGGTTTTTTATAGGTTTTCTTATAAAATTTATCATGGGGTTTTCTCCTGGTACCACCATGAGATTTAGAAAACTTGTGCTTCCTTTTGGAGGGAGCTATAGCAGGAAGTCCAAATTGTTTACAAAATATCCTCATTTCGTATTTGGCTTTCTTGCTATTTCTCATCTGCTCACGAAGCATTCTTTGATCATTACACATACCAATACCAAGTTTCTTAATTACTGCGTAAATTTCACCATAGGTGTATGCGTCATAATTGAGAGATCCAGCAATAGTAAGTTCATCCTTCACTTTATAAGCGAACAAGCGAGGTAATCCATCAATAAATTTTTCTTTCCAGTAAGGCTTCTGGGAATCATCACGAATCATTACTTTGGAAATAAAAACATCTTGGTACCATCTATAATCAGACATCTGATGACATCTAAGATTGTTTAACTGGTCACTGATGCGACTAGTTATATCAGATGGCGTTCCAATAAAATGTTTTAAAATAGTATAAATCAAAGTATTAACTCCATCAGATTGGGCAGTCCCAATGGATTCATCAAAAATAGGTAACCCTTCATCATTACACTTTGCAGCGTTCTAAATGGTTTCTTTAGCATCTCTGGTTAGGTGTTTATCCCACCAGTTTCTTAAAACACTAAAAATCCTTGTGTTAAAATCTTAACAATATCAAGTTGTCTAATATTGTTATTCACATAAGCATTTGCAACAAGTGACATTTTACTCATGGTATTCATGATTTCTTGTTCAGAGAAACCATCAATATTCCATTCGTAAACTTTGTCAGCAGAGTAAGAAGATTGGTTTTGAAAAACTTTTTCTTCAAACTGTAAATCAGGAGGGGTAGGCCTGGAATACCAGTTCTTCGTCAGACTCATTGGTTTGGGTCCTTTTGAAGAAAATCTGACAATTTCAGGTTTTAAAACAATATCTTGAAAATTCTTTTTATGTAGATCAAGATCCTTTTCTTCAGAAGAGTGATCGCTAGGAGACTCATCTGTAGTTTCAACAAGAACTATCTCTAGTTCGTTGCTTGTTAAAACACTAGTAGAGGGTTGTTATTTTTCAGATCATTCAGCATTTGATCAATCTTATCTAAAGTCTTGGCCTAAGGATTTTTAAAATCAATTTTGGTACGACTTTCAAGTAAGATAATCAAAGGTTTTTCAATCATTTTCTTTGGCTGATCTTTAGTCAAAACCAAAGGGATAGGATCAGGTTTTTCAACATTTTCTTCAATCCGATCTAATTGTTGTCTGATCGTATGAAGAGCAAAATTCACAAAGTTATTTTGGAAAATAACATTTTTTGTTTCTTTGAGAACCTTGTCCTTCTCAGGATCTCTGGAAACAGTTTCCTAGATTTTGAAAGGTGAAGCAGATATCTCAATCCCTTTATGGGTGATAAGAACAGTCTCCAAAGGTGAATGGCTAGAATGAACTACCATCTTTCCTTCTTCCTTGACAAAATCAGTTTTAACAACATTTAAAGTATTGTTAGAAACATAAATATTTTCAACAAAATCAAAGAAAAGAATATGTTTTTGCTACTTATTCATTTCTTCTTTTCATTTCCGTTTAACACGCTGTTTTTCTTTTTCAGAATACTTTGCGTGATAGGCTTTTCGCCTAGCACTGTTTTTTTTAA
Organism: Juglans microcarpa x Juglans regia; assembly: GCF_004785595.1. Lineage (NCBI taxonomy): Eukaryota > Viridiplantae > Streptophyta > Magnoliopsida > Fagales > Juglandaceae > Juglans > Juglans microcarpa x Juglans regia. The sequence continues at coordinate 29,563,274 of NC_054598.1, read as the reverse complement.
GTTTGTATTCTTTAAAAAGGTAAACAAGATCAAACGCAAATTGTTCAGCACAGTTAAACTGTGATGAACCTGTGGTGCAACAGGAGCTACCATATCTGAAGTTGTAGGTGATAAAGATAAGTTATCATCCTCTTTATCGGCTTCATTATGAATAGACTGGTCTTTAGGGGATCCAGCATCCTGTGCAGAATTAAAAGCAGAAGTAACTTGAGAGGACGTAGAAAGTCCTTTCAGTTTTAAAACAGGATTAGCAGGTTGGGCTTTTTAATAGAATCTTTCAAGAATTGTTTGAGATTTTGGTCTCTTCTTACTAGAATTTCTGACCCTGCAAAAGAAGATCTAGATCCAGCAAAAGAATTTCTTCTTAGTCCTGGAGATCTGATATGATCAAAACTAATTTTAACAGTTCCATCCATGTACTGTTGAATTTTATTGGGATAACTTGCAACAGGATTTCTGGGAATAGGAGGAACTTCTTCTTCCAAAGTCCATTCTTTGGGAAGAGTTATATCCTTCCAAAAAATCATCTTTGGAATTGAAACATCCGCATCTAGGGTCGAACTCTGGATCAGTAGAGTGTTTCCCTGGATGGGTTTTGCAATAACTTTTGGATTTAAATTCGTTTTTAAAAGACGATAATAAATCCGATAAATCAAAGCAAGGGGTTTACTTCCTTCGATCATATCATACCCAGATGTTAAAATATTTAAAGTCAAAGTCTTTAAAATATGTTTATCATCCAGTGAAAGAGTTAAATCAGGATAACAATTAAAATGGACCGATCCATCCGTAAGAGAGGATTGAATCATTCCGAGAATACTAGTTTCAAAATTATTGAATCTGGCATCCCTTAAACCAAATAGGACAAATGCATTGATGTCTTTCCTAGTTAAAGGTTTGGTAGCAATTTGGATGGATCCAATATGAATATATTTAAATCCATCTTTCAAAAATTTAGTTATCTGATCTTTTGGAAAAAGATAACATTTTTCTTGAGTTTTGGAAATGAAAAAGTCTAGGGAACGGCCCCAGTAAATTAGCCCCGCGGCGCACCATGAGATGACGTCCATGTTTTTTCTCTCTTTCTTTTTGTTTCTTCTGACAGTGTAAAACTAAAACATGTTTCTTTCCTTTTTTTTCGAATTTTTAAATAAATAAAAAATCAAATGCTTTAGAATTAAACTTGGATAATTGAATAAAATTTGGACGTACAATTGGTGTAATTCTCTTACTTTTTATGGTACAATTAAACTTGTATAATAGAATAAAATTTAGACAATGCTAAAGTGACTATCAAATATGCACTCTAGTACAAATGAGTTTTTTATTTTATTTTATTATTTTTCTTTAATGATTTTTTAAACATCCTTAACCATTAAGAAAAAAATAAAAAAAAATATAAACTTACTAATAATCATTTCCTTAACTATTAAGAAAAAAATAAAACAATAAAAAATATAAGTGAACACATTTGATGGACATATTATCATTTTCCATAAGATTTTGTTATGGTGTTAACTTGTGCAATTGGCACTATTATATTTTTTCCAGATTCATTGAGTTTCTAACTTTCCTTCATTTATGGCTTAGTTCCGGAATAAATAAATGAGTCAAAGTCAATAGAGGGGCAAGGCCAAGACTATTGTGGCACATGACGATAATGTGAGTAGCATTTTTCTGGAAGAATAAAATACAAGGATAAAGAAAGATGAAAAATCAATTGTACTAATGAAAATAAGCAAAAAATAAGACTAAAAAAAAATCTAAACTTCAGAAAAAGCATGAGCATTGGTCTCCACATTGAATAACTACCAAGCAAAATATATTCCATCATGATTCTGATTCATAAATACTTGTATTCATTAGTACTAATTTGGAATTCATTAGCATTGGCATCAGTATGCATCATCATGGCCATTTTACAAAATACAACAACTTGCCCAATGACTTAAGCAATTTACATGTTCCTACGATACCTTAAATTCAACCAATATGTCAAACATTACATCAAAATTCAACTAATAATGAAGTGATACATTTAAACTTTCTCATAATCACTTCAATGCATAAGTTTCTTAATATCTTCAATTTCGAGGACTTCCATCTCTGATATAATGCATCTGCCATGAATAATACACATTGTTAAATAACACAATGCACTGTAAATAACAAAATAACAAGTAAAATGTTGCTTGGTTGTGAGCATACACCTGAGTTATGACACTGTGTTGTGTTCCTATCATATAATCTTGTTGCAAGTTAGCTGCATTGGGAATCAAGTATTCGTCCATTCCACCTCTTTCTGTTGCTTCACATGACTGATTTTTTTTCCTTTTATTTACACCACTAGTGTCCTTTGCCTTCTTGTTCCCTGTATTCGACCTCTTGGAAATCTTTTCTATTGGAGGCACTCTCCGCTTTGATGGTGGTCTGCCTTTGCCTCGCACAACGTGAGAACTAAGCACTTTTGTTGAGCTCACTATTGTGGGGTTAGTGGGATCATTACCTCTAGAAGGTGTGGTCGGAAGTCTCGTGGAAAGATAATCGCCATCCATGATATCTAACCGCTTCAGCATATCAATACAATGTTCCTCCATTGTAGAAGCATTTTTTGCTACCTCACAACATCGCCTCATGATTCGATCATATCTTTGTGTCTCAGGATCTTCACTCAAGCCATCGTAACTACTATTGATAAGGGTATACCTTCATTTTATATCTTTCCTCCATCGTTCCAAAATATACTTTTCAGGCACAGTTTGAACATTTTTTGTATCTAAAACAGAAAGAGCATGTCGACACATGATACCTCTCATTTCAAACAGTCCACAACTACACTTCACCTCCAACTCATCTTTATTAAAGTAAACTGAAAATGCAACTAATTTGACAAAGTCATCAGTATTAATTTTGCCATCCACATGATACGTTGAAATTGCACCTTCGTTTTTATAAAGATGAGCATTGCAACAAATCATTCCCATTATTTCCTTTTGCACTTCCTTAAACTTGGAAATTGTGTACACATGTTGAAATATCCTCTCAAATGGTAAAGGAGATATGCATGGAATTGTGCAATTAAAAGAGTGGAAGTCTGCTGCATTCTCATTCTCAACCTTTTTCCTCAAGGCATTGTCAAATTGATCGACAAACTTTTTAAGTATAGTGCTCAAATGAACAAAACCATCAAAAAATGCATTCATGCTTTCACTACGTTTTGTGGTGCTCATCCCTGCACAAAATGCATCTTTTAAATACACTGGTACCCAATGCATCCTCTCACTGTATAGACTTTGCAGCCATGCATGATCATGCAAGTTGTAGGTGTCAAGAAATAAGCCCCAATGCTTCTCGAACTCCTCTCCAGTTTGACAGTCATACACACAACGCTGAAATGTACTTTTTAGCCCACTATTGTATTGAGCATTGGAAGCCAACTTCTCTGGCAATTTCCTCATAATGTGCCACAAGCAGTATCTATGATGTGTTTGGGGAAAAACAATTGAAATTGCATTTTTCATTGCCCTGTCTTGATCCGTTATTATAGTTTTTGGAGCTTTTCCATTCATGCAAGACAACCATGTTTGGAATAACCAAACAAATGTATTTGTGTCTTCAGATGATATCAATCCTGCCCCCAATAGTATCGATTGGCCATGATGATTCACACCCACGAATGGTGCGAATGGCATACCATACCTATTAGTAAGGTATGTTGTATCAAACGTCACAACATCCCCAAAATAATCATATGCTGCCCTACTCCGTCCATCAGCCCAAAACACATTTCTTAACCTCAAATCATCATCTAAATCCATCAAGGTAAAAAATCCATCATTCATTACTTGCATTCTCATAAAATATGCACGAAGGGCCTCAGCACCTCCTTTGCCAAGGCGAAGTTGTCTGGCCTTGTCAATATAATTACGACAATCCTTCTCTAGAAATTGAAGATTCTCGAACCGACCTGCATTAACAACTAAAGTGTTGAAGCTTTTGTTCATGCGTACCCCAGCTCTATCGGCTACGTCTAATTTCCTCTTGGTGATTGTGTCAATTTCCCTATGGCATCTAAGGTTTCTGGACTTTTGGGGACTCAACCCATGATTGTGTGCATTCTCTACTGTAGTTATACGCCACAAGCCGTTTACTAGCATTGCATTGATCTTGGCCTTGCATTCTATCTTGCTGGTTGGACGTGGCTTAGAAACATCATGTGTGCGGTTACGTGCCTTACCGCCACGAGCACATCCTAGAGTTAAGTATTTGAAAGTACCATCCACATCCTTTTTGACTCTTTGAATGCTAACCCCAAACCCCAGCTGCTTCCCATATTGCTTATAATAAGCTTGGAGATCCTCTTTAGTATGAAACATCAATCCGCGAGTGGGTTCTTCAAGAGTAAAATTCTCGTTGAAGACATTTCCATTTTCAATTTCATTATCATCCTCCTTCTCAACCTTAATGTGAGCTTTAGGTGTAATTTCATGTTGTCCATCTACTCCATCTTGTTCGTTATCCACGTCTAAAATGGTTCCCCAATCCTCATCTTGTCCATTCAAGTTCTAGAAAATCATATATGGTCAGAAAATCATACATGGGCAGCTAAATTATTAATGCTTCAGATCCAAAAAAATTATTAATAAAGGTATACCTGTTGATCAAATTCATCATCCCTTGAATCTGAATCTTGAATGAGAGTCTTTTCAACCTCTATAGACGAACAAGGATTGAGTAGATTTGGATAATTAGTTGATGATGGAAATGGTTTGATTAGCGACTGTTGCAATTTTGAATTATTCATGTGTAAATACTTGTGACACAAATAAACAAAATTTCTAAAAAAACAAACTAAACAAACATATTACCTGACTTACCCATGGGTGATAAGGGTTGGCATTTGGCTAAGGAATCAAATGAGAATAAGGATTGCAATGAGAAAAGAATGCAGGTGGCATTGCCCCATTATAGGCCTAACGGAAAATGAAGAAATTAGCCAAATAAACCTAAATAAAATCAAATAAATAAGTTTGATTGTGAACCTGCTCGTAGCTTGAGTAATCTAGAGGAGTTGTGTTTGGTATATCCTGTCATTTCAAATATAAGCAATTTATGACCACAAATTAACATTTTTAAAGGAAATAAATTTATAATAATCAATAACATAATTCTCTTCAAGAAGAATATACTTGAGTTGAAGACTTGGGATTGAAAGGCCTAACGTGATCTTTTCCTTTTCCCATCGAATGGTGAGTTTTCACAAAACTCTCAGACAAAACTATCACACAAAACAAATAATAGTAAGTTGTGACAGTTCAAAGACATCGTTCATTTGTGCTCACAAAAATTGACATATTAATTAATTAACCTACATATGCAGACACTAAACCACATTGCAAAAAGATAAGTAAGTTATTTGAGCAGTCACTAAAATCCAGAAATTAGCAAATCAAGATAGTCCAATCTCCTTGCATTTTAAGCACGCCACATTCATCTAGATGCATTAATTTTTTTTTTTTTTTTTTTTGTGACTTTTTGTTCTATTGACTCTGGCCTGATCTTAATCAAATTGCTAACTATCAAAAAACAATAATATTTATCATCAACAAATCTTGTATCATATACAATGTGATTATAGTTGGGTTTAAATGAACATAGCAAGGGTTTCCAAAGAACCTAACTAAAATTAAACTAATATATTTTTTAACTTAACTAAAATGAAAGCACCTTCTTTAATAGACAGAATCGTTGCTTTCACGATGGCAGAAAATTCTTCATGGCGTCTACTCACAGCATTAGCTTCCTCACTCCAGACTGAAAGAGAGAAAATCGGAAGAAGAGGAATAAAACGGACTGAAATACAGAGTTTTTTTTTTAAGATATTTTAATTTTTTTATTTAAAAAATTAAAATAAGAAAAGAAATAAAATGAGTACAATTGTCAGAAGAAAGAAAATAAAAGAAAGCTAAAAGGAGATGTCAAGTCACTGTGCGCCGCGGGGCTGGTTAAATGGGGCCGTTCCGTAGCAACTCTCTTTGGAAATAGCATAAGATTGTTCAACAGTTCTAACACAAAATTGTGTGTGCATGGATCTTTCAAACTAAGTGGTTCGATAGATCGTGTTGACATCCAATTTTGGAATCTTCCATGATCACAGCACAGACGACTCTGCTGCTTCAAAAGTACAGTCTTCTTCATTTACAATGTCAGGTGGCATAGCCGACCTGGAACTAATTGTTGAATTGGATCTATTTATCCAACTCATTTTGTCCTAGGACAACACCGACCGTCGCATCTCAGGGGTCTGCGAACTTACCACTCTCGGCCTTCGGGTTTGAACCTATAGCTGCCCTAAACGCCTCCCCGGCTTCAAAACGGGATTTATACCTCCAGGTTTCTGACCTACTTGTCGAAAGATGATCCTGAACCAACCAAAATAGAAACTCCGGGTGGGAGTTGTCAAATAACAAAATAAGCAAAATAAAGGAGAAACAATTCACAATAATTAAATACCAGATGGCTCTGATATATATATATATATATATATATATATATATATAGGTCAATGCCAGTCATGATCCCTGCCAGTATCGACAAAAATCACTCAAATCGCAGATGGAATGTTATAATTTTGTTGAATGCATGTAGTCATATATATAATCTCTTCAGGGGGACCACAGTAACTTGAATCTTGAGCCATACATTAATGCCCACTTGCACAAGACTCCCAGTACTAGTGTTGTTCCTTCAAACTTCGAGTACGTCTTTTGAATATTCTACTGATGTAGAGAGCAAGAATATTTAAGCTTATAAGGGTCCTGATTTCGTAGCAATCAGCTTTAATTTAGACGAAATTAATTCACCTGAAAAATCCTTTTCATGGGATCCAAATGTCAATCTCGAGATCATCTTCATGTTACCTTTGTCTCCCGTTAGCCAATTTATTTTTAGTTTCATGTTATTGTTTCCAAGTTATTCTCAGTAGCCTTTCACTCTAAATATCAACCAAAAGGCTTTAAATTGATTGCACCACTTTCGTCACGTACTGGCCAGGGAGCCAAGCTTTTCCCTCCACGCATTGGTCTTAATTTCTCGTTTTGCCTGCAGAACTCTAGCTAACGAGTCAAAACCGGCACCGACATCTACGGCATCCACCTTCAATTAATTCTAAAGTTTGTTTTAGAAAAGAAAGAAATGTTGGGCGAAGAAAATGGAAACGAAAGTACTGTCACTGTCATTGTTTTTTCTTCTTTTTGGCCTGATCAAGTGTGACAGAGAAAAATCAAACAGTGATAAAGCAATTACCAAATCAAATCAAGCACAAATGATTTCGATATGGCCGGTTTCCCACGAAGCAGATCATCCCCGGCCAGTACTCATCATTGTGTTCATGAGAAATTATGTGAAGATGATGAGTATGCATGTCACATATTTAATAGATTCTTATCTTTTTTATAAATGGTTTATATCATGAAGTTTCTCCAACTCAGTCCAAATATTTATGCACGCTTTTAAATAATCATTTAATTTTTGTTATATAAAATTTTTTATGTATCATTCTCCCCTACAAAAGAGAGCAATTATTTGCTTAAGTAATATATATGGAGTAGTCTTCAGTTTCGTTTTTGCCAAAACAATCTGAAAAGTAAATATTATAATTTTAATACATCATTAATGTTTGTAACTATTTTAAAATTTAATAATATTATTTCCCGGTTCCCATGCATGTGATTTACAAGCATTGTTAAAACATAACTTAGTTAATTAACAATATATATATATATATATAATGATAAAAAAAATAGAGCAATATGTAAACTCCATATTATTAATTTAATACATTATTTTGTTACCATTAGAAATTTAAATATTGTTATTTTTATATCTAAATATCCAAATAATATATTATTTAGAGGAAATGCATCTCCTTGAATACATAAGGCAGCTATAAGAAAAATAAGAGAAAAGATATTTACAACCGTAAATTTTACAACCGCCGTATAATCGCTTTGAAAAAAGTAAATAAAACATGGGGCTTACATGAAAAAAAAAATTAATTTTTTAATAATAGATCCCTCTTTTTCAAAGCGATTACGTGACATTTATGCACTTCACGATTATATATAAAATTACCCGATAAATAAATTTGAAAGTTGCTATCACGGAAAGAATCTCAACGACTATTTAGAAGAAATGTATCTCCTTAAGTTATCACGGAAAGAATCTCAATGACTATTTATTCATGGTAGAGTCCCTCAAGAATTTTTAAAGATTATTAGAGTTAGATAAATCTAATCTTATTATTTTCCCGCTCTTCTGTCAAGTTGTATATTAAAGCACACATGTAATATTACTCTCAGCAAGTAATATAAAGAAGTATTTTCTCCCTTTCTATTCTTTACAAAGATTGATGTTAGAAGAGTATAATGATAGACTTAGGCATAGTTTGGATCTTCAACTCCTCTCAACTCATCTCAACTCATCATTATAACTTTTTCAAATTCCAACACAAAATATAATAAACAATTCAACTTTTTCAAATCCTAAAATAATAATAATATTAAAAAATAATATTTTAACAATATTTTATTATCTCAACTCAACTCACTTCAACATCCAAACACACCCTTAATATTTTTTACTATTCATTTACTATTCTATAGTGTATTTGAATTTTTATTTTTTTTATTATTTTTTAAGTATTTTTTTAACATTCTTAATTATTAAAAAAATTTAAAAAAATATATAACTTTATTAATAATTATTTTTTTAATTATTAAGTAAAAAATATTTAAAAAAAAATAATAAATAAATGATAAGAAATAATAGTCTATCATTCTCCGTTGAAAAATTCTTGCAAGTTTGGCACGAAAACCTGAGAGGCAGTTAGGCGCTATACAAACAAGTCTAGTACGGGAATTGCTAGCTCGTGCTTCTTGGGGGAGTGCATCTGTTGCCATCGAGATCTATCACCTGCTACTTGGAAATTTGGAATTAGACTTTGACGGCTGATTGGCCTGGCCAATTAACCTTCTATACAAGTTTGATCTTTTGAATTGTCAAAAATAAAAATAAAAAAGTTTGATCTTTTGAGAAAGGAGTGAGATTATTACCTCGTCCCACTCTTATTGCTGAGTGTATCATTTAGTATTTTTTTTTCACTTTTTTTTAATATACTTAAATACTTTTAAAAAATAAAAAAAAAATATACCAATACACTTAAAATCACTTCCTTAATTATTAAGTAAAAAAATATATATATATGTAAGCGGTCAACTAGAACGGTAAAAATGGGGTGGCATACTATCATTTCCTTTGAGAAAGAGCTTGAGTTTATTCATTCATTTTAATTGAAAAAATGACTTTTAATATATTGATATATTTTTTTATTTTTAAGAAGATTTAAATATGTTAAAAAATTGAAAAAAAAAAGAAAAAGAAAAAGAAAAATCAAGAACACTACTTTGTGCTAGCAGACACGTCCAGCTGTCAAAACTAAGCAGCACACTCTTGATCTTTTAAGTTGTATTTAGATAGTAAGATGATCTCACATATTTTCTGATGAGTAATAAAAAAATAATGATAAAATATTAAATAATATATACAAATTAATAATAAATTAATAATTAAATATTTAGAAAATATTCTACCACTCAAACTAGCCATTAAAAAGCACGAGCTATAAGAAATTTCCTCCGGCAATGATACAACACCAACAAATCTATAATTTATTTATAATTTCATGCTAAAAAATTATTTCTTTTTACTTTAATTTAAAATGATTGTCCTAGCAACAATTTAAAGTGCATGAAAAAAATAATTATTTAATCCTTAATTGTAAATAAATTATCATCTCATTTTTCTCTTACACCACTTTTAAAAAACTGTGAGGTGCTATCAAATAGAAAGCAAATATTTTTTTAATTAAAGAATATATTGCTAGCTAGCTTTTAACGTAGGCTTAAAAAGAAATGAGGTTTGGTACTTATCATCCCATACACTATATATTAATTTTATTTTTTTTGTTTTATAATTTTTAAACTAATTGAGTTCTTCTACTCATCATTTCTGTACCACATAGGAACATATTTGATAAGAGAAAAAAATTAAAAATTAAAAAATCATATGTAAAATGTAATATGAGAATGATAAGTAGAATATTTCAAAATTTGTTATGATATCTAGAATATAAAAGTAGCATAAACATTATCCCTAATTAAGAAATAAACAATGAATATTAAATTTAATAATTTGAAATATGAGTGGTACTAACTAAAATTAGTTTGTCACGACGGCAAATAGTTCAATGATTGATGACATTTGAGGATTAGGAGCCAAATAGGAGGTGCAATTACAACCCAAAACATATAAAAAAAAAATGAGGGGGTTGGGCACGTGAGTCACTGACTTCAATAAACTTTAAATTTGTGTGAGAGATGTAATTGAAGTTTATTGAGGTTGGTTTGGATCGAAAAATAATTATAATTTATCTTAATTTATTATTATAATTTTTTTAAAATTTTATATAAAACATAATAAATAATTTAATTTTTTAAATTTTAAAATAATTATAATATTAAAAAATAATATTCTGATAATATTTTATTTAACTCATCTAAAATAAACTCAACTTATTTCATTTATCAATCTAAACATATCTTAATAAACTTCAAATTTATCTAAAATTTAAGTAATATTTTATTCAAATCATAAAAAATAATCCCATCCCTCAATTCAAACCGAATATAATAAAAAATTAAATTTTTTTAAATTTTAAAATATTAATAATATTAAAAAATAATATTTTATTTAATTTTTAATTTTTACCCTCAATTCAATTGAATTCAATTCAAACATCTAAACGAATCCTGCGCAAACTAGGCAAGGTCAAGTTCCAGGGCAAGGTCAGGCTGCAGAGCGCATTGCATCAAGTAAAAAAAAATTATTAAAATATACTTCGTTAATCACTAAATAAAATACATATTAATACAAGCGGTAGCTCCCAGACGCTTACCATTTTTCTTGTTTCGATAAGTTCTCCACCAACCAGCTTCACCAGGGGCTCATAATTGTCAGGGTCACTCATCTCCACCACAACATGTCAACATGGCATTTTTTCGTTCAAAGTCGTACTTTCTATCAAAGCCGCCGCCGCCCCGGGGGCGCGTGCTTAATTTTTTTTTTTTTTTAAATTAATAGAATTCTTCTATTTATTAATTACATATTAGAAAAAAAAATTTGTAATGCCAAGATGATGAGTATGCATGTCACGTATTTAGACTTCGATTAAATTTAAAAATGAATTGAGATGAGTTATGAATAATAATAAGATAAATTGTGAATAATAATAAAATTTATGAGTTAAAATTAATAAATAATAATAAAATAAGTTGAGATAAATGGTTAATAAATTCTTATCTTTTTTATAAGTGGTTAATATCACGAGGTTTCTCCAACTCAGTCCAAATATTTATGCACGCTTTTAAATAATCATTTAATTTTTGTTATATACAAATTTTTGTATATCATTCTCCCCTACAAAAGAGAGCAATTATTTGCTTAAGTAATATACATGGAGTCTTTAGTTTCTTTTCTGCCAAAATAATCTGAAAAGTAAATATTATAATTTTAATACATCATTAATGTTTGTAACTATTTTAAAATTTAATAATATTATTTCCCGGTTCCATGCATGTGATTTACAAGCATCGTTAAAACATAACTTAGTTAATTAATAATATATATATTGATAAAAAAAATAGAGCAATATGTAAACTCCATATTATTAATTTAAAAAATTATTTTGTTACTATTAGAAATTTAAATATTTTTATTTTTATATCCAAATAATATATTATTTAGAGGAAATGTATCCCCTTGAATACATATGGTAGGTATAAAAAAAAAATAAGAGAAAATATATTTACAATCGCGAATTTTACAACTGTCGCGTAATTGTTTTGAAAAAAATAATAAAACATGGAGCCTACATGAAAAAATTAAGTTTTTAATAGTAGATCTCACTTTTTTTCAAAACGATTATACGTCGTTTATGCACTTTACGATTGTATGTAGAATTATCTAATAAATAAATTTGAAAGTTGTTATCACGGAAAGAATCTCAACGACTACTTAGAGGAAATGTATCTCCTGAAGTTATCACGGAAAGAATCTCAATAACTATTTATTCATGGTAGAGTCCCTCAAGAATTTTCAAAGATTATTAGAGTTAGATAAATTTAATCTTATTATTTTCCCACCTTTTTGTCAAGTTGTATATAAAGGCACACATGTAATACTTTCAGTAAGTAATATATAGAAGTATTTTCTCCCTTTCTATTCTTTACAAATATTGATGTTAGAAGAGCATAATGATAGGCTTACTACTTTCTACTATTCATTTACTACTCTGTAGTGTATTTGAATTTTTATTTTTTTAAGTATCTTTTTAACATTCTTAATTATTAAAAAAATTAAAAAATATATATCTTTATTAGTAGTTATTTTTTTAATCATTAAATACAAAATATTTAAAAATAATAATAAATAAATTATATGAAATAATAGTCTATCATTCTCTGTTAAAAAATTATTGTAAGTTTGGCACAAAAAGCTGAGAGGCAGTTAGGTGCTATACAACAAAACTGCTACAGGCAACCGGGGTGGGGAACCCTTGGGGAATCGGTTGTGCCACGTTAGCCGAGATATTTTTATTCTCTTTAATCCATTTGCATCTTCAAAATTCTCCAACCATACATGGTAATAAACCCATATTCTAAAACACACGATTCCACTTCGCTTCTCTTAAATCTCTTTCAGAAAAGCTCGTTTTTACATCTTTATGAGCCCCAGATTTCTGATTCTATTAGCTTAAAGTTTTCCCTCACTTTTCTTCGTTTTTTTAAGGATAGGAAATTATCGCGGCCCCATGGCTGCTATGCTTAGATCCAGACCTTCCAAGGAAACGGCTTCATTCTCGTCGCTCTGTTCCAATGCTTCATATTTAACTACATGCACGCCGATCACGTTGCTAGCTCTCATTGCACCCATCGTACCAAGTGGGATGACCTCTATATGAACACCCCCTGCCATTCACTTCCTTTGACGTCATGTCTAATTTATGTTGCGAGTTCATCGAAAAGTGTATCCAAGTATCCGATGACAGTCGGAAAATAATTTAGAGTTGTAATTTTAATAAGAATTCAAGGGAGAAATTGAGCACTAAGTGTTGTACCGTATTGAGCTCGAATGGGGACACACGGGAGGTGTGGTCTGGGGATGGGATGGTGATATGAACTGGAAATTCGAGCTTGCATGCAGTTCGTGGTAGCGGCGGTGCGAGCCCTGGGTCCGGCTGTGGTAGTTTTGGATCAAGTTCAAAAGATGGGTGTTGGGGAGGGTCCAATGTGGGGAATAGTTTTCGGACACTGAAGGAAATTCGTATGGGGCTCAAGTGTTGGGAGGGAGTCACTATGCTGAAGGGGTTGAAGAGGAATAGAGCTGGAGTGCAAACGAAATTTGTTGAAGACGAATGGAGGGACACACGAAAACAGAAGGAAGAAAAAATATGGTGGGAAGAAATAGAAAAACAGGGCCAAAATGCCCTGTTTCATTTTCCATGGGATTAAGGGTTCCCCGCGGTTCCCCAAGCCAATTGCATATAGTATTTTTCTTGCATAAATTTTTAATCATTAAATAAAAAAATATTTAAAAAAATAATAAATAAATGATAAGAAATAATAGTCTATCATTCTCTGTTGAAAAATTCTTGCAAGTTTGGCACAAAAACCTGACAGAGACTTAGGCGCTATGCAAACAAGTCTAATACGGGAATTGCAAGCTGCTGCTTCTTGGGGGAATGCATCTATTGCCACCGTGATCTATCACCTACTACTTGGAAATTTAGGCTTCGTTTGGATGCACAGAGCAGTTGAGTTCACTTCACTTTTAAGGCTGCTTTCCTCATCCAAACACATGTTGGTCGTCAAGTGAGAGCAGTTCAAACTTTGAACCCATTGATTGGGCCCCACAACTGACAAATCACTTTCACCTAAACCCATGAGCTGAGTTTCATTCGTAAATTCATTTCCATTAGGCTCCACAACTGACAACTTATTTCCATTTGGCCGAGTTTCATTCGTAAATTCATTTCCATTAGGCTCCACAACTGATAACTTATTTCCATTTTGTAGGTTCTCCTTGGCGTGCCTAGCTATAGTGCCAAATCTTTTTTTTTTTTTTTTAGTCCTTTGCTGCATTTGGCGCCAGATGAGGAAATTATTTCCGTTTTTATTGTAACGTGAACAATATAAAATAATGGTGGGACCCATTTCTTTTACAACTACCCATAAATATATCTAAACTCATCTTAACATCCAAATATATTTTAAACTCATTTTAAGTGGACCCCACCAAACTCATTTAACAATCTCAACTCACTACTATTCATAAAAAACTCAACTCATCTCAACATCCAAACGCAACCTTAGAATTAGACTTTGACGGTTGATTGGCCGGGCCAATTAACCTTCTAACTAGACGTTTGATCTTTTGAGAAAGAATCGTATGTCGCTTGAGTTTATTCATTCATTTTAATTCGTCGTGTATTTAATTTTTTTTTTTTACTTAATGATTAAGAAAATGAAAATTGATATTTATTGTTGAATCTGAATCTGTATTGTTGAAGTGTTGGAATTAGACTTTGTTGTGAATTCTTCATGTATTTATTTATTTATTTAATAATTAAAAAATGACTTTTAATATATTAGAATATTTTTTTATTTTTTAAAAATATGAAAAGAAAAAATTAAAAACACTACTTTGTATCAGCGGGAACACCGAACGGTTAAAACTGGGCAGCACACTAGCACGGCTCTTGATCTTTTAAGTTGTGTTTAGATAGTAAGATGAGCTCAAATATTTTATGAATAATAATAATAAAATATTAAATAATAATAAATAATATATAATATATAAAAATTAATAATTAAATAATAATTAATAATTAAATATTTAGAAAATATTCTCCTACTCAAACTAGCCATTAAAGCACGAGCTATAAGAATTTTCCTCAGACAATGATACAACACCAACAAATCTATAATTTATTTACAATTTCATGCTAAAAAATTATTTTTTTTTACTTTAATTTAAAATGATTGTCCTAGCAAAATTTCAAAGTGCATGAAAAAAATAATTATTTACTCCTTAATTGTAAATAAATTATTATATAGTTATTATTATATCATTTCTCATTTTCCTCTTACACCAGACTTTTAATAAACTGTGAGGTGCTATCAAATAGAAAGCAAATATTTTTTTAATTAAAGAATATATTGTTAGCTAGCTTTTAACTTAGACTGAAAAAAATGAGATTTGTTACTTATTATCTCACACACCACATATTAATTTTATTCTTTTTAAATTAATTGAATTCTTCTACTAATAATTTCTATACCACATATTTGATAAGAAAAATAAAATTAAAAAATTAAAAAATTATATATGATATGTAATATGAGAATAGTAAGTAAAATTTTTCAAAATCTATTACGATACGTGGAATATAAAAGCAGCATAAACATTATCCCTAATTAAGAAATAAACAATCAATATTAAATTTAATAATTTAAAATAAGAGTGGTACTAACTAAAATTAGTTTGTCACGACGGCAAATAGTTCAATGATTGATCAAAAGTGACATTTGAGGATTAGGAGGTGCAATAACAACCCAAAAAATATAAAAAAAATGAGGGGGTTTGGCACATGAGTCACTGACTTCAATAAACTTTAAATTTGTGTGAAAGATGTAATTGAAGATTATTGAGATTCCGTTAGATTGAGAAATAATTTTAACTTAACTAATTTTATTATTATAATTTTTTAAAAATTTTACATAAAAAATAATAAAGAATTTAACTTTTTCAAATTTTTAAACAGTTATAATATTAAAAAATAATATTTTATTTAACTTATCTAAAATAATCTCATTTAATTTAATTTCTCAATTCATACAATTTTAATGAATTTTAAATTTATCTAAAATTTAAATAACAGTTTATTCAATTCATATAATACAATCACATCCGTCAATTCAAACGGAAGCTAAGTAGCCTAAGCAAGGTGAGGTTGCAGAGCGCATTGCATCAGGCGTCCAATTACATCACGAGCAGCTACTGTTTCAATAAGTTCCCCACCAACCCGCTTCACCAGGGGCTCATAATTGTCAAGGTCACTGTTTAACTTTCAACATGTCAACATGACATTTTTCCATTCAAAATCGTACTTCCTACTAAAGCCGCCGCCGCCCCCGGGCGCGCTTAATTTTATTTTATTCTTTTTAAATTAATAGAATTCGTCTACTTATTAATTACCAGAAAAGATATTTATAATTAAAAATTATGCAATAATCACGTAATTATTTTAAAAAAATAAATAAAATATAAAAATTACATAAAAAAATAATTTTTTTAAAAATCAATTTTATTTTTTTTAAAAGTGATTATATAACGTTTACATACTTCACGATTATATATAAAATTACTCTTAATTATATACCAAAAAAATTTGTATAATGTGAAATTGATGAGTAGAAGTTTCCACAAAACTATGCAGTTACATGTTTATGCTGCATTTAGATGTTGAACTGAGTTGAGTTGAGTTGATAAAATATTATTAGAATATTATTTTTTAATATTATTATTATTTTAAAATTTGAAAAAGTTGAATTGTTTATTATATTTTGTATTGAATTTTAAAAAAATTATAATGATAAATTGAAATGAATTGAGATGAAGTTAGGAACAAAACGAAGTGTAATATTTTCTTATCTTTTCTATAAATGGTTTATATCGTGAAGTTTATAATCCAACTCAGTTTAGATGAAATTTCTCCAATTAACAAAATACAGCGGGACACCTGGACTCCTCTCACCTTCGGATCTATTGTATCTCAGTTTCATTGCCGCTAAAAGAAATTCACCATTTTAGGAAATTGCAAATTTTTACATAACATTATTTATAAAAGAAAGAGCAATTTTACTCATTAGCTATTATTCACTTGCACACCTTATATTTACAATTTTTTTTATAATATATAAGAGTATTTTTTATAAAATGTGAAAATATTTTTCATAAAACGTAGGCTGTGAGTACATAATACTAACTGATTAAAACAATTTTCTAAAATAAAACTCATACAAATAATATTTTTTTTGTGTCATTACTTAGTGATGATGACCTGGCAATTGACAGTAAAGAAAATTAATTTCTTTGTAACCTATTCTCTAGTACTTGTTGGAGTACTCCTGAATTAAAATTGAGGGCTACAGCTAAAATTTTACAAGCTTTATTTTTATTTATTTTGATAAAATCTTGTAATAAACTATTACGTTGAATATAAATACTACAAATTTTTGCTTTTTTTGTTAATAATTAATGTAATTTATATACACTAACCATTGTAAGTGCTTTTATTGATCTTCATTAGTTTTTCCTTAATTACACTCTAACAATTCTTTTCGTTTATATAAACTTATATATAAGCTGTTAATTACTTTTTTATATTAATTAATCAAAAATAATATTTCAGGATGTTTTTATTTCTTTAGAGTATTTTTATCTGTTTTAGAAAATTTCTCTCTTGTAGGTAGGGCTGGGCTCCGACTCCGACGGAGTCGGAGTGCTCGTTTCCGACCTCCGACTCCGACAAGAGTCGGAGCCAAATTGGAGCTCCGACTCCGACTCCGAATTGGAGTCGGAGTCCGACTCCGATCGGAGGTCGGAGCTCCGACATCCTATCGGAGCTCCGACCTCCTATAGGAGCTCCGACATAAGATCGGAGCTCAACGTGCGCTCGACGTGGCGCTCGAGCGGAATTCTTTTAGAGAGGTTCGCTCGACTTCCGCTCGACATGTCGCTCGAGCGAACCTCTCTGGAAGAGGTTTGCTCGACTTCCGCTCGACATGTCGCTCGAGCAGAACTCTTCCAGAGAGGTTCGCTCGACTTCCGCTCGACATGTCGCTCGAGCCAATGTTCAATACAACGTGTGCTCGACTTGCGCTCGACACCTCGCTCGAGCGCAAGTGTACAGTAAAAAAAATTTCGAAGTCGGAATCGGAGCTTCTTGGAGCTCCGACTCCGACTCCGACTCCGAATACATATTCGGAGCTACTCCGAATTCCGACTCCGAATTCTGATGACTCCGACAAAGTCGGAGTCGGAGTCGGAGCGGAAGTCGGACGGAGTCAGAATTTTCAGAATTTTGCACACCCCTACTTGTAGGCCTGTTAATATTATATTTTAAATAATAATAATATCAGTATTATTTTTTAAAGGATTTAAGAATTTTTATTTAGGGGCGGCGTCATTGTCAGTTGGATTAATAGAACATCGGTCGATAGCTAGGGAAGTAGAGATCTAAACATGAACAACTTCTTTTTGATAAACGTGCCCGACTTTGACACTGATTTTTTTTTTTTTTGATGGATACAACTTTGATACTGATTGATACAATAGTTCACAGGGAAATACAATTTTGATACAATAGGGAAGTGCGACAGCGATCCCTTCATGGAGAATGTGTGGTTAATAAAACTTCAAAATTAAAAATTTTTCTCATCATTCTTATACTATACATTATATATAATTTTTTTATTTTTTATTTTACAAAATATGTAGTATATGGAAGATGAGTATAATAACTCAATTAGTTTTAAAAAAATAAACCAATTTTTTTTAAACAAAATTAAAAAAACTAAAAATTAATAAAAATAAATATGGTGTGTGATGTATGGAGATGATAAGTACCAAAATTCTTAATGCATTCATTATTAATAGAAAAGAATACCGAATAACATCTCGTACAGTCGATTAATGGTCTAATATGAGAAAAATCAAATTGAAAATTGACTGTAATTGAAAAAATTTAAAAGAGGTAAAGCTATCAGAAAAGCTTTAAAAGAAATATACTCCAGAATCGAGTCTAGAGTTAGCCAATAACTCTGATACCATATAGAAAATAGAAATAAAATAAAACAATAGATGGAGAAGTTGGGAGAATAAGAGACTTTGTGGGTTACATCTTTATTATTATCAATTGTGCTTAAATAAATAACAAATGTCCTTATTTATAAGTGAATGAAGATTGAGAAAGAATGAAAATACAATAAATCAATGATACAAATTGATACTGATTAATTTACACTATAAACTACATATGGTAGAGAATGCTTCGTTTGGGAACACATCCCATCTTATCCGATCTCAAACTTTCTTATAATTTCCTTATCAAATATCTCTTAAACACAAACACTTTTTAATTTTAAGTTTTTAACTTTTTCATCTAATTATTATCTAATCATTACAAATTTCTCGAACTTTCAAAGAAAACACATAAAATAATTCAACTTTTACAAATTTGAAAACAAAAATAATATTATTCTAATAATATTTTTAAATTTATAATATTTTTATTTAATTTTTTTCTCTCATTTTTCAAAACCCAATAAAACATGCATCTTAACTCAACCCATTTCATTACACTATTCACAGATTTTTCAATTCATCTCATTCCCCAAACTAAGACTAGGTCATATTACCAAAGATACTATGAATATATTTTATAATAGAGTTAGTCTACATACAGACCCCAAATAGGAATTGTTCATACAAGTCCATAAAGTTATAGTTAAAAACGAATTAAAATTATAATAATATCATTTTTAAATTATATTTTTTTCCTTTTACGCTCATTCATTAATAGAATTTTATGCGTAATTCCCACTGTAAATTGCAAATAGAATTTCTCTAGCGGTAATATTCTAACACATGCACATGCATGCATGCGGCGTTGTCCGTATGCAACGTAGGTATCTATATATAAGTGGCCTTGCATAAGTTGTTCATTCACAACACTTGAAGAACAACTAGCACTAAGCCAACTCCGTCTCCATTTATACACCAAGTTGTTCTACAAAATGTCTCTTCCTTCATCGATTATTCCTTCTCAAACCCAGAAGCCAAGTATGTCTGTTGTAAAACGTCCGTTGGCAACTTTTCACCCAAGCATTTGGGGAGATAAATTCATCTCTTATAATAGCAAGTCCATGGTACGTAATTGAATATTTGTGAAGCCTCTCTCTCTCTCTATACATATATATATATATATATAAATGATAAGAGTTACAATTTTTTTACAATTTTTCTGCAATTTTCAAATAAAATGGTGTTTTTATTTATATTATTTACAACTTATCAATAAGATAGTATTTTTTTAAATTCAAACGCATCAAGTCAAAATTAAAATTAAAATGAATATTTTAGAAAATATTATTTTATTTGAAGATTGTAGAAAAATTGTAAAGAGGTTGTAACTTTATCATTTATATATATATATATATATATATATTCAAATGCTTACGGTCATGAAAATGTGTATTATGATCTATCATCTTTGTGCTGTAGGAGATTACCTCTGAGAGCTTGGAGAGAGTTCAAAGGCTGAAGGAAAAAGTGCAGAGCTTGCTGATGGGTCCCGTCGGTGATATATCACAAAAGTTGGAGCTGATTGATGCGATCCAACGCTTAGGCGTGTCTTACCAATTTGAAAGTGAGATTGATAACATACTCCAACAAATTCACAACAATGATGACGATCGACACTGGAGACTTTGACGACCTGTACACTGTTTCTCTCCGTTTTCGCTTACTGAGGCAGCAGGGTTATAACACTCCGAGTGGTAATTACTAATTAGTACTCATTAGACAGTTAAAATAAAAGAATAAATTAAAAGGCCAAAGCTTAATAAATTTAGTGAAGAAATGATTGAAGAATGCTACAATAATTCATTAAAAAATGGAACTAGAGCATGCAACTTGATGGGTGCTTCATCAAAATGCTTATTCGACACTCTATTGTTTCTCATAGAAAATATATTTTGGTATTGTTTTGTTTACGGAAACTTTAGCTGCACAGATCATATACTTGTGCTCATGTGTTGGGGTGGTGATCATGCAGATGTTTTCAGCAAGTTTAAGGATAGTGAAGGGATCAACTTCAAGGAATCAATTATTCACGACGTGCGAGGTATTTTAAGCCTTTATGAAGCTTCGCATATGAGGGTCCATGGAGAAGATATACTCGATGAAGCACTTCAATTTACTACAACGCAACTCGAGTCGATGGTGAGTAATTTAAACCCTGCTGTTGCTGCACAAGTGCGCCGTGCCTTGGAGCGGCCTCTTCGAAAATGGTTGCCTAGATTAGAGGCGAGGCATTATTTTTCTACCTACCCAGAAACTGCTTCATTTAATGAAGTTGTTCTCAACTTCGCTAAGTTGGATTTTAACATGCTACAACGGCAACACCAGAAGGAAGTTGCCGAGCTCTCGAGGTAATTAAGGCCATATATATAGATCACATGCATGGTATCGCACTTCATTATATAATATATACCTGTTGGTGTTAATTTTGTATATGCATATATATAATATATATGGGAAGATTTGATGTCAATTTCCGTTGCAATTCTTGCTTAGGTGGTGGAGAGAATATTTAGGGGTCCCGGAGAAGATATCGTATGTCCGAGATAGAGTGGTGGAGTTGTACTTCATATGGATTTTGGGACCGTACTTTGAACCCCAATATTCTCATGGGCGGATGATGCTTGGCAAAGTGACCTGCGTGATCTCAATAATGGATGATACATATGATGCCTACGGTACATTTGAAGAGCTTCAACTCTTTACAGATGCCGTTATAAGGTTAACTTAATGGCTCTTCTATCGGATCCAGAATTTATAATCGATGATCTGTATTTTTTATTTAATAAATTAATAACGTTCAGGTGGGATATCCGCTGCATAGAGCAGCTCCCAGAGTACATGAAATCTATCTACAAAGCACTCTTGCATGTTACTGAGGTAATTGAGGAAGATGTGTCCAAGGAAGGAAGGATATACGGCCTTTACTATACAAAGGAAAAAGTACGACATGACCAACAATTAATCACTACTTTTACGGGCCTCTTTTTTCACTAAATTTTGAGTTTTTATACTCTGAATGTATGTTTAATTTCAAGGTTTTTAATGCAACCAGATCAAATGCCTAGCTCAAGCCTACCTTCTTGAAGCCAAATGGATGAAGGAAAAATATATACCCACGGTGGAGGAGTACATAAGGAATGCCCTAGTAACCGGTGGTTACGCTACACTTGTAACCTTATCTTTTCTTGGCATGGGAGATGCAACAAAGGAGGTCTTCGATTGGGCTTGCGGTAACCCTAAGATTGTTAAAGCAGCAGAAACGATATGCAGACTCATGGATGACCTTGTTTCTACTGAGGTATACAACTAATTGGGACGTCCAATTTCGATACAACCTATTAAAAAAAAGGAAAAGAAAAAGCAAACTACCGATTACTTCAATCATATCTATATATATATATAGATACACACATATATATATATATATATTCAGTTTATAGTGATAAAATTGGACACTCTCTCATTGCAAAAAATAAAGAAAGTAATCTCAGTTAGAATATTCTTCATGCTAACTACCAACATTGCATGCATGTAGATATTTCACATTATCTACATTAAGTTCAGCTTTTGGAATAAGTAGTAAGTTCACATTTATGGTATCAGAGCAAAGGTTCTGAATTTGATCTCTGACTCCATACTTTACGATATCAGTTAAATAATAATCCACTTGTTGGCGAGGTCCACTTATTAAGGGAGTCTGGTCCACAGGCAAGAGGGAGCTTAAAGATATAAAATATATTAGGAGATTTTATTATATAATATATATATCCTTAATTAATAATTCCTTTCCCTAGCTCTACATTCAGTAGGCAATGTGCCAACATCAATTTGGCAGTCCCACAAATTAATCTTGTGCCATTGATGTTGGAAATAAAATCACTAAATGTTTCTATTTTTTCCTGTAGTTTGAGCAAAAGAGAGAACACGTTGCCTCTGCCATCGACTGCTATATGAAGCAGCATGGTGTCTCAAAGCATGAGGTAGAAGAAGAATTTAAGAAGCAGATCGTGAATGCATGGAAAGATATTAACAGCGACTTCCTTAAACCTACTCAAGTGCCAAAGCATTTCCTAGAGCGCGTTCTCAATCTCGCACGTGTAATGGATGTTGTTTACAAGGATGGCGATGCATACACAAAGGTTACACAATTGTTGATAGACGGTATCACTTCATTGCTTGTTGATCCAGTGCAGATATGAGTCTATCTATTTAGAGTGTTGGCCATAATTAACCATACGTCGACGATCTATTCTATTGATGTGAAATAATGATCAACGTCTTTAGCAACGGTGAATGTATCACTTTTGATGAATAAAAGCTTTTCTATATATATATATGTGTGTGTGTGTGTGTGTGTTTACTTAATTATCCATTTACAACATACAACAATGGAATTTCAATGAGAGTGTCAAGACAAGAAGTAAAATTTGAATTCACAAAGAAGCCATGTGTATATATATGTGTGTGGGTATATATACATGTTTATATATATGATGAGTAAAATTTTTCTAAAACCGTCCCGATATCGGGAATATAAAAGTAGCATAAACATTATCCGTAATTAAGAAATAAACAATCAATATGAAATTTAATAATTTGAAATATGAGTGGTGCTAACTAAAATTAGTTGGTCACGACGGCAAATAGTTCAATGATTGATCAAAAGTGATTTAAGGATTAGGAGGTGCAATTAGTTAGAACCTAAAAAAGGAAAAAAAAAAATGAGGGGGTTTGGCACATGAGTCACTGACTTCAATAAACTTTAAATTTGTGTGAGAGATGTAATTGAAGTTCATTAAGGCCCGTTTGGATTGAGAAGTGATCTTAACTCATCTCATCTTATTATTATAATTTTTTTAAATTTTCACACAAAATATAAAAAAATTGAACTTTTTCAAATCCCAAGTTAATAATAATATTAAAAAATAATATTTTTATAATATTTTATTCAATTCATATAAAATAATCTATTCTCATCTCATCTCTCAATCCAAATAGGGAGTTAATAAACTTAAAACTCATCTAAAATCTAGGCAATATTTTATTCAACTCATTTAAAACAATTTCATTTTATCTCATCTCTCAATCTAAATGGAGCGTCCAAGTTACCTAGGCAAGGTCAGGTTGCAGAGCGCATTGCGTCAGGCGTCCAATTCCATCATGAGCAACTACTATTTCAATAAGTTCCCGGGCACCAACCACTTTCACTAGGGCTTATAAATAATGATAGTGTTACTATCCTACTACTACCTATCTACTACTTTTTTCTATTTGATTTTTTTTTTAATTTTTAATTTTACTTAATGATTAAGGAAGTGAGTATTAGTAAAGTTTTATATTGTTTTAATTTTTTCTTAGTGATTAAGGATGTTAAAAAAATATTTAAAAAAAAAACTTGAAATACACTTGAGTAGTAGATGGGCAGTATCACTGCCTGGGGCTTATAATTGTCAAGGTCAATCATCTCCACCACAACATGACATTTTTCCATTCAAAGTCATACTTCGCTATTGTATCAATCAGTATCAAAGGGCGCCCCTCCCAAAGGTAAAATTATTAATGACCTTTATTAATAAATAAAAATTCTTAAATCCTCTAAGAAATAATATTGATATTATTACTATTTAAAAAATAATATTAAGAGGCCTCCAAGAAAGAATTTTTCTAAAAAATATAAAAATACTCTAAAGAAATAAAAACATCTTGAAATATTATTTTTAATTAATTAATATCAAAAGTAATTAACAACTTATAAGTTTATATAAATGAAAAGAATTGTTAATTAGAGTGTAATTAAGGAAAAACTAAATGAAGATCAATAAAAGCACTTACAAGGGTTATTGTATAATTACATTATTAAGAAAAATTTGTTGTATTTATATTCAAAGTAATAGTTTATTACAAGATTTTATCAAAATAAATAAAAATAAAGCTTGTAAAATTTTGGCCTTAGGCCTTAATTTGAACGGCTCTGCTACATACAACGAATTTGCGGACCGATATGTGCACCGATTTTGACGTGGATGCTAATGTCAGATGTTAATTTAATAAAAAGAGAGAGAGAGAGGAAAGAAAGAAGAAAACATGAAGAGAAGAGAGAAGAGACCGGTTCATCTTCTCGTTCTTGAGAAACTCTCTATCTGCACGCTAGTTCACAAAATCTCCATCTTTTCCATCTACTGCAAATTCCCGATCTCTCAAGCTATATGCATGGGAGCCATGCACCAATGCCACATGCTTGGTTACCACCTTTCTTACCTCGTCCTGATGGGACGCCATCTTCCTGGACTTGTCAGCTGATGAGTTCGTTATTTAAGTAGGGTGTGTATTTTTTAAAATGTTTCTATTGATTTAAATATTAGTTTTTATTGTTGTAAACTGCAGGAAAATCTTATGCCGGGATTTCAGTCATCAACCCCATTTTTGATTGGTTTAAACTCTGCAAGCTCCAGCCAAGTTGAAGAAATTCAAGAGCCACACCTAACTCGAGGGAGGTTGAAACTTTGTCTATGTCCTTTGAATTCGAAGATGACAATGAGGTCGAGAAAAAAAAAATGCTGTGCATACCGAGGTGGCCGATATCATTGAGGAGCCGAAGGTGGGGATGATGTTTAAATCTCAAGACGAGTTAGTTTCTTATTAGAAAAGATATGGAAAACAATGTGGTTTGGAGATACTGACACGAATGAGTCATAGGTTTGAGGATGGGAGCCTTAGATATATCACGCTGGGTTGTTCTCGTGGTGGGACGGCATGAAACCGGACGAAAAATGCCGCGAAGCCATGTCTGACATCAAAGACTAACTGTAAGGCAAAGATAAATGCTACGTTCATGGATGGATTGTTGAAGTTGTTTAATGTTCACAATTCCCACAATCATGACTTAAGTCCGCAAAAGTCGAGATTATTTCGCTGCAATAGAGTCAGCGAGTCTGTTAAGAGAGTGTTAGATACAAATGATCATGCTGGCATCAGAATGAACAAGAGTTTCGTAGCACTTGTGCAAGAAGCGGGTGGATTTGAGAACTTGCCATTCAATGAAAAAGACTGTCGTAATAATCACAGATCAAGATAGAGCTATGAAGAATGCGATTGTGCTATTATTTTCCAATATACGACACAGATTTTGCTTATAGGACATACTGAAAAAGTGTCTGAGAAACTTGGTCCACATCATGCATACATAACTGGGTTGAAAAGTAATTTGCTGAAGTGTGTGTACGACTCTCAAACAATAGAGGAGTTTGAAAAATGTTGGAAAGTTTTAATTACGGCGTACAACTTGCAGGAGAATGCTTGGTTGCAGAGTTTATACGCTGAGCGTTCGTATTGGGTACCGGTATTAATTCCTGAAAGAAATTTTCTGGACTGGGATGAGTACATTCCAACGAAGCGGGGACATGAATGCTTTATTTGATGGCTACGAACATTCTAGGACAAACTTAAAAGTGTTTGTTGATCAATTTGATAATGCATTGCAAAATAAAATTGATAATGAAAATGGGGCGGACTTCCACTCATTCAACGTCACAATTCCCGTCGTCTCTGTCTCTCCACTTGAAAAGATATTTCAGAACATATAGACTAATGCTAAATTTAAAGAAGTTCAAAAAGAGGTAATGAGAATGCTTGGTGGTCTTCCAACTCTACACCAAAAAGATGGTGTAATTGCAACGTACCATGTAAAAGATGAAGTCTCTGTTGATGATTTCATCAAGGAGGTGACCCAAAAGGTGTACTTCAATGAGGCTGAATGTGATGTGAAGTGTTCATGTGCACTGTCCGAAATGAGAGGGATATTGTTTAGACATGTATTGGCTATTATGAGAGTTAACAAAGTGAAAAAGGTGCCAAAAGAAATACATATTAGATCGATGGTGGAAGGACATAAAAAGGACATACACTCTTATACGAAGTTCTTATGACTCAGTTGATGCGAGGCCAAAGTGAGTAGATATTCACGTATAATCAAGGTATGCTATGACGTCGCCACAAATGCAGCGTCATCTGATGAGAATGCCGAGTATATGATACATAAGTTACATGCAATGAACATTGGCTACCTCACGAACAAGTCGCCCCATTAAATTTGTTCCAACGTTGAAGTTACAATTGTCAATATCACTACTGAGGGGAGTTCAAAAAAAGTATTGAGTCCCCTTGTAGTGAGAAGCAAAGGCAGACCGCCATTTCTCAGGAAGAAATCAATGACTGAGAGAGTCAGACCCACGACGAAGAAAGCTACTTAGAAGGGGATATATGGTTGTGCTTTGAGGATCTCGGTTTTGTAAATCTTAGAAAGATGGATTGAATCATAAAAGAAATAATTGCTGAAAATTTAATATTCTAAAGGATGAAAAAATGTAATTCTAATTCCTACAAGTAACAAACAGAATTTTAATATAAAGCTGAAAATAACAATTCCAAAGAAATTATTAAAGAAACGCTTGGGTCATGGTTTTAGGCTTCCTTTATTTCTATACTCCACAAGAATTCTGGGCACTACTTATCTTCTATTAACTCAATCAAGGTATAATAGAACACAGATTAAAAACAATATACACCCAAAGTATGTGTGCCAGTTCTTAACATGAAATATCCTCACTAAAGTATCAACCAATCTCACTATAACATTTGGCTAATAGAAACCTTGATTAATTCAAGGGTCTATTGTGTCTCATGTCAACACAGATCAAAAAAAGAGCAAGAGAATCTATCCAACTTTCTTTTTCCCAAAATTTGGTCTCAAACATAGCAAGGTATGGAATTTGAAATCTATAGAAATTTAGCAAAAATGAAGATAAAAGAAAGGTTTTATCACAACCCAAGTTGTAAAACTTAGCCGATCATCCTCATAAGACAATAGAATGCTCATAAGAAAATAAACCCTAAACTCTCAAAATCGCCTTTGAACCAAAGCAAGAAAATAAAGGAAAGTGAAAAAAACTAGCTAACCCCCTTTACCCAGAAATTCCTGTTCCTTTTATACTCAGAATCTTCTCTCCTACACAAGAAAATCAATTCACATGCCAAACAAAGTTAAAAGACATTATCTAATTATTACTTTTATTTTAACACATAAAGCTCTTTTAACCCAAGATATTTAAGAGTATTAATAACACATAATTGCCCATTTATCAACAAGTTATATATATATATTAACCTGTATAATATCAAACTAATTAATGTTATTTTTATTAAATCAAGAAGATCATGATCATCAGATAATCAACCACCCTAAATTCATCATGTTTCATAATCACTTCCAAGTACTACTCACAAAAACACAATTGCTTTATAGTGACGGTTGGGAAATTGTGACAGTCCCCAAACCGTCACTAAAAAGTCTTTTCTGTGACGGTTTCTGGAAATTGTCACTAAAAACAGATGAGATTTTTTTTACGTTCCAACGTATGAGAAATTTACTTTCGAACGTCATATATATGTTCGAACATTGTGGCTACTTATGTGCGAACGTGAAATATTTTGGCGTGAACGTTTGAACGCTAGTAATCAACGTTTGAACGTGAAATGTTTTGCGCCAACGTTTGAACGTTAATTACTAATGTTCAGACGTTAATTGTAAATTTAAATTAAATATGACTCTATTTTAAAAATTATGTGATTTTTATAGTGCATAATTTGTGAACAAGTCTAAAAAATTGACTTGTATATATTTATATATACACAATTTGTAATATATAAATATATATTTATGTTGATATATATTTGAAGTGCAGTCATTTAGTATTAAAGTTGAAAAATATAACATTAAAGAAGATTGAGAATTGAAATATATATTTCCATAGAAATATTAAATAATATTTTTCTTTACAAATATTAAAAGAAAAATACAAAATATGATAGAATTTCGTAAACAACACTCAGATGATAACATTGTTTGCGAAATTCAAACTGCGTACCTTCTCAGTCAAGGTATCAACCTTGTCATTGAGGATACCTACATGATGGGCGATCTCGGCAATAGACACCTCTACAGCCGCGAGCGATCGATCGATCTTATGATCAATATGCGCAGTCAGCTGTGAGATCACCACATCAACCCAAGCAGGCCACCCATCTCCCGCAGATGTACTCGGCGGCAGCTGACTACTACTCCCCACATGACCTGGCTCAGGTTGCGTCGGAGGAACTAGATCCTCTACAGGGAGTGGCTAACGTCCCCTCGCCTGTCCAATGTTACGTCGATGCGTGGTCATGTCGAGGAGGCTCATCTGATTATTGACCCGCTCCTCTGGCTGGGTTGACACTCTCCATGCAAGTAATAGCTGGCTGATCAGGACACCGTATGGGAGATTATCCTTGGACAAGATGCTCACCTCGTAACGGATCCTCTCAAAGATGTACAGTGGCAAATGTATGGGATCTCCACGTGCCACTCGTATAAAAAATGTGTCCAAAGCCGACTAAGTGTGGTTTTATGTGCCACAGGATCTACGTTTGTTGCAACAATAAGGTGCAACATGCAGAAGAAAGGTAGTAGATGGTTCTGGTTGAAGGTGTTCTTCCTCTCGATCTGCATGCGGTCCCTCCCGGTGAGGATGTAGAAATCCTCGTCTCGGTCATCATCCCGAGCCTCGAGGCCAGTTTCCTCGGCCTCTGACCGGTTTGCATCTCTTGCTGATGCTGGCTCAAATGGGCGGCCAGTAGATGATGCAGAAGTGCCTACATCCTCACGGGGTGTAGCGTGTGTAGATGTCTCAACTACTCGAGGAATCCCGAGGTGCTCGGCGATGACATCTGCTGAAATCTCAATGGAAACACCGCGTACAGTCACGGTGTGAGAGGATGTGTCCTGAGGCATGTCACACATCCCCATATAGAACTCCTGAACCATTGAGGCGTATACCTTCCCCCTCAATGTGCAGATATTTCCCCAACCTCTACTGACGAAAACATTTCTGAGGTTTGTCTGCTCCCATATGAGTTCGTCAAACTCATTGATTAGGACTGCTTGCTCTACCATAACAATATGAGACCTGATACGTGCAGTGTCTTGAGTGGCTCATTCCTTCTCTTGTTTCCTAGTATGCAGAAGATGAGCCATATCCTGAAAATAGCAAAGGAAAAAAAATTATTTACATCGATGCATTTTTTGTGTTAATTTTAAGCTGTTCTGCATTAACATTTGAACATAGTAAAAGAAACGTTCGAACGTTCATATAAAACGTTCGGACGTGTATGTTTTACGTTCGCACGTAAAACACAAACTTGCGAACGTATAACATACAAGTTCGAATGTAAGCAGTAAATAAATTTAAATGACGTACGTTCAGACATTTATGTTATACGTTCGAACGTTATAATTAAACGTTTGGACATAAATGTTACAAAAAATAACGTTCGAATGTAAAACAATACACGTTCGAACGTAGAAGCCTTAATGGCTATGTAATTGAAACGTCGTATGTTCGAACGTCTTGGTGAAAGGTTCAAACGTTATGATACAGAATGACTGAGTCGACTGAACTATTATTGAAATCTCGAAAATCAATCTACAAGGTTCTAAATGCCGAAATGCCACCGTAGAAATGAAGTATATACTTCAAGAAACTTTTATACGGTGACTATTTGGCAAATGACAAGTCGCAGTGGCCGGAAAAATGGAGTTAAAAATCTGGTCACCACTTGGCCCGTTTTAAACAAAACCGGACCCAAATCTCAAATAAAATACATGTTTGAGGTTAAAAGATGGATGCCTACCTTTTAGTGACGGTTGTGGCGGAGTTTGACGGTGGCGGCGACGGAGGAGTGGCCTCGTCCAAACCGGAATGAGTAGAAAATAGTGAAAATGACGTTTCGCCGTTCTGTTTTGAGCTTATATACATGAAACGTTTGAACGTAATTCTTAGTACGTTTGAACGTTTTTGGATTGATTTTCCAAAATATTGACTATAATCTATTATATTACTAATATATGTTATATATTATATTGTATACTATAACATATAGCATACTATATGTAATATTATATTATAATATATATAGTATATTATAATATATATATACTGTATACTACATATATAATGTATTATATTATATTATATATATACTGTACTATATACTATATATATAGTACAGTATATATCTAATATTATATTATATATTATAATATAATATGTAATATATTATATATATATATATATAAGATCCATTATAAACTAATGAAAACAATATTAGAACCACAAGCTCTAATTACTAGCCCAAAAGGATATACTTTATTATTACAATTTAGTACCCAAAATTCTAGTGTTTAAATTCCTAAATAGATTAATTGGAATCAAATTACTCTCCCTAATGAATGTCAATTAGATTAATTGGTTTTTTTGAATTTGTGAGTGCCGGTTATATTTCTAAAGTTTAGTAATATGTTTATATATGTTGTGATTTTATGCTTACTCTTGAAATAATTGTGATTATTATTTGTGAATTTTGTGAATAGTTTGTGAGTTTATGGTGTTCATTGATGAATTAATATGGGTAGAAATATTGTTGTGGGAATATTGTTGTTGTTGTGATATGGATTTGAAATATTGTGATTATTGTTTGTGAATTTTTATTGAATATGTTTAACAAGAAAATTATAAGTTTAAGATCTTAATTTAAGTAAAGATTAAAAACATTTAATATACATTTAATATGAGAATTAATATTTAATATTTAATAAGTATATACAATATATTCATACTAATTTAGTTAGAATATGATTACTATTCAAATTATAAGTATGGTATAAAACTTAATCTTAAAAAAAAAGAAAAAAAATATATAACTTAACTATATATAAAGTATAATACTTTTTTCATATAGAGGGAGATCAAAGACGGGGGCTGGCCATTGGATCAGTAAATAGCAAGGCAGTTTTAGTGGGTGGATTGATCCCTTTTGTTTTCAAAGTAATGTTCAAACCTCCTCCATGATTGTGTTACAAGTAATAAATATATAGAGGACTGACTAGGTAGTTAGCTTGGTGATCACGTTGTAGTTGCGTACCTTCATTTGTTGCGTTTGTGGCTATGATTAGAAAGAGATTATATTCAAGAAAAATATTATGAGTATTTAGAGAAAATATTGAGTACATCTCTGAAGACACCTGCTACTTTAAAGAGACACTTTCATTAGACAATATTTTACCCCACAACTTCTGCGAAGCAAAATAATTGAAAATATGACTCGAGTTTGATTACAATGTAATACAAGCATGTACAAATAATTGTGTGTTATTTTGGCGAGAGAATGAGCAGCTAAATGAGTGTCCCATTTGCCATGAATCAAGAAGGACAACTGAGAAGCAGAATATGCCACAGAAGGTCATACATCACTTTCCATTGATACCTAAATTGCAACGGTTATTTATGTCACTTTCAACGGCTGTGGACATGACATGACATTCATCATCTAAAGTCAAGAATGAAATGCTTTGTCACATCCTGCAGACTCTCAAGTTCGGAAGGAATTTGACCTGGAACACTCATGGTTTGCTAAAGAACCTCGTAATGTTCGACTTGGGTTAACAACAGATGGATTTAATCCATTTGAGAACATGAGTACTAGTCATATTACTTGGTCAATTGTACTTATGTCGTATAAGCTATCACATTTGAAGTGTATGAAAGATCCATATTTCATTATGGGTTTGCTCATTCCAGGTACGAGATCACCAGAAAATGATATAGATATATACTTACAACCACTGATAGCATTTGTGGGAGAATAGGGTCTTTACATTTGATTCATTAATAGGCAAGTCGTTCAAGATGCGTGTTGCGGTGTTATGGACAATAAATGATTTTCCCGCTTATGGAAGCTTATCAGGTTAGAGCACTAAAGAAAAATTGGTATGTCCAACTTGTAACAAATATACCCAATCTGAATGGCTTACGAATGAGAGGAAACTATACTTCATGGGTCATCGTTGATTTTTACCTGTGACTATAGATGGCGTGGAAATGGTAGAATGTTGATGGCACTGTTGAATGGGGGCACCCCCCACCATTCTTGTTTGGAGAAGATGTTATTGCACAGTTTGTGGATGTCGGAAGTAATGATTTTGGTAAAAAATAATAGAAGAGAAAACGAAGTATGAATGAGTTGAATTGGACAAAGAATAGTATATTTTCTGAACTATCCTACTGGTCGACGTTAAAATTGTGGCACAGTCTCGATGTTATGTACATTGAGACAAATATATGTGAGTGCATGTTAGGAACATTGATGTCAATTGAAGGTAAAACAAAGGATAATATAAACTCACAGAAAGATCTAAAGCGGGTGGGAATCAAACCTGAAATGCACTTACAACAAAGTAGTTCGTCTGTCTACATACCAATTGGGTGGTATACATTGTCAATGAGCGAAAGAGCTATACTTTGTGAGTATTTGCAGAAAATTAAATTATTGAACTGGTATGCCTTAAATCTAATAAGGTGTGTGCAAATAAATGACTGGACTAAAAAGTCATGATTGTCATGTATTTTTACAATGTATCTTACCTGTTAGTATCTGTGGGTTCTTGACAAGATATGTGTGGGTTACGTTAATTGAGTTGGGTGCATTTTTTAAAGATTTATGTGCTAGAACGTTGAATGTAGAAGATGTGGATCATATGGAATGAGAAATTGCTATAATATGGTGTAAGTTGGAGAGTATTTACCCACCGTCATTCTTCGACATCATGGTTCACTTAGCCTTTCATTTTTCACGTGAGGCTCGACTTGCATGACCTGTCCAGTATAAATGGATGTATTCCATTGATCAGTTTCTTGGAAAATTGAAATGAATAGTTGGTAACAATACCCGCCCAGAAGGATCAATTGCAGAAACATATATTGATGATGAGTAGTATACATTCTATTCCAAATACTTCCACGGCATTGACACCATGTTTGATTGGCCGAAAAGAAACTTTGATGTTGATAAAACAAAACAACGGAATGAGTTTTTTGTATTTTCCCAACAAGTACGTCCACTTGGTGCTCAGCCGATTACAATTTGTGTGGAAGGGAGTTCGAGAAAGTTCAGTGGTACGTGTTAAACAACTACCCTGAGATAGGGAATCACTTGAAGTAAATTCAAATTAATTGTTAATTAATCATTGAATTTACTTATTAAACAATTATACGAATATACTTATTGTTAGTAATTTTTAATTTCAGTGATCATATTAACGTGCTCAAAAAACTAGGAGTAAATGATATAGACCAAAGACATGAACAGAAGTTCTTGAAATAGCTCGAACAACGGGTAATGACATTAATACAGATGCGATTTTGCACTAATTTAAAAAATAGATTGGATTGTTAACGGTTGAATGTTTATGCTTTATTTAATATGTAGGTTATACAAATGCATGCGAGTAATCCGAACAATATATCAGACGAACTACATGCACTGGCACGTGGCCCCTCGAGACGCGCTATTCGATATTCTGCATGTATTTCTCAAGAAAATATGTATCACACAATTGATCGAGAACTTTATAGGAAAACACAAAATAGTGGTGTCCTTATCGAAGGGAGTCATGATGGAGACAACGTTGATTTTTATGCAATTATCATAGGTATAATTGGAATGAAATATGTGAGGGAGCTTGTGGTTTATATATTTAAGTGTGATTGGTGGGATTTAAACAATCCTCGAAGGGAAAAATGCCACGATGAATATTTTCTGAATATTAATGCATCAAAAAAATGGTATGAAGATGATCTTTTTATTTTGATTTTCTAAGCATCTCAAGTATTCTATTTAGACGATCTTGAGTTAGGAAATTATACAACCTTACACAAACCCAAAATTCAGCAAAACTATACACAAACTAAATTAAAAATTCAGCCGCATGGTTTTT
Organism: Juglans microcarpa x Juglans regia; assembly: GCF_004785595.1. Lineage (NCBI taxonomy): Eukaryota > Viridiplantae > Streptophyta > Magnoliopsida > Fagales > Juglandaceae > Juglans > Juglans microcarpa x Juglans regia. Next base: position 29,528,365 of record NC_054598.1, on the reverse strand, counting down.
CATTGGTTAGGATTGATGAAAATATTAAATGGAGAACTGCACAACAAGTGTATAAACCACATATAGAAGAGGAAATTATATATATATTTAATGTAATTGGTAATTACTAATTCTCCTTTCTACTGTCTCACTTAAGAAAGGAACAGTAGAGCCTTTTAGTCACAGCTTAATGCTTCAGTAAGAGTGGACGAATTACCCTAGTTAGAGTGTTGATCGGAGGTGGTGAATGATTGAAGATTTAGCTAATGTATGGGATCAATTACGGTTAATTGATAAGGAGACTTCATTGATTGACCTTGATTCGGGAAACTTGGAAGAGGCAATAAGAAAGGGAGATTGGTATTTGGTGGGTAAGCTTTGCTCAGATCCCATTGGAAAGGAAATTATCCACTCAACAATGGTGAAAATTTGGAAAGTTGGGAAGTCTTTCTCATTCTAGAAAAGATGCTGATATGAACCCGCGGGAATGGAATCCCTTGAACCCACAATCAATTTGAAAACTCTCCAAGAAAGCCAAAGTCAAGTCAAATAGATGGAGAACCTAGACCCGATGAGAACTCGTTTCAAGAACCTAGATTATATTAAAATTTAGATCCGTTGAAGAACCTGTCTCAAGAACCCAGATTTCAAAGGAGGAACGCCACAAAGGTTGTGATTTACCTTTGATAAGTTTAAAAGTTCAATTAAGAACAAGATGAGTAAAACTCAACTCACAATGAATAAATTCATCAAATTTCATAAAACTGCTTAAAATAAGGCAACATAGAGTATTTAAACCAAACCTAATTAAAACCCTAGCAAAAATAATGCCCTAACTTCCAAAAATACCCCTGAGTGAACAGTGCCGCGGCTATAGTACGGCGCTACAGTAACTCGGTTACAGTACTAACCCTAACCCTAGTTCAATAAAATAATAACTTTCTCAACATGCCCTTGTATAGGCCCCCTTAAGTCTTTCACATAATAAACTCAATTATTGTAAACTAATAAAATAAGTCCTTTAAATGAATCAAACAAGTTGAAAGTCTTCAAGTGTCTAAAGCCTTTAAGTCATGTTGTTGCCCTCTTCTATAGCATATCATATGAATCAAAAGTTGATCTCCATCCTTCAAGCCCATCTTGCATGTTGGACTCTTGCTAAACTCGTCCCAAGTGGATTGTATCAATCCTTGCATTGTCTCATTAATCTTCTTGGCCCATCTGGAAGTTGCAAAGGATCTTAAAGACTAGGCCATCTTAGTTCCCATCATTCCCCCTCTCCTCAAAAGGATTCGACCTCGAATCTCCACCTGGATCAAAGGGAAAATAGTTAGTAATATTGAAAATAGCAGAAACAGGATACTTACCTAGAAGATCCATTAGATATGCATTTTCATTAATTTGTTCAAGAATTTGACAAAGTCTATTCAAGCTAGACTTGTCATCAACAGGTAAAGGTGTTAAATCTAAAGGAGTAAATAGATTAAGTCTACAAACAATTTCAAAAGGTGAATATTGAATAGTAGCATGAACATTCCAATTATATGTAAACTCAATGAATGACAAATAATACTCTCATAAATGTTCATGAAACATATCTAAAGTCTTCCTTACACCAAAATGACCACTCTAATTATATGCAAACTCATTGAAACACAAATCATACTCCTGCAAACGTTCATGCAACAAGTCAATGTATGACAAATGATATTCTCACAAACGTTCATGCAACAAGTCAATGAATGGCAAGCAATACTCCCACAAATGTTCATGCAACACGTTAAACAATGACAAATGATACTTCCACAAACGTTCATGCAACACGTCAATGAATGACAAATGATACTTCCACAAACGTTCATGCAACACCTCAATGAATGACAAATGATACTTCTACAAACGTTTATGCAACACGTCATTGAATGGCAAATGATATTCTCACAAACGTTTATGCAACACAACAAAAGTCTTCCTTACACCAAGGTCACCCAACAAACCATCATGTCTATCACACACAAACAACTTATGGATAAAACTAGTATGCATACAAAATCTATTCTCTCTAAACAAGTACCAATCTAGTTTATAGAACTTACCAAACGAGGCTTTCTCACATGTTCCATACACACTAGCAAATTCATTAACATTAGCATGCAATTCCTTATCATATTCAAGTCTCAACAATTTTGCATCTAAAATGAAGACAAGGACATACCTTCTTGCTAAAGTATCAACCACAAAATTTTTCATACATTGTGTGTATTTGAATACATGAGGAAAAGTCTCAATACAATCCTCCCACTTAGCATGCATTCTAGTCAACAACTTACCTTTTTGTCCCTTCAAGTGTGTCAAGGACTCATGTTCTTAAAATAAAGGTCGGTTAGGAATTGTTGCACCTGGCACAAAATCAATGTAGTGCTCTATCTCTCTAATAGGTGGCAATCCACTAAACACTCCGTTAGGAAACACGACCTCATATCCCTGCAACAAAGAGATAACAATACTAGGCAAAGATAGGTCAAGTTCGTTAGTATTAAGACTCTCCTTAGCATAAAGACTTACTTTTCTCTTTGTTTTTCTCTTATTTTCTTCGCTCTCTCTTTTCTTTCTACTATCTTTTTGTTTTTCACTCTCTTTTTCTCTTTCACACTCTTTTTTCTTTTTACTCTCTTTGTTTCTATCACTCTATTTTTCTTTATCTTTTTTTGTACTCTCGACCTCACAATTATTTTTCAACTCATTCTCTCTATTTCTTGAGGTTTCAGCCTCACCCTCATATTTTTTTCTCTCTCCTTTTCGGCCTCACTATTTCTTTTTTTCTCAATCTCACATTCACTCTTGCTTTTTAGCTCAATTTCTTTTTCACTTTTTCTTTTTTGACCACTTTCACTCTCACTTTTTCTTTTTTGATCACTCTCACTCTCACTCATTCTTTTTTAATCACTCTCATTTTCACTCGTTCTTTTTTGAGGAACTTCACTTTTCAATTTCAATTGGTCCCCATGGACTTGTGTTGGAATTAAAGGAGCAAATTTGATTGTTTTTTCATCAGTTTCAAAACTGTACATGTTTCTTAACCCATCATGCATCGCCTTCCTATCATACTGCCATGGCTTCCCCAACAAAATATGACCAGCATGCATATGCATTACATCACAAAGAACCATATCCTGGTATTTCCCAATTGAAAAGGAAACTAACACTTGCTTATTTACCCAAACCTCCCCACAATCACTCAACCACTGCAACATGTATGGTCTAGGGTGTTTCAAGGTAGGTGAATTCAATTTCTCAACTAAAATAGTGCTAGCCAAATTAATACAACTCCTCAAATCAATTATCATACTACATACCTTGTTGTTGATGTGGCATCTAGTATGAAAAATGTTCTCGCTCTGCTGCTTTGTATCATTCATCTTAATTTGTGTATTGAGAGCATGCCTAGGAACAAGAGACTCACCATACACTTCATTCTTACACTTATGTTCAATACAAGGCTCACTCCTCCTCCTATCTCTCATGTCTTGTAGATTTCTAATTACCACTTCTTGATGATCCATCCTATCCCTCACTTCACCCAACACCAAGTTCAACCGCTCAAACTGTTGTTACATGGATTGCAATACAAATGATGAGTTATTTACCATCCCATTTCGTGCAGAGCCACTCCAGAGAGACATTGTAAAGTGCTGCACAAAAGAATGTTAGTGGAAAAACCTCACACACTCCCTTACGTGTTTACACTCGGATAATGGCACTCCACTCATGTTTCACTCTTAATTGATTTTTTCTCGATAATAGTCTCACACTCTCTAGCCTTTTACCTCAATAATTTTTTCGCTCAAGTTCGTAAAGAACTAGTTGAACTAAATCAAGACAATACAATCTTGTATTATTACAACTTGTAATATAGATCTAAGAAAGAAGAAATAAGGAGCGAATAAAATGACACGAGACTCATGGAATTTATACGAGGGAAAGAGTAATTATAAAACAAGATACCAACTAGAAAGATATACTCAGCCCCTTTGATGATAAAGCTCAATCAACAAATGTTTTTCTTTCTCTTTTTTTTTGTTTTTTTTATTTTTTTAAAGAGTTAGGGTCACCTGTCCAAGAGTGGCCCCTCCCCAATTTCTCTTTGTTGTAATTATGTAGCAACCTTTGAATATGCTACATTTTCTTATCTTCCTCTCCTTCTTCTTCTTCTTTTTTTTTTTTTTTTTTTTGAATTTTCTTTTCTTTTCTTTTCCTTTTTCTTCTCTAATTCAATCACAAACAGCAATACTCAATTGTGAAAATCAAGCAATTGAATTCAAGCACACAAGAATTGATGACAAAATAGAAGAGAATCAATGGAACGACACTCCAAGCAATTGACAAACTTCGAGATGCATTAAACCCTAGAATTTTGAAACCCTAGGTGATGCAAATTTCAGCCAAACCCAAAACCCTAAGAATTTCAGCAGCCTACTTTTTGTTTCTGTAATTTTTTTTTATTTTTTTCGCAACCCTAAAATAATGTAGCCCTAGAATTAAATTTAAGGATGCAAGAAATTAAAAGATAGAATATGACCTGATGGAAAACCTTGCTCTGAATACCAAATGATATGAACCCGCGGGAATGGAATCCCTTGAACCCACAATCAATTTGAAAACTCCCCAAGAAAGCCAAAGTCAAGTCAAATGGATGGAGAACCTAGACCCGATGAGAACTCGTTTAAAAAACTTAGATTATATTAAAATCTAGACCCGTCTCAAGAATCCAGATTTTAAAGGAGGAATGCCACAAAGGTTGTAATTTACCTTTGATAAATTCAAAAATTCAATTAAGAACAAGAGGAGTAAAACTCAACTCACAATGAATAAGTTCATCAAATTTCATAAAATTGCTTAAAATGATGCAACATAGAGTATTTAAACCAAACCTAATTAAAACTCTAGCCAAAATAATGCCCCAAATTCCAAAAATACCCCTGAGTGAACAGTGTCGCGGCTACAGTACGACGCTACAGTAACTCGGTTACAGTACTAACCCTAACCCTAATTCAATAAAATAATAAATTTCCCAACATGCCCTTGCATAGGCCCCCTTTAAGTCCTTCACATAATAAACTCAATTATTGTAAAATAATAAAATAAGTCCTTTAAATGAATCAAACAAGTTGAAAGCCTTCAAGTGCCCAAAGCCTTTAAGTCATGTTGTTGCCCTCTTCTATAACATATCATATGAATCAAAAGTTGATCTCCATCCTTCAAGCCCATCTTGCATGTTGGGCTCTTGCTAAATTCATCCCAAGTGGATTGCATCAATCTTTGCATTGTCTCATTAATCTTCTTGGCCCATCTGGAAGTTGCAAAGGATCTTTAAGACTAGGCTCATCTTAGTTCCTATCAGATGCCCAAACTTATTTGTCATTATTTTTTAATGTAAAGTTGATAAGCATGGATTGTTGGGAGGGAAGCCATGGTTGTTCAATAAATCTTTGTTCATCCTACAACCGTTTGATGGGTTTACTCAACCACATCTGATAAATTTTGATTTTGAAACATTTTGGATCCAAATGCATAATCTCCAGTTGGCTTGCATGAATCTAGAAACTGGTAAACAAATTGGGGAGACAATTTAATTAGTACAAGAAGTGGATGTCAAGGAGGATGGGGTAATCATTTACGTGTTAAGATTGAAATTGACTTGAGGAAATCCATAACACGAGGTAGAACTGTTAACTTGTGAGGACTGAGGATTTGGGTACCTTTGAAGTATGAGAAACTTCTCTAAATGTGTTTCAAGTGTGGTTGGATTGTCTGTGGAAGGAAAGGGTGTAGTAGTATTGTAAATCAAAGGAAGTAGAACAATGCTTTCGAAAACTAATTCAAATCATGTCTCCGAGTATACTTCAGTTCACACAAGAGGAGCTTGGATTGGAAAGGGACTTAGAGCAAGAATCTTCAAGAGGAAATGAGCAGAATTCTCAATCAGAGAGGCCGGATAAGATGTCTTCCTCACAAGACAAAGTGGACAAGCAAAATGAATTTAGCAAAGAGAATAAGAGGGGCAAGAATCAAGGGGATGTGGAGGCTAAGAAGGAATAAATGATTGCTGATGTGCAATTTGGGGTGATGGGTGATTTTGAAAGTGCATATTTTTCTCCCACTAGAATCATAGAGAGATATCGGTGGAGTAGCTGAGAATAAAATATTAACTGAATGAAATGGGGGATACAATGGTATCGAGTGGAGAGGGGTAGCCCAAAAAATATAGTAGGGAAGTAATGGGCCAAGACCTTGCTTGTGACAAAATTGGACCTAGGCCCAGAATTATTGAAAGGCCCTATCTCTTGAGAAATTTGAGTAAGATAGAAATACCAGTTCATGGTGGTTGTGGGCATGCAGGTAACAACGATGAAAGAAAGGCTTCAGCAATAGGGAACTGGAAGAAAAGAGTCGGAAACAAGGTAGCAACGCTTCCCAAATGCTTAATTTTTTTTCTATTAAGTCAGAAACAAGGGCAATAGCAATATAGTGTATTTTTTTGTTCTTCCCAAAAAAAAAACAAAACAAAAAATTTATTAATAATGATTTTCCCAAGAATTGCGGATTATTGACTATCCCATTTCTTCTTTCTCTCTTCCAACTTGCTCTACCTTGGCGCATAATCCCATATTTTGGATGCAAAAGTTTACATTATTTTTACATCATTCTCCTAGGCTACAATTGCAGCACCACCTTACATGTCTGCCCTTCACCCCGGTGCCAAGGGTCGGGGGGAACATCCCATCCGTCTCACCCCCCGCCCACTTCAAAGGTATTAATGCCCCATTGAGCCTAAAAATTATATATGGGTCTAAAAATATTTTTGTGGACCCAAATTATTATATAATTTAAATTGTAAATTAAAATTTATATATATAACAATAATTTAAAAACTATGTTATCAATTTTTAAATTTGTTAGACTTGTTCATAAGAGTGTTAGAGTTGTTCACAAGATTGTATTGCATTGACCTCTTAGACCAACCTTTATATAGGGAATCAAGGCAATACAAGAGTCTTTTTTAGCAATATTGGACTCAATATATATAAGTGGGGAGCGGGGAGGGGTTGGGCCCCACCATCCCCCCCCCCCCCCCCCCCCCCCGGCTAGGGGGCCAGATGCGAGGCAGGTGGCCCCACCACCCACATCTAGCAGACCGGGGTCCGCCCCACCTATGCAGAGAGTAGGGGCAGACGAGGGCGAGGCAACGGGGTGCAGGGCCTGACTGCCCACCTCTAATTAATGGGGCACTCCTTTATTATGCATTAGGATTGTAAAATATTTTATTTTTAAGTCCATTTTTTAATAGTATTGGTTATATTATTGAAGTGGGTGTTATAAGGATTAAAAACTATTAATAGTTTAATTCTTTTTATAGTTATATTAAGTAGTGTATTTGTTTTTAATTGTTAAGCTACAATCTCATTCTAATATGTTAAAAGAAGAACATTTCTCTTATTTTAATCATTTTGTATCTCTCTACAGCACATATACGTCATCAGTAACAATCAAATACACGACTTCTACCTATCTTTTTATTTCCGTGAACTTCTACAAATATCTTATATAGATGCACGTGCTCATCTACATAAGCATACACATAACTTTATACACATATGTATGTATATATACATGTGTGTTACTGCATATACCCACATATATAGGATATATAAAGGCAATAAGTCTTAAAAGAAAGAAAAAAAAAAAAAAAAAAAGAACAAATTGTAGACCGATAAAACTCAGTCCGATCCTGAGGTCTATAAATTTTAGACCGAACCGAACTCTTATATATTTGAAAAATATTTTTAATAATTTAAGATACTATTTTTATACAATAATTATATAAGTTGATGATATAATTTTCATTTAATTTATTATCATTGACCATATAAAATGTAAAATAATATATGCTATCAATTAATAATAAATCATAAATCATGTGATAATTTATGTCATTATATGTAAATAGTTACTACATCATACATTCATACAGACTCTAATATTTGCACATAATTAATAATCATGTAATTTTTTTTTAAAATACCTAAGTTGAAAGCAAGCATGAATAATCTATTTACAATGAAATTATTTAATATTTATTAACCATATATAAAATGCATGACATTATTAATAATTATGCATACTAAAGAGTAAAGTCTAAGTTAGTATGTAGTAACTATTAACATCATAAATATAATTATTGTAAAATATTTTTTTAATGAGTTAGTTACATAATCCACATTATTAATTCACTTAATTTTAATTTAGTAATTTAAATAATTTTTTTATTAATTTTTTTGAAAAAAATAAAAAATAATTGGGTTAGAACGAACGGACCGACAAGACCGATAGCTAACGGTTCGGTCCGATCCGTATGGATGTTCGGTCTGGTCCGATTCAGAGAAAATGATGGACTGAAAATTTTGGTCTATCACTGAAATTACCCAAATGCCTCTGTATTGTAATACAACGTTCTACTAATTTACTCGACAAATTAGTTAGTCGCAATCATGCAATTATATAATAAGAAAATATTATCATAAAATAAATTAATTGCATAATACCAAAATTGGTAATGAAAGAAAACTCTTTAAAGAACTCTTCAAAGATAAGACCCTTCAGGGCAACCAAACCTAAAAAAGTCAATTTTATTATTTGAAAACAATTTACAAGCAAGTTTCAATTACAAAATTTTTGTCAATTGACACTCTTAGTTGAGACAAACTATCGCAGTAGTAGACAGAGCCTCTGATGATCTTCAAATATTGACTTTTCTCCTGAAACTCCAGTGGCTGAATCACGATCACTCTGTCTCAATTTTGGATCAACGATCATACTCTTTGAGTGAAACAAAATGAAAATTCTCTAAGGAATTTTCTCATCAAAATATGCACTTGAAAGTATTTTGAAAATATGCAGAACTGAAACTCTACGGATTCGAACTAGTAGGACAGTTTAAATAGATTTCTAGAAGCAGTTTCCAAGTCATAGTGAAACTCTGCTGACAAACTCTGCTGACGGCTTGCTGGTGCCTAATACTTATCATCTTTACATTGGTAGTTTCACATTCAACTCTTCTTTGGATAAGATCTATCTCTTGGAACTCGACTTCTACACTTTTGACTTATCTAAAACATTTTCTAACAACCTCTAAATAAGATCAAAGCAACTTTAGATAAACTCAAATTAGTTTACATTAATCCAAAATATAAATCCCAACATAAGATGAAATCTATCATTTTAGTCACTAGTCATATTCAAACTTATCATCTTAGGGCTCGTTTGTTTTCGGAGATAAACCCAAACTTTTCAAAACCTTAAAACAGTTTTCATACAGTTAGATAGTTCCCCCAAAACAAACACAATTTTACCCTGAGGTTTTCATCTCAGTCGGTCTCTCCCTTTACTCAACATTGTTGATTGCTTTCCATCAGTGCACCATGCGAATCTCGCAGTGCCTATCTCCTCTCTCCCGTAAGCCCCATTTCGAACTTCAATCCGTGCGAGTCTTCTTCCACCAGGTCATCCCATCTCACAAGATTTCGATCCCATCTCTTTTGTTCAAAATCCTTTCGCATGCATCCCTCGGCTGCAGTCTATAATCCTCGCCATTGAGATTGCCTTCCAAACGACATCCCGAGAAAAATCTCATCTCCAAGAAAAATCAAGCCTCTGTGTGGAACCTCTATGGTTCTTGTCGTGCAAATCTCCCCTATTCCTCTACCCATCACTCAATCAATTGCTGCCAAGTCCTCTTCTCCACTTTCATTGCTCCAAGCACCCTACATATAGGAGTTGCGAAAAGCTGCGAAAACCCCCAGCTCGTCCACCACGGTTAGGTGCTGCAACCGTCGTTTATCTCTAAAAAATGACTACCATAAATGCTCCCTCATCAATTCGACGGGCACCACGTGTCCGAGAACGAGGTCATACCAGATAGTCCATGGTACCCTCTAATATTTCTTTTTATATATCAATAATTTGTGCAAATATCTTGTTTAGTGTTGGTGATTAATGCATTGGGACTGATTTGTTTGTGGATGTGGATCAATTAGTGGTTGTTGACTGTTTTGAGTTTGAATGGACTCTCTTGTGTTTAAATATTTTAACATTGTTAGCCTGCTAAGCTCCATAGCATAAAGCAACTGCATGGATGCAATTTAGGTCATCCAACCAATATGTACTACAAGATCCCAAATCAACACAGAGGATTGCACATAAGATGAAAATTAGATAAACTTACATGATACAACAATTTCCCAAACTACACATAATGGGAGAGGTTTTTCTTTTTTAGACTTGTAGAGTGTAGACAATTAAGTGATCAGAGAACTAGATACATTTGGGAAGGCAATGACTTACTAGTTAATATGTTAATCAAAGTTAATGTAGCCATGCAATTTGTGAGCCGTATGCATTAAGGAAAAAGGCACTGCCACTCTCGGCCACCTAAGAAAAGGACTCATATTTTGTTTATGAAGCCACTTCTATTTTAACTCATGCCTCTTGTGCCTAATTGTACTTTCAGTAATACTGGTTATACATCCGAATTTCCAAGATGATGTTATGCACATAAGCAAACTGATATTGCTTCCCAACAAAACTGATTTTCTAGTTTTTTTCTTTTTTTGGTTGTATGTAACCTAGAAGGTTTATACTATAACAAGTTAACAATGGATCAAGATAAAGCTATTTTGTATGAGTAGCTTACAAGGTCAAACCCAATAGAATTTTTTTTTTTTATCGATAAAAAAAATTATTGATCATGAAATAGACAAAAATAGAAATTAACATTGTTAAGAATATAGAACTTATCCACATAGGCCTTGCCTTTCAAATTAAGTATGATGTGTCTCTGAAAGAATAGTATGAATATTGCCTTCAAATTTTAACATGCGATTCTACAAAACAATTGCATGTCCTGCATATATGCAGCTTATGCCATTCATGCTTGCTAATAATTAGTAAGCCTCTGCCTAGAAAAATGTTGTATACAACATCTTCATTGATTATTTATAGCATTGATCTCACACTGGTATGTGATCACGTGAGCTTCATGACTGCACACATTTATTTAGATTCCCTTTTGCCACCAAACTTTTTTAACAACATTTTTCATTTGTTAGCATTACTACCTACGCTCATCTCGACTATCTCACCCTTGGCAGGTATGACCCACTTCTAAAAAAAATATTTTGGATTTCATTTATCATTTATTTAGCCACGTATGATATAAACAGCTTTGGGTTTCATATCATATTATTAGCATTTTCACACGAAAGTCGATTCCGACATTTCACACTTTGATCGGAAAATATGGGCGGATGGAATGGAGGACGTCTTCATTGACATGATGTTGGCTGATGCCCTTAATGGTGCACTGAGGGCTAGGAAGATCACTTCTAGGGACCATGCTTCCTATGTTGCACGTCTTACGGCTGTGGGTGTAAGGACGTATGATGTGAGCCAAATTAAGTGGAAAATACATCGACTTAAGATGATGCAATGACTTTTCACGGACCTCATGCACTACACTGGTATGGGATGGGACCCCAATACCAAAACGATTCTAGGGAGAGACGAACACTGGGCAAATGCCATTAGGATAATGAATCTCTAACCACACCATATTTTCATATTATATAATAATCCCTTTGTTGATTATCACTTTTTCCTGTCTTAATCCCTCCCTAATATATTGAATTTAAAATTCCTTGCCCAGGCCAAGCCACAAGTAAAGAAGTTCCGTACCTCGGGTTACCCACGATATGCAGACCTCTACACCATTTTTGGCGATGTTATTGCCACAGGCACACTCCACCACGTGTCCACCCAACCACCACCATCTTCGGACGAGGATGAGCGTCTTGACGCTGCGATGCAGTGTCGGGGCCCGGCACTTGGCACCCAAGCCGATCGAGATTTTTTCTTTGATGGTCCATCGCAGTTTTCCATGGACAAGGGGACACCATCGACTCGCTCATCCCGACGGCGTCAAAAGGGAGGGCAAAGTAACCAGCAGAACGAGGAGATATTGAACATGGTTGCAGCGATCAGGCATTCCTATGAGGCACGCTGAAAGTGTTACGAGGGCAGAGGGGAAGCGTCAGGGGAAAAGCGTAGTAGAGGATCCACACATTGCATGGATAGTGATGACGGTTTCGATTCTTTTTCACACTGTGTGGCTTTGTTACAGGCACTTCAGCCCCCACTGCTTGATGATGTTTTCTCCCTTGCGTTTGATCGATTAATGAATCCCCTGGCACAACGAGGATTTTTGGTAATGGATGATGTCCATAGGCGAGCGTGGGCTATGCATAGTTGGTTAGTGACTAGCTTGTGCATTAGAGCTTGATTAGTTGCTTTGTTGAGTTGTAATTTTTCATTGGCGTTATGTAATTTCATTTTTTATGTATCCTTTGTTGTTAACATTTGTTGGTTTAATGGACATCTTTGGAAGATAATTGAATGTTATTATTTCAATCCAGTTTTGATGTTGCTTTTACATCTTTTCTATTAATGGTATTGTGTTATGTTATGGGTAGATGAACAAAATTGTTCATGTAATTGTTAATGTTATTAGAGTTTGTTTATATCACTCTTTTCATGCCTCTTGAATTGATTTTTGAAACAGATAGTGACAACTTGTCTTGTGTCATATCTACATTTTGGTGTCTTACTTTTCTGGTGCTCTGCCCAATGGGCAGCTGTAGGTTTTGAACGTGATCAACATTTCTCAAAGGCATAAAATTCCATCAAAGGTATTGGTAGTAGCAATAAGGTTATTCTTCTTCTCCAAAATGCTCTATTTTTGTTGTTCATTGTATCGAACCTTTGATATTCACTCTATTAGAATGGATGGAAGGAGAAAGCAAACAGTTCTAATGTTAAATTTTTAACATCAGTATTGTGTTTAATTTAAAATAATGTTGGTTCATTATGTGGTAAGACCTACCACATAATTAAATATTACCTTCTGTTCTAGTTTAGTGTGTTTTCAAGCTGGCTGTTGGAGCTGCTGATTATTTTGTGATGCTGATGCTACTGCTTGTATAAACTTCTTTTTGCTGTGTTGCTGCTGCTGAAAAGTAAAAGCTATGGTTCACTACATTTAACACAAACTACAATTTGAAGTTTATTGGGCAAGGCTTTTTGACTTTATTCTGTTTGTTTTCTTCAAAATTGACTTTTGTATTGGCTGCTGGTTTCTCTCATACTTCTTTACCTCTCCACTTGCCTCCCTTCATTGAAACATCACAACACCGCAAGAAAAAAAATCTATGCCTCGGGTATTGACAAAATAATCCAAAATGGAGACCACCTGATTCACTGGTATGGCATTTGTTGCTTACAATTAGTTGAGATAGACATTATTTTTCACGTTTTCTTGGTATTGCTTACTCACAATCATCAATATTTACACAGCTCTTGATTGACTAACTGCACCCATTTTTGTCACTATGGAAACCATGGCATTGAAACAGATGATCTAATGTGCTAGTTAACATACCAAACCCCCATAATTTTCAAAATCTGAAACATTATTTGTGGATGAATCATTTGTTTATTATCATAGGACAATGCCTGTATGCCTACTCCATGGTTTTTACCATTACTTTATTTTGGTGCTTGAGCAGTATGCCTGAATGACTTGAGAGTGTGGAGTGTGGACAAGCCAGTAAATCTTTTCTTAATTTAAAACGTTACATGAATTTAACCGTGACCAGATATTATGGGAAACTGGCTAACCATGATATTTTTATATCTTTTGGCAGTGCAATAAATTTCCCTCTAATTGGCATGTAGATGTGGTCTGACCCTAAAGGTAGTTTGCGGCTAATGATCATTTCCCTACTTTGGTTATGAAGTCAATGAGAGAAAGGAACTCTAGAATATAAATTGGTCGTGCTTAGAGTTTGAGGTGTATTCAGTTGATCTAAGAATTCAAGGCCTAGAATTAAAAAAATAAAAATAAAAAAATAAAAAAAGGAAAAAAAAAAAAGAATTCAAGGCCTAGTGCTTGATTAGGAGGCCTTTTCTGTTATCTTTGGGGCTGGGCTTCTAAAATTTCTGTCTTATGGTCATTTGATTTTATTTTCAGTAACTCCTATCTTTGTTGGCCTTTTTGTCAATGAGTAGCTATGTAACAGTGTTCTGCCAGGAGCAATTTGGAGACCCCAGATCCCTTGATGCAAGCCTGTACTTATAAAAAAAAATGATGCAAGCTTGCAAACATTACCGAATTTGTAGGCTAATGCAAGGAATGAGATTTGGTAATTTTAATCTCTTATACTATTTCTCTATTGTCATATTTTGGTGACATTCATCCTGAATGTGTCATGGATTATGCTAGGCTCTGTGTCATTAGGAGTTCTCCATGGCATTTCTCTTGTTCATTGACTGTTCTTAAAATATGTTGGTCAAATTGATCGATCTGATCTATGTATTTTCTTTTTCAAAGAAGTCATATAAGAATCATCATATATAATTTGGCTATGGGGTTAGATGCATAGCTCTTTCAAAGTTGCACGCAGACAAAACAGTCACCAAACTTGCTGATGAGTAGTTTTTAGTTGCTCGTGAGAAGAAAACTGGCCATGATGTTAATCTGAATGAATGAGACCAACCAATATTCTCACATTACTTTGCTGCACTAATATATATATATATATATATATATATATATTCATAAGAATTTATAAGTAAATTTTAAGTGATATATCAAATAATATTTCAATAAATAAGTGTAAGTTCCATTTGCTTGGAAATGAAAGATACTGGATATGGTCAAGAATCTCAAAGCTTTGCATGATTCTCTGCATATAAGCATGTGCTTTTTCTTCTCTAGAATGGAAACGTACACTCATGAAAACTACTTGCCAGTGTTATAGGTCCCTCCTGTTGCTCCATTTTCCAACTGTCTAGTGCAGCAGAATTTACTATAGGTCCACCCAGAATATTTTAGTGCAGTTCTTGAATAAATTGGCCTTATCACAGTTCTTCGCCTATATTTTAGGAGTCCTCGGTTGCTGCCTTTTGAATTTGTCTTGACTTTTTAGCATAGTTCCACATCTTATATTAGAGAATGGATGATAACAATTTTTAGACTGAAGGGAGTGATACTGATGATCCGATGGAGCCCATGGATATCATGAACGTTATTAGGATACTGTCCCGCCGAGGACATCAATATATTTTAGGAATTTTAAATGGTCATCCAGATAACTGCAAGATTATGTTTCGTCTGGAGGTTCTTACATTTCGCTATTTATGTGCATTGTTACGTAACAATCACTTAGTACGTGATTCTAGAAGAGAAGTGACGGTGAAGGAAGTTGTGGGTATGTTTTGCCTTCCTGTGGGCCACGCAAAAGGCCAGCGAATTGTTGGGGACAGATTTCAACATTCGACACAAACAATTAATAAAAACGTCAGAAAGGTGATTACTGCATTATGTGAGGTTGAAAGATATTTGATTGTGCCAACTCCTAGGGCATCGTGCACCCTTATATTTCAAGCAACCATCATAATTATCCTAGGTTTAAGATAACAAATAAAAGTCAAACTTTTTTTACAGCATACAATGCAACAATCACATCATTTCTTAGTTGGTTGTGTTTATTAACGGATTTATTTATGACTTGATAGAGATGCATTGTGCAATGGATGGTACGATGATACCAGCTATGCTGGCAATAGATTGGGGCGAGTTGCCCAGAATGTGCTGGTAATAGTTGACTTCAATATGAAGTTTATATTTGTTTACACTGGATGGGAGGGATCCACACATGATGCACGTGTGTTCCACCATGCTGCCAGTGATTCATAAGCCCGTTTTCCATGGCCACCAGAGGGTAAAAAAAATTTTTTTTATTAACTTTTATCAAATATTTTTAAGTTGGAACTTTCATTGTTTTTGCCCTTATATTAATTGAACTTTGTGTTTTGAAAATAAATTGACTCTTAGGTCAGTATTATCTTATGGATTCAGCTTATCCATGCACTACAGGATTGCTGCCCCTATCCAAGAGAACGTTATCACATGAGTGATCATCACAACCAAAGGCAAATTCATGGGTATAAAGATTACTTCAATTACCGTCACTCAACAGTTCGTAATATTGTAGAACGAGCATTTGGTGTTATAAAAGAACAATTCAGAATCATTTCCAACATACCTCCATATTCGATTGGGCAAGGACTCATTATTATTGCGTGTTGTGCGTTGCACAACTTTATTAGAACGGTCACCCCCAATAACTAGATATTTCATACGTGGAGTACAATGCATCTATCAGTTATTGAGCTTGCGGTTGGTGACAGGGCATCCTCATATGGTAATGTGGACTTGTCGACTAAAGCCCAAAACAGTATGGCTGTGATTAGAGATGAGATTGTCATTTCTATGTGGGAAGCAAGGGGTGGCTATTGATAGTGTTATTTAAGGATTACGTGTGTATTTAATACTGATATTTTATTGTTGGCATTGAAATTACCGTTATTTTGGACAACTGATGTATTTTATGCGAGCCATGAATTTAAACATGTTACGATTGTCGATGTAGATTGCTCAATATTTCATCATGCTAGACAAATTATTTATTGGATAGTGCTACAGTTACCGCTGAGTTTTCCCGTTCGTATCTCCCGCTGTATGTGGCATGCCACATTGTTTAAAATCGTTTTATTAAAAAAAAAAAAGAAAAAAAAAAAAGAAAGCTTCATCTCCCGCCCAACCCACCCACCCCCCTCCCTCCACTACTCCTCATTTCGCGTTCAGAAGTGAAAATCCCAAACTTGACGTTCATGCTCTGAGTTAGACGTCCGACCTCGACCGTGTTTTAAAACCAAGAAAGCTAGCCACTTTCTTTCCATTGTCGTCTTCTTGCTCTCCTCCGTCCGACCTCCAATCCGTGAGGTACATTTCCTAATTTTTTTTCGTCATTTGGGATTTGTGATTGACTTAAGAGGGCATTCAGCCATGGCCTTCACCTTTAGTACTCTTAGCTAATTAGTGTTAGTGTTATGTGATTTGGGATAAGCTCTGGTTTTTTTTTTTGAATGAAAAACTTATGATGCATGTGATAACAGAGCACGATGGAGTTGGTTTATTCATGCTTAAAACCTATGAACTGGAACTTTAATTTTTTTTTTTTTTTGCTATAAAACTAGAAATTTGTAGATCCAAAAATATTCGAAAATAGATTTATCCATTAACTAAAAGGAGCTATGAAGGAAAGCATTCACACCTAGGTGGTGAGATTATTTCAACATACCGATTATCACATTTCTTTACATATAAAGGAAAGCATGAGCTGTCGTTGATTTCCAACACACACAACTAATTATAAAATGGAGAATTTAATTTTCTTATGTTTGGAGGGAGACGGATAGCCATCAGCTAGCTGTTCATGTATTGAACTATTAAGGCCAACTACTCGATACCTAGTTATCAAGGCCAATGACACCATCAAGCTGAACTTGGAAGCCAACAAAATTGTATCTTTTCATCAAGTTTGATGTTGGGAATGTTGTCATGGTGACTGATGGAAGAAACAGGGGTCGTGTTGGAATAATTAAGAACAGAGAGAAGCAAAAGGGAAGCTTTGAAACAGGTCACATATAGGATGCCCTTGGTCATGAGTTCACGTTTGCTTTAAGGCCAACCTATCACTGCTGCTTGATCAGTGTTGTTTATCAATTATAGTTTTAGAGCATTACCTAGGTGGAGTTCACTTTTGCTATTTGATCATCCTTTCATGAGGTCATGCCTGGTATTCATGTTTTTGCTTTAATTTTGTAGTATCGGGTTTTGAGTTGCAATACTTTGATGTTCTGTTCTGACATGTTTATGTGAATTTGAGCTAAAAAAAAAAAAAAGAAAAAAAAAAGAAAAAGAAAAAAGCAAGGTAAAATCCAAGAATGTCTTTGATTTTCTGTTTTGACATGTCTAGTTGCAATACCTTGAGTTGCAATACCTTCCAAGAGTGTATAGTGTACATGTTCAGGAATGCTAAAAGCCTAAAAGCAATGTAAAAAGCCTAAAAGCAACGTAAAATGTCATTGTTTTTCTTATATGCTCCTGAAAGAACCCATTCTTGCAGCAGATGTTTTTTTAAATTAAAGTCCCATTTTAATTTTTGTGTAGTGTTATTTTTTCAGTACTAGTGCATTGATGCTCAAGTCAAGTTTTACAATATGCGTATTAATGTTTAAAACTGAATTCTTGAAAGCCAAACTTGATAAATATAACTGTTAATTATACATTTGAGAGTAATACAATATCTACCAACGTTATATCACAAACTAGAACAAGACATCTAACTTCACATTGTATGAGTATTTTTTACATGAAATACTTGTCCTATAGTTTCAACTAGATCGACAACCACAAGAATAGCCTATTTCATAAAGAAAACCAGATTACAAATATATCATGAAAATACTGCAATATTTCCTTTTATTATTCTCTTGTATTGGGAACCCATAACTGCACTATTGATCTTGTTCTTATTTTCCAACATAGCTAGCTATTGATGAGATATTCTCAATGCATGACAACTTAATTTGTACCCGTTACAAACACGCTTCTTAACTTCTAGAGACCCTTATCATTTATGGTTGTTTTTTATTTTACAATCTAGTGGGGTCTCAACTTCTTGTTCTTGTTTTAGTTGTTATTAATAACAACTAGAATAAGAAATATGAGAGAGATGGACATGAGAGTCTTATTCTGTTACAGTATAAGGAACATGATGAGAAATAATTCTTTTACATTTGCTGAAATGTGGTGGAACCATGTCCCACTGTCTGTTTCCCAAGATGTTTGGCTTGATTAGAACAATTTGTAATGCTTTGATGCATTTAATGACATTGATGTTTTCCTATATATATATATATATATATATGTAATGTATCAGTATTAATAATTTAGAGTATAAATTGTAAAACTTGTAGTAGTACTATTTAAAATATACAAAACAAGTATCTCCAGTAGTGTGGAAAAAGAGTGCAAAAAAAAAAAAAAAAAAACCAAAGCAGGGAAAAAGAAAGATAAGCAGGTTTTCATAAAATGCAAATTATATATATATATATATATATATATATATATATTATGAAACCAATACTTGTATATATATATATATATATATATATATATATATACAACTCACTAAACCCTTCTTCCACACACACACGCACATGTATATATATATATATATATATATTATATATATAATTGGTTCAATGAATCGAACCAAGTTGATTCCAACTGATTCATGCCAACACAGTGAGTTGTAAACTATATACAAAAATGGACAGACTGCTTTCAACTTTTTATAAATAGATTGTACTTTAGAATCATATTTTTTCTCTGCAAATTTGTAACTCCTAGAAGACCAGTACTTGTTTTCTTTTATGGTTTATATAAGAAGTTGATTTCTGATACTATATCTTTTTATATCATTGTAGGCAATTCGAACGGATGTACAATGGATGCCAACACAGATTGTACTTCAACTCATGAGTGTGATGAGGTTGTTGAGGATACAAACATTGAATGTGATGAAACTATTGAACAACCTATGGTTGGAATGAACTTTTCATCTGTAGAAGAAGTTTGGTCTTACTATAAGAAGTATGGTAAGCAGAAGGGCTTTGGAGTATGTAAAAGAAATTCTAAACAAGATGACGATGGGAATGTTAGATGGATTTGCTTGGCATATGTGCGAGGAGGTATATCAAAGAGTAAGGCTGCCAATATTATGAAACTAAGACGAATGGAGATGATAGGATGTATGGCTAGGATTAACGCGATACTGAATGATGAAGGTGGATATACCCTATCTAAAGTGATCTTGGATCACACACATGTTTGTAGTCTGAAAAAGGAAAAGGCATTTCAGATGCTTTAAGAAGGTTGATGCTCGTGTGGCGAAGAGACTTGAAATAAATGATGAGGCAGGAATAAGATTGTCAAAAAATTTCAAGGTTGTGGTTGTTGAGGCAAGGAGGGGGTACGAGAATGTGTCATTCGAGGAAAATGAGTGTCGAAACTACATTAACAAAGCTAGACAACTTCGCCTCGGGGTTGGAGGTTCTATAGCTTTATGTAACTATTTCCAAGATATGCAAAAAAGAAATCCGGATTTTTTTTATAAGATAGATGTTAACAATAACATGCGGTTAATAAATGTGTTTTGGGCAGATGCCCGTAGTAGAGCTGCGTATGAATCATTCGGGGATGCCATTGTCTTTGACACAATATATTGACTAATGTGTATAAGATGCTTTTTGCACCGTTTGTGGGTGTGAACCATCATGGTCAGTCAATTTTATTGGGGTGCAGACTGATATCCAATGAGAACGCTAATACATTCGAGTGGTTGTTTGAGTCATGGTTGAAGTGTATAAATGACCAACCACTAAATGCAATCATCACAGACCAAGATAAGGCCATTAAAATTGCAATTTCGAGGGTGTTTCCAACGTCTAGACATTGCTTCTGCTTGTGGCATATAATGAAAAAGTCTCCTGAAAAGTTTGGATTACATTCTCGATATGAGGAAATCAAGAGTACTCTGCATAGGTGCATTTATGACTCTTTCAGTGAGCTTGAATTCGAATCACAGTGGCATGATATGCTCGATACCTATGATCTGCATGGTTGGTATCACTATATACTAATCGTCATTTTTGGGTGCCGACGTACGTTAGAGACACATTTTGGGCAAGTATGTCAACTACACAGTGGAGTGAAGGCATGAATGCATTTTTTGATGACTACGTTAACTCTAAAACAACTTTGAACCAATTTGTTGAGCAGTACGATTCAGTCATTAAGGAAAAGGTAGAGAATGAAGCAATTGCTGATTTTAATTCATTTAACACGGAGATTCCGTGCATCACTCGCTATCCTCTTGAGAAGCAATTTCAAAAAGCATATGCAATTGCTAAATTTAAAGAAGTACAAGAAGAATTGCGAGGATTTATTTATTTGACTACTCATTATTGGAATGTGAGGGTGGTAGAAGTACATTCGAAGTTGTTGATGAGATTCAAGTTGGAATGACTTGTTAAAGCGTGCAACCTTCACTGTCAAAATTGATGAAGATCCCCTTGATATTAAATGCAGTTGTAAGTTGTTTGAGTTTAGGGGCATATTATGCAGGCACACTCTTCGTATCTTGACTTAACTAGGTAAGTATGTAGTACCATCGAAATACATCTTAGATCGATGGAGGAAGGATGTAAAGCGAAAATACACATTCGTGAAAAGTAGTTACGACACTAGTAGCATCAATGATGCCCGAAGGTACGATAGGATCCAGAATTACTTATATGAACTGTGTTCCAATGCTTCAAAGTCCGAGAGCAATTGTGCGAAATTGATTAATCATATAGAACAGTTGAAGGTACAGTACCCTAGTATCACTGATCCAGTTACTTCTACGGGGGGCACGACAGTTGATCCAGATACTTCCATAAGGGGCACGATAGTTGATCCAACTACATCCATGGGAGGCACGACAGGTAGAGTTCTTAGTCCGTTGGTAGTTCAGAGTAAGGGAAGACCACAATCTAAGAGAAAAGTGCACCCTACTGAGAAGAGTCTTAAAAAATCTAGTACGAGAAGACGATTACACCACGACGAAGCTAAGATTCATTTTTTGTTTTATGGTGTATATAAAACATTATGTTTTTTTATAATGATAAATTATTATCTTCATTCCAATGAACAACGGAGTAGTCACGCTCCAGATGAATGCACTGTCAGCGGCACACAACATGAGGCTCCTTAAACCCAGGTACTTTTTTTCTTTCACAATTCCTAGATTTGTAATGAATATAAACAAGTTAAAAACAAAGTACTTTTCATATAGGATCAACAAAGTCAAGTTTGGACACATGCGCCGAATTTTTTTGCTACTTCTTCGACTGTTATGAATTATTCTAACATTGGATGGACTGCTCCTCCCTCACAAGTAATTCAAAGAACATTATGATGTAGAAATTGTTAACACGGTTCATTTAATAATTTTATGCCACTCACAGTACACGCCTCATCAAGTATATGCGCCGAATTTATTTGGTATTGGATAGACTGCTCCTCCCTTATAGGTAATTAAAACTACATTATGATGAACACATTTTTTAACACTGTTCATTTAACAATTTTATGCTATGACCAGTACACGCCTCATCAAATGTACACTATGGATTTTTTTGGTATTGGACAGACTGCTTCTCCTTTACAGGTAATTCACACTACGGATTATATTATTTTGGTATTATTTTTTTGAAAGTGTATTGCAACATTTTTTGCAACAACTGGTCAAGTATACACTTGTGACTTTTTGTGACTTTAGGCACAATTGAGAGGATTGCATGTCTCGGAAGAGGATAATGATGTGAGAAATTAATCATACATAATGCAGATGTGGTGATTGGAAAACGCTATGCTTCTAGAAGATACCATACAGCTTTTGTATATATTGCAATGTAATAGCAGATTTTTGATTCCTCTATATTTTGTATATTTTGGGAGAGACCAATGGTATATTTTGTATATTTTGGAATGAACTAATGGTATATTTTATATATTTTGGGAGGGAGCAATTGTATATTTGCTCATAAATTTTGTAATGAAGGCACAGTTTTCTGGTTGATTAATGAATGGAGAGACAACATGGTCTAATTCTGGTTGATTAATTATCAGTGTCTTATTTTGGTTTCTTTTTATTAATTTTGAAATGAGTTTCAGGAAGAAAATTTGGAAGTGCAAAATTTGTGCAATAAGTAACCAACCAAGCAGAGTAACCATTTGTACATTCAAATTTATACATCCTTCACTTTGTACTATTACAAAAAGTAATCAACCAACCAAGCAGAGTCATATATTACATCTACGTACTAACCAACAAATTATTTTTCAGAATTTTCCAAAAAGCATGCCTAAACAAAGTACCCACGACATTGAAATTGCTACAACTACACTAAACCTCTCAAACTTTCGATTGCACCTTTCAGTCTCTATTTTTAATCGATGTCGAGTTGTTTGGATATCCATTGCAAGTTGTATCTTTTGAATTTCGGTTTTTAAAAGGCTGATTCTCTTCTCGTCATATGGTGGTATTTCCAGGTCATACCAATAAAAAAACCCGCAAGAATGCTCATCCTGCAAAATCAACCAACATATATTACCTAACAAAAGTTACCCAACTAATTTTCCAAAAGTAGATAAAAGCTGCAAGTAAAGATGTAAGTAAAATAGATTTGCTCTCACAAACATTTAAAAATAACTTCTTAGCAAACAATTAAATAACATACCTCAAAGTTTTGGCAACTGAAAAATCGACGACCCTCATTATCCTCCGTATGCGTGGTTCGCCGACATGCTTTAATGCCACAAAAGCATATTGGGTATTCATTTTGATAAGAGTTTCTTGAGCATGACATATTGCTAGTGCTACTACGTACTTCAGACATTGTGTCAATATTAATAGCCTTTATTTCTAAACTACCAAATGATTGATTAGTGGCCTCATATAAATTTAAGAACCAACAAAGTATTAAACATATGGGTATTGATTTAACAGTGGAAGTAAATAGGGACCAGAACATATACAGGAATGACCATCTACTCTTGCCATCTGACCCTTTTTCAAAGTCTTAAAAATTTGGAACATGAGTGGTTAAGGCCACATCCTAGGCACACAAAGACACTCTCATAAAAGAAGAGTCCAACATTGAAAAGAAAAGTCCAAGATTGCAACTACATATTATTTTTCATTCTCAATAATTAAAGAAATATACATCCATTTCTTTTTGTTTTGCTAGGCAAATAATTATAAAATTAGACAATTTTACCCACTTCCTATTAGTGTAGGCTACCCATGTCTCCCCTCGCACCAGCTTAAAATTACCTCCAAATTTGTCAAAAACTAAGAATAGTCACATAAACCCGTAAACAAAAGACATATCAGCCTCTCATCTCCAAACTCTGATTTTCCTTCCCTTCTAGATCGCCTTCTGCTCTCTTCAACCTCTACATTTTTCTCTTACTTGTGTTCCAAAACTTTCGTAAATCAGAAGGAATACAATAATCCAAACACATTCCATGTATATTCCCAAAACCAACTAAGAATTTCCAAAAGCCAATTCAACCATCTCTTCCACTCTCATAGACATTGAACCTATCTTTTGCGCTTTCTCTTTTTCTCTTTTTACATGTTAAAGCATATGGAGTTTATTTTATTTTTTGGAGAGTGCTGAAAACCCAATTGACAATTAATTAATTTAACCAAATTTATACTAGGCAGATTGCTAATAATTAAACAAAATTAATCAAGTTATGCAGAGCATATTGCTAACAATATTACAACCAAATATTGGAAGAGCAACTAAAAACTAAATTTACAACCAATATTTCAAAGCATTTCAAATATTGGAAGAAAATATCAGAAATTTTTTTTCATAAGTAAAAAAAAAAAAAAAAAAAAATTCTTGTATATTGTTAGCAGTCCTAGAATGTCCTTATCGGGACGTCGACGTGAAAATGGTGAGTCGACGGAAGTTTGAAGCGGAGGCGACGGAATTGCTTCGACGGAAGGGTGGGTTTCTCGAAATGGGTCTCTTTGGCCATCGGATGGCTGGAGGCTTGAAGATGAAATGGGTTTCTCAGAAAGTTGAAGACGAAATGGTGCGAGCCCGGGATGGGTTTCTGGGTTTCTCGGGATAGGTTTCTCAGAAGGTTGAAGACGAAATGGTGGGCGCTGGATGGGTTTCTCAGAAGGTTGAAGATGAAATAGTGGGTGCGGGATGGGTTGAAGATGAAATGCGGGATGGGTTGAAGACGAAATGAGCAGAAATCGTTTGGACTGAAGCATGTTTAGTTTTAAATTTTAAAACACTTACAACGTGGCATTCCACGTCAAGTGGGAAGAGGGAACGGGAAGGGGGAGCAGGGAGCATAGTATTTTCCTTATTTATTTAATGAGAAATGGTAGATGAATTACGTTATTGGATTTGGTTATTTATTTATTTCTATTTGTTGGGATTTAGGAATCTATTGATTATGAGATTGTGTTTAATATTTTTTACTAGGATTTCTAATGGGTTGCAACTTTTTTGATAAAAAGTAGGATATAATAACTTGTCTTTGATAAACGAAGGGAGTAGGGAGGGAAAAAAAACCGCTTCAACCTAATGAATGGTATTTTTAATTTTTTTAAAATTAAAATAGGTTTGGTGATAATGGGTATATTAACACATTAATTTATGTATGGCAAATCTCACAAGAATAATTTTAAATATTAAAAAAAAAATTATTCATCATCCCAACATCACATATTTATTTTAATATTTTTTCTCTTTTTTCTTAACGAATGTCTGTTGTAGTAATAATGAGTAGAAAAAATTATTACAAAATATTATGAATGATTCTGTAAAATATTTGATAAAAAAGATTATAGATAGAAAATATTTTAGCATAACATTTTTTAAATGAGTTTGTGTTTTATTTTTCTTACAAATATTTATAATGACTCAGCAAAATATTTAATAAGAAGAAAAAATAATTACACATAATTTTTTAATAAAGGAAGCATGAAAAAAAAAAGGAAAAAAAAAATTCGAGGGAAACGTTGGATAACTGCCCAGGAAAACGCCGAAAAGCTAGCTCAAAAACACAAATCACTGTTCATGCGCGGGCTTCAACTCGTTTCAGCAAGCAGGGTGTTTAATAAAATAATATTATTAGTTGTGGATCCCACAACTATAAATACTTAAAAAAAAAGTCAAATTAATATCATCTCATCTCTATAAACAAATAGAATTTTATTTTATCTCATCTCATCTTATTTATACTCAATATATCTCAATACTATCCACACATATCTAAAAAATCTCATCTCAAGTGCTATTTATTATTTTAGTCATGAGACAAATGTCTCATGTCGATGCACGTGTCCATCTACATAAGCATACACATAACCTTATACATAAGCATACACATAGCCTTATACACGTATGTATGTATATATACATGTGTGTTAATGCATATACCCACAAATATAGGATATATAAAGGCAATCTGTCTTAAAAGAAAAAAAAAATAACCCTTTCAAAACAAGGGATATATGAATCTTTTGGACCGAACTCCAGACCAGTTGGTCTCGATCCCACAAATTGTGGGCCGATAAAACTCAATCCAATCTTGAGGTCTATAAATTTTAGACCGAACCAAACTCCTATATATTTTTAAAATATTTTTAATAATTTAGTATATTAGTTTTATACAGTAATTATATAAGTTGATGATATAATTTTCATCTAATTGATTATTATAGACCATATAAAATGTAAAATAATATATGCTATCAATTAATAATAAATCATGTGATAATTCATGTTATTATATGTAAATAGCTACTACATCATACATTCATACATACTTTAATATTTACACATAATTAATAATTAGGTATTTTTTTTAATTACCTAAGTTGAAAGCAAGCATGAATAATTTATGTACAATAAAATTATTTGATATTTATTAACCTGATATAAAATGTATGATATTATTAATAATTATGCATACTATAGAGTAAAGTCTAAGTTAGTATGTAGTAACTATCAACATCATAAATATAATTATAGTAAAATATTTTTTTAATGAATTAGTTACATAATTCACATTATTAATTCACATAATTTTTAATTTAGTAATTTAAATAATTTTTTATTAATTTTTTTTTGAAAAAAATAAAAAATAATTGGGTTGGAACGAATGAACCAACCAAACTGATAGCTAACGGTTCGGTCCGATCCGTATGGATGTTTGGTCCGGTCCGGTTCGGGAAAAATGATGGACTGAAAATTTCGATCTATCACTGAAATTACCCAAATGTCCTTGTATCGTAATACAACGTTCTACCAATTCACTCAACAAATTGGTTAGTCGCAATCATGCAATTATATAATAAGAAAACATTACCATAAAATAAATCAATTGCATAACATCAAAATTGGAAACGAAAGAAAACTCTTTAAAGGTAATACTCTTCAGTGCAGCCAAACCCAGAAAAGTCAATTTTATTATTTGAAAATCAGTTATAAGCAAGTTTCAATTACAAAATCTTTGTCAATTGACACTCTTACTTAAGGCAAACGTAGTAGTAGCCAGAGCCTCTGATAATCTTCAAACATTGACTTTTCTCTTGAAACTCCAGTGGCTGAATCACGATCACTCTATCTCAATCTTGGATCAACGATTATACTCTTTGAGAGAAACAAAATGAAAATTTTTTAAAGAACTTTTTCATCAAAACATGCACTGGAAAGTGTTCTAAAAATATCCAAAACTGAATCTCAACGAATTCAAACTAGTAGGACAGTTTAAATAGATTTCTAGAAGCAGTTTCCAATTCACAGTGAAACTCTACTGACAGATTCAGCTAACAGCTTGCTGGCGCCTGATACTTATCATCTTTACATTAGTAGTTTCATATTCAACTCTTCTCTAGATAATATCTATCTCTTGGAACTCGACTTCTACATTTTTGACTTATCTAAAACACTTTCTAACAACCTTTAGATAAGATCAAAATAACTTTAGATAAACTCAAATTATTTTACATTAATCTAAAATATAAATCCCAACATAAGATCAAATCTATCATCTTAGTCACTTAGTCACTTAGTCATATTCAAACTTATCATCATAGTTACCTATTCCTAGCAAACTCTTGCACCTACAATCACCTAAATCCATACCTAGAAACTTAATACACCTAAATCCATGCCATCCCATAAAAGATAATCTTTTTCAAAGGGAAATTTATTTATATGCTGTAAATTTCTATTCCTTGTTGGATAAGCTATCTATGTTTTTTATACCGGCCGGTACGACCGGTATATGCCGTACCGGCCACTGGTCCGGTACAAGTAATATATTCATTTCGTACCATCCAAAATACCAGGTTTACCGGCCGGTACCGGTTGGTATTTGATTTTTCGACCGAAACATATATTTTGGCCAGTACGAAATTCTACCACCTGTTTGGATGGCAGTTTTGAAATTTCAGTAAACACTTAGGAGCAATTTCAGACTTTCACATAACATATAACTTAGGGTTTACTTTTTTTTTTTTTTGGGTTTTGCCCAAATTAATTTTAGGCTTTTAGCCTTTTCCTTCAGCCAGCAACAGTAGCACCCCTGCACCCGAGTCCCAAACGGCTAGCTAGACCTCCGAAATTTCACCCTGTCTGTCAGCTCACGCCATCATCTTTGTCGTCTCGTCGCACGTCGCCATCTAACGTCGTCTTTGGTAATTTTTTCGTTACTTTTTTTTTTTTTTTTTATAAATAGATTAGAATTGTAATTTGTAAGTGTCTCTGCCTCTAGTAATTTGATTATTTGAACTTGCAGAACTTGCTCTAGTACTACAAGCAGGAAACTACAAAAGGTTTATTATTGGGAGGTTTTTCATTAATAACAAAGATGTTTTAGATTATATTTTTATAGTATTTGTTTATTTTTAAATTCTACATTGTATCTATGATTCTATAGCTTTGGGTTGAATTTCTGATTGTCAAGGATTGTCATTTTCTCCCAAAAAAAAAAAAAAAAAAGATGTGATGCAATCAACAATTGTAGTTATAATAAATTAGCTAAAAAATATATATGGATTGTCCTTGATCTATCATTTTATTCAATATTCATGAATAATTTCAAATATGTTGTGTACTAGTCTTAGTATCATGTATGTCCCTTGCGCCTTTGTGGGAAATTGGGATTGCATCCATTGTGAAGCAAAGTTCATCTCACTATTTCTATGACATCCTACTCGAAACTTAGTGTTTTATAAGCAAAATCTATGATAAAAATATATATAGATCCACGTTCAAGTATTGAAGGTGGATGATTAAGCCTAATTGTTTACTGTTTCTATTCCTTAATAAAAGTTAACATCCACAAAGGGGTGATTGTAGCACCCTGCCAAATGGACATCCATTATCTTCATTGTTCAATACGTTATTACGTTTGTGTTATATTTTATTTGATCTTACATGGCATTAATGTCAATTGTCCATATATGCTCTTAAGAAATCTAATGAAATTGGTGGTGGTGACATGATGTTTAATTATAAAAAATCTGTGAAATAAGGAGGGTGAAAAATAAGAAATTCAAGAATCTTTTTACAAATTTACAAAATGATTTTGTATCATTCCAAAAATAATTTTTAAAAAATATATTTCTCATCTATTTTCTATCATCCTCTCAAATGCTTAATGTTGTTGTTCATTTTTCTAAGTTTCTAAGTTTCTTACTTCTTTTGACTTTTTTTAATTTTGCTTACTTATAAGTGTTAATTTTTTATACTTTAATAGTTAAAAATGTCTAGTTGTCAATCAACTGGTAGTATGACTTCAACTCCAATACTTGCTCTTATAAGATCAGAAGATCCAACTTGGGCCCATGCACGTGCAGTGCCAGAAGCAAGAAATAATACTGAATGTTTATATTGTAATAAAGTAATTAGAGGTGGTGAGATTACTCGGTTGAAGTATCATCTAGTTGAGATTCCAGGCTATGTAGAAGCATGTCAAAAGGTCTTTGAATATGTAAAATGACAAATGAATGAGTTGCTTGATGAAATAAAAAAAGCAAAGAGACGAAAAAAAAAAATAAGGTCAGAGATTGGAGGCGATATAGATTTAACATCTGATGATATTGATGATAATAATATTATGGAGGGACAGTCTCAGCTTTTAAAAGGTAAATGAAAGTCAAAAGAATCTGGAACTGGAACGTCAGTGTGGGGATTGAGTAGATTTTTTGCTCCAAGAACAACTCCTGGGGCCCAACATTCAATTAAGAGTTCTATGTGTTCAAATGAGATGATTGTAAAAGCAAAGATAGTTGTAGCACGTTGGTGGTATGATGTTAATCTGCCTTTCAATGCGGCTCAATTCAAGTTATATTAACCAGCTATCGATGCCATGACTGTCATCGGGCCAAGATTCAAGGGCCCTTCTTTATGAGTTGAGAGGAAATTTGTTAAAGATGATTGTGGATGAGGTTTAAGATTATTTGCAACAAATTAAGAAGGTTTGGAATAAGACTGGTTGTTCACTACTGGCATATGGCTAGACAAACCAAAAGCAACAATCAATAATCAACTTTATAGTTTATTGTCCAAACGATACAATGTTCTTGAAGTCTGTTGATACATTTGACCTTAGAAACGATGTTGAAACATTGTTTAATATCTTTGATGAGGTTGTTAAAGAAATTGGAACTGAGAATCTTGTGCAGTTCATAATGAACAATTATGTAAATTATAAAGCTACAGAAAAAAAAAGTTACAGCAGAAGTATGGCTCTTTCTACTGGTCCCCATGTACAGCTCATTGCATAGACTTAATGATAGAGAATTTTTCTAATCCAAGACATTTTTCCCTTATTGACGATACTATGAAAAAGGCAAAAGAGATAACAAAGTTTATCTATAACCATGGTTAGGTTTTGGCATTGATGAGAAAAGACTTTACTAAAGGTCATGATTTGTGTCGTCCTGCAATTACAAGGTTTGCGACAAATTTTTTAAGTATGCAATACTTGCTCTTGTTTAAGAAAGAACTCAGACAAATGTTTACTTGTGATAAATGGATTGCATCAAGTCATTCTAAGAGCAACATAGGGAATGAGATAGCTAGGATCATTTTAGAAGATAAATGTTTTGGGCTCAATGTCAATTTATTGTTAAGCCTTTGGTTCGTGTTCTACGACTTGTTGACGGAGATGAGAAGCCTGCAATGAGATACTTGTATGATGCAATAGAAAGAGCCAAAGAGAACATAAAAGCAAGATGCAATAACAAAGTTAGTGTATTCAGTCCATTCACCAAGATCATTGATTCTAGATGGGATAAGCAGCTTCAAAGTCTATTACATGCGGCGGGTTGTTTTCTTAACCCTGGAATTTACTATAGCCTCAACTTTAAAAATAAAAATGATGTTGTACGAAGTTTCAACAACTGTATTATGAAGATGGAACTTGATCCTGAAAATTAAGACAAGGTCATTGCAGAACTTGACTTGTATAAGAATGCAGTAAGTGAGTTTGGACATTCTTTAGCAATCAGCCAGCGTGATAAGATTAATCTAGGTATTATCATTTATCAATATCATTTGTTAAATAGTGTGACTTTGTACTTTAAATTTTATCTTATTTTATTTTTATTTGTATTTAATTAATAATTTGTAATTGCATTATTGTTATAGTTGCATGGTGGACCCAATTTGGTTGTGAGGTTCCAATACTTCAAAGGTTTGCTGTTCGAGTATTAAGTCAATGTTGTAGTGCAATTGGATGTGAGAGAAACGGGAGCACATTTGATTTTATTCATTCGAATAAGAGAAATAGATTAATGCATAAACGTTTGAATGACTTAATATTTGTTCTTTATAATTTGAAGCTGCGAGAGAGATAAATTTTTTTAATACTAATGTTTTCACTGTTGAAAAATATATAACATTTTCACTTATATTTGATTTTATTTTGACCGGGGCATTAAAAATGGAAGAGATGCTTTAGATCCAATCAATCTTGAAAACATTGACTTGATGAAAGAATGAGTGGGCGAAAAATCTGAGCTTTTTTATGGAGAAGATTTTTATTAGGTAAATATTGAGGAGTCATTAGCCTCATTAAATGAGGAAGACGATGAGAATGTTGGTGTTAATGTTGATGACGGTGATGACGTTGATGAAATATTTTGATTAACATGTTGAATCCTGATCCTTATTGTCTTTTTGATGAGGATGAGTGATTTTTGAAGACAGTGGTGACGTTAATGATATTATCATGATAATGTTGGTATTTATGTTAGTTGTAAGTTAAAACTTAAGACTTGTATTGAGAAGAATTGAGTTTATGACTTATTTTGTTATTATTTTGGAATACAGTTAATGTTTGTATATATGTAATTTATCCAAGTATAAATTATTTTAAAATGGTACACAAAACAGTACCGGTACTGAAATATTTCGTTTCAATGCCTGACCGGTACGGTACGGTATTCAAAACTTAGTAAGCTACACCAAACTAGTTCATTCTCTTACTCTAGTTCTAATATAGGAATTTGTGTCAAGCTTCAACAGCTTGGATTCCGCCAAGTGTAACACCATAGAATCTCCAAGGGCGTCTACTCCATAGTTGAACCTGAGCAGAGGGATTGATTTAGTCAACATATCTGCCGAATACCCTATGTTAGCAAAGTAGTTGATCGATATTGATAATGAATCAGAATTTTCTTGGAAAATATAGTCGAATTGGATTGTTGGGATGAGCTTTTTGACCTCCAAGAAATTTGTTTGGCACTCTATTTTGATTGAATTCTTGTTTCATAATTACAGGTGGAAAAGATTCCACAATCCTTTGTATCAGTTGGCGAGTATTTTGGGTCATATGTTTACCCCTTACTGGAAGAAACTCGTGCACAACTTCATTCGAGTATTGAGATTATTTCAAGAGCCCCTTTTGCTAAAGTAATTGGATTTTCTGAATCTAAGAAATATGGAACAAAATTGTATGACATTGAGGTTGATGAATGGAGAAACAAACTCACTGTTCGTGGCAAGGAGCCTTACAAGACATTGCCTAGAGATGTATTTGTTTTAGCAAATGCCAAACTCGATGATGTTTCTGATTTACAAAGAATAGGAACGAGTAATGTTATGGATCAGCCCCTGTTCACGGCTGATCCATAGCACACCTTACGTGTCACGATTTAACCACTTTTTTTTTTTTTTTTCGAAAACCCCTTCACCCGTCCCCCCCCCCTCTCCTTCTTGTTTCTCTCTTCTCAATCGTGTCCTCGTCGCAGCCCAGATCCGTCGTTGCTGCCGATATGGCCTCCCATCGCAGCCACCGACCACCACCACCATCGAGCCCATCCTCCTCCCCCAGCCCGAGGCCCGTAGCTCCTCCGCACGCACGCCCGTAGCCCAACCCCATGCACTCACGTCGCAGCTCACATTCCGCCACCTACACCCGTGTGTCGCCGTCCACGAGCACGGCGGACATCCACCCCTCGGCCATACCCTCCTTCCCAACCCACACCGACCGTTTCTCTCTCCCTCACGGATCCTCTCTCCCTTACGGCAAAATCTACACCGTCGGCCGCCAACTCGACAGTTAATGGCATGTCGGCAGTCGCGACCACCTCAACAGTCGATGCCAGAGGATGTGTGAGGGGCAGGAGGCCTTGGGCGACAGTGCGACACGGGTTTGGGTAGAGAAAATAAAAATAAAAATTGAAATGAGAGGGAAGTGGATTTTGTTGGGGATGTTTTTGGTCATTTCACCATGGTGTGTTTTGGATGATCCCAAACAGTGGGCTGATGGCAATACTTTTTCTTTTTATAATTTGAGACAAAATGTTTTACTTTTGAAGTATTATAAATAAGAAAAACTTAAGTGGAAGGTAGAGGGGATTTTGATACGATATTTAAATGTGGTGTTTTCCTGAAAGTTAAACTGACAGAAATTGGTGAGTTTAATATGTTAATCATTATTTATAATGCCTCACTTACTGAATAAATTCTAGTAGTTCCTATTCATCTGCTATTGTAAAAGGTATTATTTTGGTTTTCTGAATTTA